>NW_027176289.1:0-403960 GCF_023349555.1 Cebidichthys violaceus
GATTGCAGGTGCTCTGAGAATGTTCATTTCTTAGCTACAGTACACAGATATATGTTTCACAGGTTAGAGACAAAACAAACTTTGAACATTAAGTTCAATAAAATAACAGTGAGAAGCACATTTCAGTGTTGCAAGCTGCACCGTAAGATAAGATGAGCCTTTATAGATACCCAGAGGGGAAATGCAGGAATCGTCTCACTTACGCAAGCCGCGTGTAAAGAAAACACTCATTTGGCTAAAACTGGCTTCTAAAAAAAACAACAACTGAAAACTCTGGAATATAATTGAGTTACAAACATTTCTGGGAGGAATGCCAGAGATTCCAAGAAAGTTACGGGAGCTTCGGGGAATTCAGCAAATGGATCGACATGCAGGTGATCAATCTTGGTTCTTTTTTTAGATACATCACAACCCTAACAGACTTATTTAAACATACTCTCATACTTGTTTGTTTATCATATTCTATTGTACATTTTCACTCGATTATGGCACCAATCACCAAGCCTCATCCTTGTAGATGCAGTCATACTTGGCGATAAACAGTTTCTGACTCTGATGTGCCATATTTTGCGTTTGCCTAATCTTCTAAGCAGAATGCTGATAGACTTTGGCCGTGGTTAGAAACCCGGTCGGCCTCCAGAGGCGTTTTGAGTGCATATCCTAATTATCACCGGAGCTTCGAGTGCCGGCCCGGGCAGTGAGGTTGTTAACATCTCAGGAGGGGGGGGGGGGAGTCGAGCAAGTCAGCAGTTACAACCTGCTTTTGGGAATTACAGCAGGAGCAGTGCCAGCTTACAAGTGGTCTCCTAGAGGCCAGGAAAGAAGTGATCTCCTACCTGGACTCAACCCAAGACCTCCGGGAGAGCTTTTGGCGCGACACCCTAACGAGTTGATGTCGGCTGACCCGCGAGTGAACCGCAGGCTGAGAGCGATTGAGAGTGATTCAGAGCGACCGGTCCTGACTCCAAGACCGACGGTGGGAGGTCACAGGTTCAGCGCGGTGTTGATGCAGCAGATGCTGATCTGGACTCAGGGCACCCGAGTGTAAGGAGGTCAGGCAGACGCGTATAGGCCTGCATGCAGGCGTGTGTGTGTGTGTGTGTGTGTGTGTGTGTGTGATCATTATGTCACAGCGAGTTTTAGTTGCGGCCGGGACTCTAGTCCGGACTGGATTAAGAATCATATTAGGAGCGGTGCTGCTCAGTTTTGGGTCAGCGTAGCTTTGGGCAGTGAGATCACCCTTCGGCTGAGTGTTATCCCAGTTTTTTAAGCTCCAATCAATCCTTCTGGCTGAAGTGCTTTTGAGCAAGAGGCCGCCGCCTTTGGCTGCGGCGGTCTGCGGCGGTGCTGAGAGGCGGTTCACAGGAAAGACAAAATAAAGATTGAGGTTGGTTTTAGTCAAAGCTGAGGCTATATTTAACGTTCGCTTCAAAAAGCAAAACAAAAGCCTCCCTGTTGATTTCAATTAGACCGCTGTAGGTGGCTCCCTGTTTAAAAAAGAATAAAATAAAAAAATTAAAAAAAATCAGGGTCATCCGGCAAAAACGTTTCATCTTTTGCAGCGATAACATATCATGATAGATACCTTTGCAACACAAGACGGCGTAATTCCACTGTTTACTTTGAGCTGGTGACAGAAGCTGCCTCTCTGCTATTATTAGCTGTTTTGGCGTCTGATGAGCCTCATAACATGTTGCTGAATGTTTACTCAAACTTGACCTTTCTGAATTCCATTTCGTCTTCTCAGCAGCACGCCCACACAGCCACGTGTCTTATTTATTCATTTTGCCTGTATGTATTTATTTAAAGGCGCTGCTATTCTATTTTTGCCCTGAACTGACTGACCTTTTTTGAGTTTTGCTGCGGGACGAACTTTCCTGAGCAAAGAATTTGAGTACCCCCCCCCCCCCCCCCCTCAGGTTATCCTCCATGTTATCCAGCAGCAGACAGGTGTTGTTGCGCCCCGGCGAGCTCAGCGTGAGCACGCCGGCGCTACACAGGAAACATATGCGCTCAGCAAGACTGAAAAATTACTCGCATATATATATATAATACATCCACCAA
The DNA here is from genome assembly GCF_023349555.1 of Cebidichthys violaceus. Taxonomy (NCBI): domain Eukaryota; kingdom Metazoa; phylum Chordata; class Actinopteri; order Perciformes; family Stichaeidae; genus Cebidichthys; species Cebidichthys violaceus. The sequence goes on from NW_027176289.1 coordinate 2,065, forward strand.
AAAAAAAATTCCTCTGAAACTTGTTATCTGAAAATCGTGGGAAGTGTGTTTTCAGCAAAAAGCCGTCAGTCAGCGAGAGGAGCGCCCCGCACATCTCTCCGCTAAAGAGCCGAGCGGTCTGAAAGAGGAAGCGGTTAGACACTCCACTTACCCGGCTCATTCACCTCATCGATCGGCTTAATCAAAGGCTAAACTGATTTACAGGCCGCTGCTGTTACACAAGCCTCGGAAAAATAAATGAGGTTCTATCTGCTAAACTGACTTCTGCCTCGTAAAGAAAGAGAACAAAATCCCTGTTGTTACGGACAAAAGTTCAGAGTAGTTATTTCTTTTTAACATATCTGACTGAACCTTGGCCTGTGTGTGTGTGTGTGTGTGTGTCGTGTGTGTGTGTGTGTGTGTGTGTGTGTGCTGGAGAAAGCAGAGGAAATCAAAGCCGGGAGACGGTGAAAGAGTGAAAAGAACCGCACACAAGTAAGCAGCAGAGGGAGATTCTTAAAATCTGTCCCGCTGACAGTGTCGCGACCCCGTGAGCCGAGAGGACATAGATTGAAATAATGAAGCTCGGTTGCCGGGGCCGACCTCTCCTTCGGTAGACTTTTTTACACTTTTATGTAACAGTCCATATGATCGCGCCCTGTTTTCATTCCACTGGCTAGAAATCAATAAGTGCATTTAGATTAGTCTGTGAAGCATCGGTTAATAGTTTGCTCTTGCAGCTGGGTATTCCCCCCCCCCCCCCCATCTAGCATCCACTAGAGCTCTTGAACTTTTAATGCTTGTTTGTTAGATCGAAAAAAAGAAAAACTAACCTTTGGAATTAGGACAAATGTGGTTTCGTACGAGATAATGAAAACTAAAAGTCGTCTGAGGGATTCGAGGACCGGCCTCGGCCGTCTTTCTCTGTGAACCCGGCGGATGCAGAGAGAGAACAAAGGTTTTTTTGTTTTTTTACTTCAAAGCTCATTTCTTATGAATCAATTTTCCGGCGAATGCGTTTCCCCTTTGAAATAATTAATAACAGACTGCAGTACGCTGTCTAGTCATTCATTGAAACGGACCGAAAAGAAGCAAATCATCATTTTTGTCTTTTCCGTTTTTTGCGCTATATCGGGCACAAATAGACGTCGCATTTTTTTTTTTTTCTGCAATATAAAGATTTTGCACATTTTTACAGTTAAATGCATTAATCTGGTCCCCACACAACGAAGAGACTAGAAGAAAGTTTGTGCTCTAATTTAATCAAAATTAAAAGAGTTCATTCCCACAACAGCACGGGAAACGAGGTTGGGCTAATTTGCCGACATGGCGCATCCTGCGCTGTGACTGAAGCGCATGCACACTGTCCAGAATCACAGTCATACATCCAAATGTGTTAAACTTCTGCTAAAAAACCCCATCCTCCTCTGTCTTCCTCTCAGTTACATCGAGGAGGCGTGCATCATCCCCTGTCCTTCCGACATGTAAGCCTCAGTGAATGGTCCAACTGGTCGCGCTGCAGCAAGTCCTGCGGCAGCGGGGTGAAAGTTCGCTCCAAATGGCTCCGGGAGAAGCCGTACAACGGGGGCCGGCCCTGTCCCAAACTGGACCACATCAACCAGGTACGGGCGCTGGAGCTGAAACCCAGTCTTACTCTGTGGCTGAGCAGGACGAAAACCTGATTCTTGAATATTTAGTAACTGCGCTACAATGTAATCATGTGATACTCATTATATGTATCCAGCGCTGCACAGAGGGCCAGAAGGAAAGTATTAATGAATAATACAGGAAGCTCGCAGTCTGCAGAGCTTTCCTTTACCTTCCCCTCATTATTGCTGCACTCATTTATTTTTACATTTATTTTTTTTTGCTGAGCAGACGACGGCTGCTATAAATGGAACCCAACGTGTGTCAGTTGACTCCTTAAGGTTTCTATGATTTGCAAAAAATGAAATGCTTTCCAGACCCGAGAGCATCAGCATCAGCAGATTAGGTTGTGTTGATCTACGCTAAGCGTTGTGTGTGTGTGTGTGTGTGTGTGTGTGTGTGTGTGTGTGTGTGTGTGTGTGTGTGTGTGTGTGTTTCTGTTAAGTTCACACAGGTATTTATGCCAGAGGCTTTTCTGATTATGTCCTCTCGAATGCTGCATTAATCATAGGTTCTGCACTATATGAACAGTTGGCATGTGCTCATTAATCCGTCTGTCTCCTTCTAATCCGCCCCGACGCTCGCTGGATCTGACTCATCGCTGCAGGCCCAGGTAAGAGCAGCTCTCCTCAGCTATTTGTTAATGCAGTCGCAGATGTTAAGTGTCACGGATGTCAGTGGGTCACTGACAGATAGATGTAAACATGTCACAATAACATATCCTCGCTGGAAGTAAACAAGGTGCTACGGCACGGGGGGGGGGGGGGGGAATAAAAACTTCAGAGCCGAGCCAAAGACTCGCTGGACAACTTCCAAGAGCTAAGAGGAAGTATTTATAGGAATATAGATTTCCTTTTCACGAGTGGGATGATTATAATCATGAGTTGGCTCAACCCAGAAGTAGAAACTAACCAAGCTGCTGCATCTACTTCAAATCGCACGGAGAACACGTTTAAGCGCATTTAAAAAAAAAAAAAAGAAGGTTGTCCACCTCGTCCTCAGGTGTACGAGGTGGGTGCCGTGTCAGAGCGACTGCAATCAGTACGGTGTGGGTGGCCGAGCCGTGGAGCGTGTGGAAAGTCAGCAACGTGGACCTGAGGAGAACTGCGGCGAAGGCGTCCAGACCAGAAAAGTCAGGTATCTTATCGAGCCGTCTGTCCATTTTTAATGTTCACTAGTGAAAGCGTTCCATCAGAGGCGGCGCGTGTTAGTGCTGCAACGATCAGACGATTAGTTGATTGGTCAATCAACGGAAACATTATGAACAATAACAGGTAATAAATTGCTTTTTTTTTTAAATGTGTTTTCAAGTGGAAATATAAAGAAATGTGATTTGTCAGATGTGTAGATGTGCTGCTTTTCTGAGTTTTGATCACACAAGACAAGCAACAAGAAGACATCGCCCGAGGCTTTCCTCAACACCAGGGACTCTTTTAAGCTTTTATCTTTTGTTATCATGAATAATAAAAAATAATGTGCAGATTGATCCAGAGCAGTTGCAGGCTGTCAGACCTGTACTGCAGCTGACACGTGCTAATTTAAATTCAGATTAATACGACTGCCTTGTGTAAAGTGATTTGGGGGAAAAAAAAAAAAAAAAAGGATCTGTGCAAATCTGTCTTCACATGGTTCAGCGGAAAGTCAAACAACCGACAAGCTGCCAAATCCTTTTGGGTGGAACTCCCAACTTTGGATTAATGTTGCGCACATGCCGAAACACACTCTGTAGTTCGACCTATACGGCTGTGATTAGATGTTCTGTGAGGCGTAGAGACCAAACAAATCGCGGTCCTGTGAAGATTCATAACACACACACATATACACAATAAGAGGGACGTCACAGGACATCCTCGCCCCGCGTAATGATCGCGTCTAGAGACTGGCAGCGAGCACAACTCTAACGACCTCGGTTAAGTCTCTGCTCTTTAGAGCCGGTGACATTATCGGTGAAAACAGTCTTTGCTCCCCTTTATCTGGAGGATGAGAAGCTGCTATTCAGAGGGAGGAAATCTAAAAATATGTCTGCGGTATTTCAGGGAAGCCAGGATTCAGTTCGAAATAAAAACAACACAGGCATCATAATAGTTATTTTTTTTTTTGTGCTGTATCTATTCATGTGTTGGAATCATATTTTATGATGCATTTACCTTGTTAAAAAATATAAAATGAAACTACTCCCACAGGTGCATGCTGAACACCATAGACGGGCCCTCGGAGTCCGTGGAGGACTACCTGTGCGACCCCGAGGAGATGCCCCTGGGGGCCAGGGAGAGCCGCCTGCCCTGTCCCGAGGACTGCGTCCTCAACGACTGGGGCCCCTGGAGCCGCTGCAGCCTGGTGAGACCGACCAGCTCAGCCGCCTTGGCTCCACACGCGTGGGACAGACTCGTTGTGTTGAAGCGTCCTCTTGAGATTTATCTTGATATCTTTTTCTTGTCAGAAGTATTCCCCCCCCCCCCCCCCCCCAAGGCTCAAGGAATTTGGAAGCGTAGCCGGCACTGTATCATTGTGAGCAGCGTGTAAATTGTTTGTCAACAGGTTATTTCTGGTCCACCGAGGTGGAATAAAAGAGATGTATGAACCGGGAAGCAGGAAAACCAGCTTATACATCACCTATATTACACTGTGCTCACTGTGCATTCAGAAGGGAAGGAAGATGATTTATGATAAAGACTCAGAACTCCGGAGCAGGTTTCCAAATTTACATTTTGCGATATACACGCGCACACACACACACACACACACACACACACACACACACACACACACACACACACACACACACACACACACACACACACTACTCTCTACATCAGCAGTGATGTACGGGCCAACATGAAAGCTGGGGTAAAATATTACCCCCAGCTCGTGTGTCGTCATCTGTACAGACGACCACAAACGGCGAAAGTAATTAGATGTATTTTCAGAAAAGTATTGATTTATGGTAAGATTATGCGGTGAGATACTTGACGCTTCAAGGAATTTAAGTTCATACATGTTCATTTTAGCCTACAGGTTTATGGGGGAAAAAATGAGGAGAGCATGAGAACGCGTCTCCGGCTAAATCGTGACCTCTTCACACTCTCGGTAAAACGTGAAGAGGAGACGCTGCTCACCGATTTTAATCACAGCGGCAAAGCGCACACCTGCAGGCATGCGGTACGTGTGCAAACTTCGTGTTTTTGCAAAAAAAAACAAAAAAAGCACGCGAGGTGTCGGAACATCTCGTTCGCCCCCCCCCCCGACACCTCCGATTCGTGAAGAAGAAGAAAAAGAAGCTATTTTATCTGCTCTGGTTTCACCTGCTGCAGCACCCTGGCATTTTGTTAATCACACCCTATTCTCTCCCAAAGTGCTTGACACGCCGACTTCCCACAATTCCAATCTCGTACTGGAGGGGGGGGGGGTCCTCTTGTATGTTTTATTCATCGTGCCAGCGATGGAGATATTCTGTCATTTTCTGCCCCCCGACTCTCTTCTTTGCGAGCGATGACCGTGTAGAATCTGGTGTTCTACCATTCCAGCAGAATGTCAATGTTTCAGTCATTTCCTGCTGGAAAAGAATCAAATTCTACATTCTGGGAATGCCAGGAGAGAGAGAGAGAGAGAGAGAGAGAGAGAGAGAGAGAGAGGGAAAATAAACAAATATTTTTAGAAATACATCGATAAAACGTCCCTCCAGGGACAAAGCCTGCATGTTTTGACATAAATCTTAATGAATTGTTGCCCAATAAACTGGGAAATAATCCAGAAGTGGGCAAATTAGTCGGAGCTCCAATTGAGGGACATGTCTGTGTTCAGTTCTTATCGCCCTCTGCCATATGGTCATTTCCTCCGTTTCCTTTTTTTTTAATCGGGCGTCTCTGTTTCAGCCGTGTACCACAAGCAACAGTCGGGTGCGGACGGCGTACACCCTGCGCTCGCCCAGCGTGGGGAGGGAGTGTCCAGAGACCACGGACAAGGAGCCCTGCGGCCTGAACCTCAACTGCTTCAACTACTTCTACAACATCACAGGTAAAGGAAACGCTGGAACCACGTCTGCGTGACGACGACTCCGCGTCTCAGCCCCTGTTGAGGGGAGGAGATGCTCCAAACAGGCCTCAATGGGGGCTGAAAAGGGGATTTTTTTTTTTAACGCACGGCTACTTATATTTTTTGTAGAAGTTCTGCACACGATGGTTCTACATCTGGACATTCTTTTTCTTATTGTTAGTGTGTAAATGGAGAGGTAGGTTATTACTATTAATACATATAAAATGTACTGTTTTCTTACTAGTATTTATCTTTTGATGATGTTGTTTGTTGGATTTGTATTTTCTATTGTCCATTAATCAGCCCCTTATCTGAAGTAATAAGACCAGAATATGATTTATTGATAATCGAATGACTTGGACTTTCTTACTGGCATCTGGTTTGTGATGCTGATGTTTTGATGATCAGCTGGTTGCAGCTGAGGGTCGCTCAGCTGCTGCTGTGCGTTGTTAAAAGTATGACTATGCTTCATTCGCTCATCTGTTTTTAACAGCGAGAGGAGATAAATGACTCGCGTGTTTTTATTGCTTTCGTCTCTTTTTTTTTGGGGGTGAGACGACCACGAACCTGTCAGGGTTTTATCAAACATCGTGTTGCGCAACGATGATGTAACGTCAGCGGAGTCTTTCTCAAAGCTGCTCTTTGATCGCGGACTCATTTTTTTTTTTTTGTCTGTCGGTTGTATTTCAAGTGAAGTGTGAATGGGCAGACATTCTGCAAAAATCCCTGCAGTAACAAGCATTAAAGCCTTAAAGATGCCAAGTACAAGCAAAAGCATGTGACTGTTGGCCTCTCCGTGTAACGCGCCTCACCCTGCGTCACATCTGCGGCAATAACTCAAGAGCACAATGACCTTTTTTTTTTTTTAGTAACTGATTGATTTGTTCGTCCATTTTCGCCTCCTGCGGGAAATATCTAGCTCTTTAGCTGCTACTTGCTCCACTGTGTGGCTTTTTACAGCCTTTTCAACCCCCCAAAAAAAAAACCCTGCTGTGTGTTGCAGCCGAAAAATGATGCCGTGAGAGCGAACCAAAATATGAACATTACGGACCAGATAGCTAAACAATAAGCTCTGTAGAGCCGAGGGGAGCTGCAGATTCCGGCTTTAATTCTCTGCAGGTTCGTTACTACAGGTGACGACTCTCACGCCGTTGTTTCACGCCGTTGTTTTCTCGCTTCGTTAGTATAGATTCAAACGGATCTCGGAGCTGGCAGCTTTCCCGAGCTCTCTCCTCTGATCCGCAGGATATCGCGCCTCCAGTATCGCACGGCTACAGAGGCTACTCTTTCATATTTCATCCTGGAAAAAAAAACTGCAACAAACTATTTCAATAGAAAAAGGGGGAAGGATTGGCAGCGCATTCATTTTGGATTTGCAGCGTTGCCTTCACAGCTAGCTGTCCCACATTCTCAACCAGCCCACCCTCCTCCTCTGTCTTCCCTCTTGTGTTGTGACGCCGGGAGACGTGACATATAATCCCCACTGCTGGGTTCACAGTGGCATACAGGCATCCCAGGGTATATATGTACATAATGTACGAGCAGAGATTATTATTGGTTAAAGCGCTCTCTCTCTCTCTCTCTCTCTCTCTCTCTCTCTCTCTCTCTCTCTCTCTCTCTCTCTCTCTCTCTCTCTCTCTCTCTCTCTCTCTTCTCTCTGTGGATGCTGAGACAGTCCAAGCTGCTCCTTCCTTCAGTTTCCCTCTCTGTCTCTCTCTCTCTCTCTCTCTCTCTCTCTCTCCTCTCCGTCTCTCTCTCTGTCTCTCTCTCTCTCTCTCTCTGTCTGTCTCTCTCTCTCTCTCTCTCTCTCTCTCTCTCTCTCTCTCTCAGTCTCTCAGTGTTGCTCTTTCTTGTTGCAATCTCCCTATTTCCAGTCCCCAGAGTGCCACAAAGCTCCTCGGCAAGAAGGAGACACACAATTCCCAGAGTCGAGAGCTCGCAAACGAGCTCGCTGCAGCTAAAAACAGCCACTCGTCTTTGTCGGCGGATGGCGTGCTTTGTGAGTGACGCCTCAGCCCCCCTTGTTGTCGCACGCTGTGATTGTAACGGCACTTGCATCCAAAAGTCTGGATTAATATGTTGTCTTTCCACTTCACAGACGTACAGCATGTTACAGCTCTCAGTGAAGTTTATTAGGGGGGGGGGGGGGGGGGGGTGTGTGTATTGATGTTGCTTTTAAATCCTGCTTATTTAACTCAAATCTTTTTTTTTTTCCCCGCCTGGCCAAACGGCTCGCTTACAACGCTGGCATTGAAAAAAAAAAAAAGGTTTCTGATGGCAGCCGGATTTATTGGATTTAAGTGAGCCGTTATAAACCTTCGATGACCTCTTCGCCGACAAAAGTAATCTTCTGTCATCGACGGTGATCTTCGTCAGCCAGCAGCGATTAAGAGTCCGACTCCAAACGCACAGCGACGCTGATTATTTAAAGGGATTCCAGTGTTTGCTGGAGGAAGAATAAGTGTGTCATGAGACAGAGGCGATGAGCTGAAGTCAGAGCTGCTGTATGGGGAAGCGCGAGGCATTTCGCCATTCTGCTGAGTCATCTGGGAGCCTTAAGTGGTTTTAATATATATGCACGGCACGCCCATCCTTAAAGATCTGTCCACAGTGCAGCGAGGGCCTGACGATTTTTAGTTTACGTCAGCAGCAGTAGCTGGTAATTAGTTTGATATTGCTGCGTCAATACACCCTATCAGAAATCTACACATTAATTGATATTTTGTAGCAAATATCCACTTTATATCTGCGTTTAAAGAAAGCCTGAGCTTCATAAACCTTAAGAAGCTGAGACGCACCGTGGTTGATTCTCACTGTCTGGGATTTATTCCCCCCCGAGGTGTAAAGACTGCGTGACAGCCGACGCATTTCAACCCTTTTGAACGGCGTCTCCTTGTGTTTTGTCCCGCCGCGTCATCCCGCTTCAACTGGAGGAAAAAGAAGCATCCAGCCACAGAAGCAGAACGCCGGTGAAATGCTGTGACTTGTGACTCGAATTAATGCTCCTCTTCCCTTTTGCTTCCTGACTCCCTCTCTCACCTGCCTTTCTTTCTCTGCGTGCACCCAGGGTGGTAACAATCAACAGCAGCCACCTGGTAAATATTAGCGACGTGCGGCAGAGCCGTGCGCTCCGCTGACGGGGTAGCAGTCCTCTCGTTAGGATCGTTGTCTGTGGAGCCTGGCGCCTCGAGGCCTCTGGAACGCTGTTGTTCATCAAGCACTCCGATGCGCTCGTATCGCCAGTTTTAATGAACGCCAACAGCCCTAAATGTGAATGTGAATGTGTTGTGCTCCTCCTCCTCCTCAGACTGGAGCACGTGTCAGCTGAGTCCTAACGCCGTGTGTGGCAGCGGCATCAAGACCCGGATGCTCGACTGCGTCCGCAGCGACGGAAAATCGGTCGATATCAAATTCTGTGAGGAGGTGAGACGTGCAAAAATCCATCAAGTTTCTCCTTTTATTCTGTTGGTCCTTTCTTTGCCGTTCTTCATTTGACACACTCCTTTTACTTGATGACTTAATCGCATCGCTCATTACAACATATGAGCGCACCCTTCCAGTGCCATCAGGCCCACAGCGACATGAAATATTCAGAAGTATTGCCGTGCAGAGATTGTTGTCGTTGCTTCGGGCTGAGCGTTTTGTTCATCCATAATGTGTCTCGGCTCCCTGTAATTGTAGCCGGGGGAGGCGGGGGGGGGGGCCGTCCCCACAGCTATTTAACCCATAGCCCGCTTCATCATCTGGCTCATTCACAAAAACACATGGTGTCAGAGCGGCTTTCACAGCGGCCCTCGCCGGCCTGATGCTGCCCGGCACGGTCCCCCCCCCCCCCCCCCCCCCCCCCAAAAGGCTTCTGGGAATGTAGTGCTGTCTGGCCGTACACCGATTGATCGTCGCGAATTAACCTCTTCACTCCCTACATGTGCCGCCGGCAGCTGAATTTGGAGAAGAAGTGGCAGATGAACATCTCCTGCGTGGTCGAGTGTCCCGTCAACTGTCAGATGTCGGAGTGGTCGCCGTGGTCGGACTGTTCACAGACGTGCGGACTCGACGGTAAGGAGATCAGCTCGAAGCTCAAAGCTGAAGCCAGAAGCAAACAAAGTAAATGCATAACAAGTAAGAAGAGCACACACACACACACACACACACACACACACACACACACACACACACACACACACACAAGACGAGCTCAGGGACACATAATAATACGTCTTTGCATTAAAGCTAGGCGACTTAGTCACCTCCACTGTGTTGTTGGTAAATGGCCAAACACAACAACTTCTTAAATTCTGCGACTGCGGCCAGTGTTTCAGCTCAGTTGGGGTTAGCCTCTTAACCCTCACTGATCTGCCTCCGGTTCAGTCATTACAAACTCATGCCGTGCAGCCAAACATGGCACAGAACGGGTCCCGCTTCTCTGCATTTTTGAGTCTGAAGTCTTTATTTTGAACACATCACACACACAAAAAAAAAAAAGTCATGTAGTCAGAACAAGCTGATGCAACCTGTGTATGTTTGATGCTGTCAGGTAGTGTGGGATGAGAAGATCTTAACAGACTTAAAAGGTGCCCTGTGAAGTATTCTCGGAGACAAACAAAAGTTCCGTTTACATTCATTTTTTTTTTTTTTTTTTTTTACAAATCCTGTATTGTTTGTACTTGTGCATTGATCTGTTGGGAACAGGCCGATCTTGCTGCTTTTCTGGAGAACCGCTCATTCAAATAACTTCCCGCTCAACACAACGCTTCCTTTTGGTCCCGAGCGAAACACCTTTGCCAGGACCACAGCCGCGCCCCGTAGGAACGCCAGCGCTAGCGCTTCGTTACGATAATCGTGTCCTCGCACTCGACTCTGCACTTCCTTTGATCCTCAGCTGTAGTGTGGAGTCGATCAGATGAACGGCTGTCGAGAAGATCAAAGGACAGACGTGCCGACGGAGACTCCTTTTTGTTTTAGATCCACGTTTACGACGTTGCGAATCTAATCTCTCCCGCCTTTGTCGGCGCGTTGCTACATTTCTCCCGTGGAATAGTGTGAAACCGATGGCAGGGTTATGTATCGCGTCACCAACGTGTGTGTGTGTGTGTGTGTGTGTGTGTGTGTGTGTGTGTGTGTGTGTGTGTGTGTGTGTGTGTGTGTGCATAAATGGTCATGAATAAGAAGCTCCCTCAGCGCTGCTACAAAGCTCCGTAAGGCAAAAAGGTGGTCGACCTTTTCGTTGGAGAGTGAAAGGTTTACAACATGCAGTAGCCTGATGGTAGACACATCTGGATCTCACGTCCATTAAACGCAACACAACCAGAAACAAGTTCATCAGTGTTAATCAAGTTAACGGCACGTCTACCTCTGGTGGGATAAACAATGTCAGTCAAGCAGGTGACAGTTCCGTCGTTAATGTGGTGTGACGACCTGAGCTGCAGCTGATATCCTCATCCGGGTTTTCAGAACAGACTTCATCTCCTCACTGTCTCTTTGACTAAATATTTATACCAGATTTGATGTTTTCCCCCACGCATTTTGTTGTGCATTGGAGCACATCTGAGTACACAAAAGAATACAAAAGAATCAAACACAGAAGACGCGACGAAGTCGACTTCATGATGCTCCGCACCGGAAGACAGCGTTGGTGCTCGTGAGTTGTAAACGTACACGTGTGTGAATGTGAAGCAGGAAGTAAAGAACATGAGGCTGTAGGTCTCAAGGAGCCTGCAGACATGAAGCTTCTAAACCCATGTTCACAGACAGAGTGTGTGTGTGTGTGTGTGTGTGTGTGTGTGTGTGTGTGTGTGTGTGTGTGTGTGTGTGTAAGTGTGTGTGTGTAAGTGTAACAACATGCATGCTCAGCGAAACATCCTGCCATGGATAACTTAAAAAGTCCCGTATCAGACACTTCCTGCTCCCACTGGAGGCATTTGTCCAGCAAAAAAAAACAAAAAAAAACCCCTCACAAAAGCAGAAGAGAGGAAGTGTTTATTTAAGAGTCTTCCCAAATGACCGGCGAGAAAAAAAAAACAAACCCTGTGTCCTCCTGTTGCCTTGCTTGTTGTTCCCGGCGGTTCACACAATTGATTCTGTCCCATTACATCCTCCTGCTCCTCGGGGCTGTGGGGAGCGCTTTGAAGAAGAGCCGCCGCCGCCGCCGCAGCAGCAGCGGTTGCTAAATCTTAAGGAATAAGATGAAAGTTTTTGGAAGGCTGAAGGAGCAAGAGGGGGGACCCTATTTGATGTGTTTCTTGTGTGGGATGTTCTCTTGTTGGAACAGGATATGAGGGTTGTACAGTTTGTGTGAGTGTGTGGGAAGCCTGATTTGTGTTGTGTGTGTGTGTGTGTGTGTGTGTGTGTGTGTGTGTGTGTGTGTGTGTGTGTGTGTGTGTGTGTGTTGAAAGGCAACGTAGGTTTGGCAAAGGTGTATTCTGAGGTGAGCGGATTGCTGGCTCGGCGATGTAAAAAAACAAAACAAACGGAGAGTGGGATATACAACGAGTGAAGGGTTCTGAGGTTTTGAGAGTGGGCGGTTTGACAGGAAGGTTTCATTTTTAAAAATTTGTGTTGAGTTTCCCCAAAGTAATTCACAGCTTCAATCCCGCGCTTTAAATCAAACGGTCTCCGAGGTGTTAGCCGCCGCAATGTTCGCGATTGATTTAGAGACAGCTCGCTGATTGATGCGGAAACAAAAGCCGTTTTTTACTCGAGTGGACCAAGAGCCCGTCAGGACGACGGAGAAAAAACTGCGGCGCGGACGGCTTTTCAGAGGAGCCGGCGCTCTGCTAAGTGAAGCAGCGGCATTAATTTAAATGCCTTTTCAGAAGGAGCCCACACACGTCCATTCAGAAGGAGCTGTTTACAGAGGGAATGGATGATTGCCGTGTGGTAAACCGCCGTGGTCACTGCTTTTGCCAACGCTGTCTCTCGCATTTCAGTTTATCGTGCAGAAAACGACCACTTTGCAATCTGTGAAATTGTATTATTAAAAAAAAAAAATGAATCAGTGAACATTCATCTTCTATCATGGAGAGACTCAAGTTTCAATTGTGGGACAGAGAATTAGTCCGAGTGGACCCTGTTGTTGTGGGTTTTTTTCTAGCTTTAGTGGGACCTACTTTTATCTCTCTAAATCCTAATTGTTTTATTAAACAATGCCATTTAAGGTAAGCAGTCAGTGCGACTACGGTAATAGAAATCCGTGGCGTTCAGACGAGTCATAAAACCAGGAAATGAGCATTTTCTTCGACTGCTGTCCCCTCGTTTTGAAGTCAATGGGTTAATTGAATGGTGTTTTTTTTTTGTTAGATGCCTGAAATACAAGCGAATGAGATTTTTAATGCTCCGTTCTGTGACATAAAATACATCACTAGGCGGCTAAATGACACGACTAAGTGAAAAACCAGTCTTTTGGTTTTGTGCTGCAGTTTGTCGACGGCCTGACGTTGCGTCCGCGCTTCGAAAAACCATACAAGTGGTGCTCATTTTGTAAAGAAGTATCGCAAACGTGTGTGTTTGCCGCGGACCTTTCTAAACCGATGATGTCACTTCCTGTGTGCGTGTGTGTGTGTGTGTGTGTGTGTGTGTGTGTGTCCTCCAGGTAAGATGTGGCGGCGGCGCTCGGTGGTCCAGGCCTCTCAGGGCGACGGGCGGCCCTGCCCTCCTCAGGTGGAGCAGTGGAAGCCCTGCCCCGTCCGGCCCTGCTACCGCTGGCAGTACAGCGACTGGTCCGAGTGCCGGGTGGAGGTACTATCAATTAATCAGAAACGTTACACCGTAATCCAAGGGCTCTAAATATTGACGATCGCATCGACCCCCCCCCCCCCTCCCCTCCTCCTGTCAGCTACAAGAAATGCCGCTTTTGACAGTTCCCTGGCTCGGCCGAGATCAATACGCACGCCGGTTTGAGCCAGAAGTGGATTTTGAAAGACGGATATCTTGACACCTGGAAAGGAATAATTGAGTCTTTAGTATTGATGAGCAACCCCATCAAATCCCAACGCATACAGTTATTCTGAGAGACGGACAGTAAGAAATCAATCTAATGCACTTTTAATGCCGATACATTACCGTTGCCAAGAAATGTGGCAGCCTTAACACTTTCAATTTGAGTCGTGTGCCACCAGGTCACGTCGTCACGGCGCTCTGCCGCATCACTTTACGACATGAAACTCAAAAAAAACGTTGCGAGCTAAACGGGACGACGGAGAGACGTGTCACCTGCCATAACTCATTTGGGTCACTCGTTCCTCTCCATTCACTCCATCAAGTGTCCAATAATCAATAGAGAATTTTGTTAATGTGAAGCAGCAGTCAGTACGGTGGACACGGACCCATTGTGATGCCTTCAGATGTGATTCATGTCCAGAGTCTTTTCTTTTTCGTCGATGCACCGAATTAAACTTAAGACGAGACGAGAGTCATTCTGGCTTTGATTTCAGAATCTGGAGTTAAAAAAAAGAAAGAAAAAAGAACATTCCAATGTGTTCAGAAAGATAACGTTGCATCACTTAAGAAGTGACAAAGTGGCCTTGGATGTGCTGTAGTCTAAATATTCTGGATTAAGCTCTTTTTTTTTTTATATCTGTATCATGTTGATAATAGAAATCAATACGCGGTTGTGACTTTTAACTTCATTACATGTCAGGGTTGACAAGCTTAGAAGAGCTTAAAAGTGTCGTTAATATTTAATACACTTGACGTTTATACGCTCTTATTTGTTTATCCTCCACTCTGTTTATTGTACTTTGTACATAAAAGTAATCTTTTTTTCTAAATAGTGGTCACATTAATATGACTTTGAGTTATCAATTTAAATGGCTAATGGTCTAAATATGCAGCCATAGCTATAATTAACCAACATTAAGCTGCCAGCAAGTAGCTGTAGGTTCATGTACCTCCCCTCTCTCTCTCTTTCTCTGGTTACTCATCATCCTCTTTCTTCTTCTTCTTCTTCTGTGGTGCTCCCGTCCTGTCAGAGCGTGGTGTGTGGACACGGCACGCGCTACAGAAACATGTCCTGCTTCGTGTCGGACGGCTCCGGCGACGGAGACGGCAGCTCGGTGGAGGAGGAGCTGTGCGGCAGCCTGGAGCTGGCCATCGACCGAGACAAGCGGATCAACCTGAAGGAGGCCTGCACCCTTCCCTGTCCGGGTAATGCGAGACGCTGTGTCAGCACAGCTGGGGGGGGGGGGGGGGGGGCTTTCAACTGAAGTCATCCTTCTGAAATTGGGCTTTTCAAAAACACTGTTTTAAGTGTGTGTCTGTGTTTTTAAAGCAGCGCGTGGCCTGATTATCCTAGAGGGGGGGGAGGGGCCCGGCAGACGTAGCATCAGCTGCTAAGTTGTGCTTCAAATAATCGATGTCAGTCTGAATCGTCCCAAATCAGCTAACCTATACACCCCTAGTCTTCACCCTAACGTTACATCATACTCAGCATCATTACGGTTGACGCTGTCTGACTGCTGAACACGATCTTCCAACTTCAAGACATCACTCTTAAAGCGGTAGCGGCACTCTAAACCAAAGTCTCTTGATTGTTTTAGCATCGCAGAGCTGCTCTCGTGTTCAACCGGCAGAACGCAGAAGTCACTTTGCGATGCATAACGCGGTCATCACTTGTCAGCAGTTGTGATTTATATCGCAAAAGCAGCCAATGAAAATACTTTTGTTACAGGGCGGATGTTATTATCTCTAACTGATAGCACTCAGTATCTGCTCATGACCTTTAAAATCAGAGGTGGGAGCGTACCTGGAGGCAGAATAAATGGACTGCATTAAGGCAGACACTGTTTTATGCGAGATTAATTCACCGGTGAGTTCTGTATTTCACCGCCTGTAGTCCATTGTGCTCTACATACTTCCAGCTGTCTCCATTTTCTCCCACTTAACTGGATGTCTGTACACAGCTCCTGCAATGAAGGATCTGAGGTACCATCGACAGACAATTCTCTTTTCTATTAAACGTCTCGTTTTGTCAGTCCAACATCCAAAGGTATTGATTTTAATAAAAACAGAAGGAAAAAAAGCAGGAAATCTCCACATTTGAGAGGCTGAAAACAGCATTCTCTCCCATTTAACTGATCAATTAGTCGATTAGTAAACTAGTGCGGTGGTCAGAAGATAATCCCTCGCTGGCCTCCCACCAGCAATCACTGTTGGCTGTGTTAGTTGAAGCGCCGGAGGCTCCGCTGTCACCAACGGTTTCATGGTTCATGCGGAAGCCACAAACTATCTGGACCACCTGCTCTTTCAGTGAAACAGACCCAATGGAAGCTGTGACCCCCATCAATTCAATTCATTCCATTTGTACAGTTTAGAAACATGGAGGCAAAGTGATTAAAACACACACACACACACACACACACACACACACACACACACACACACACACACACACAGATAATATAACTGGCAAAAAAAAAAAAGGGTTGCAATCAATAATCTGTGTGGGCGAGATAACAAAAACCCTCAAGGCTTATACAGAAGACAAGGTGGCAAGCTGAGCGACAACCTCGCCGCATAGCAATCCGCTGTGCTGTAAATGACAATAAACTGTAGATTTCATGCATTTATTCATCTCGCTTCTCAGTGGAGATGCTGATTGAGAGGAGAACCGAGGGAAGAAGTGTTTTCGCCGTTGATTATGGGCACGCGGCTCCTTTTTGATTCGAGGCGCGGCTCCGTGTGTGTGTGTGTGTGTGTGTGTGTGTGTGTGTGTGTGTGTGTGTGTGTGTGTGTGTGTTTGCGCGCGCGCGCGCTCACTATGAGGAAGTTAATATGGCGCATTTCAAGGATAATTTATTGTCTTTATGCAACACAAGGGAATGATGCAGAGGGAGTGCGTTCCTTCAGTGCATGTTCTTGAACATGAATCAGGAGCAACGCTGGAGGTCAGAGCTCTGTTGAGCATTTATACACGCGACGTATTTACACACATAGATGGGGAGTTAAAGTTATTTGCGTATTGCACCAAAGGCGAGATTGAAGGGCAATTGATTGCTCACTAAGCCCCGCCCCCCTTTAATTGCTGTTCTTGCTCGTCTCATATGCGGTTTACAATAACAGGAAAATATAACTCTCTGGGCTGCACCCAAGCTCTATTTATTTTATTTATTTCAAAGCTTCTATTGAGGTTTTTGAATGTCCGTCCTCATATGTTATGACATCATCACCCTAAAAACACATTTCTTTGTCAGTGTGGTTATATAAATGTTGTTATAGTGCCGTTAGACTGCCAGCTGTGAGCCTTTCTAAAATATGGATTGAGACAGAACATTTCTAATAATAATAATAATAATACAATCCTACGCAGCCACCACTGGAATCTAATTCTACAAGAGTATAATACCGACAATGCTAGAGGAGCCTGATCTTTAAGTGCAACTGTGCAGAAATACCTGGTTTGAACGATGTTTATTTAGCATAAATACATTTTTTTTTTTTTTTATTTATCGCATAAGAAGAATAAAGAAAAATGGAAAAGATCACAAGATTGTTGTTCTAACATAACCCGGTTTACTGACACGTTCAAACAATATATTGACGTTTCAAGAGAACTCACCGAGGTGTTCGGTAAACGTAACGGTACCTTGCGTAACGTTGGCAAGAGTTTCCCCCCCAAAATCCAATTAGGAGCCGGACAGAGCCGCTAACGTTCCGCTGATCTGTCTGGAACACATTAGGTGAACACAACATACAGTGTTTGGTTTGACTAAAACAGCGACACCATCCTCTTAACACACCTTGTATACCGAGAACACGTGGAGATATCTTAAGGTCGACTAAGTGTCTATTAGCTCTGCTTTCAGGTTGGACATACAGTAGCTGTGTGTGTGTGTGTGTGTGTGTGTGTGTGCGACACGTGGTTTGTAAAAAGCCTTGTGTGATAAATGCCATCTAAGCTGCACATGCGTAGTTAAAGACTCAGCTCCAGTGTTAAAACCAGAACCTAACACAGGACCATGTGGTCACTGCCTCCACCCAAAAGCTTGTTAGTGCGCCATGTGTGCACACATTTTCAGCACGGGTAACCCCAGCAGGTAACAAACACTCAAACCTGGCAGGGTTGGTGCTCGACCAACCTGCACAGGATGACTCTTTTATTTATTTATTTATTTATTTATTTATTTATGTATTTATTTAGGTGAGTGATGAGGTCTTTGTGCCGAGCGCGGACCATCTGTTGTGATTTACACGACGAACGACAAGGCGAAAAACAAAAGCTGTGAAATATTACACAGCACACAGATGCACAGTTTAATTTCATCACCGGAAAAATCCAATGAAGGTTTATTGCCGTCTGGTTAGCGAGTAACCAACCCCTCTGGCTTTTTCAGTCTAATGCAACCTTTTTCAGCATTAATTAGAAATCTGAAAATCACAAGCGGATCAACTTTATTCCCTTTTAGTCGACTGCCAGGTCAGATTTCTTCACTGTATATTTTAATGTATTATTTGTCAGGTTAACATACTGTTTTATTTCATTTATTTATTTCCATCATTGTTGCTGCCGTTGTTACTTTTTAAAGGATCAGTCGGTTCTACTGTCCACATGCTGTCGCACGTCTTTTCTTTTCCTGCTCTGTTTCGAATGTTAAATATCAATAAGCCGCGTTTAGCCCACATTAGTTCAGCACCAAATCAAACCATGACAAAGTAGAGGCGATGGGAGTGAATGAGTGAACGAGATCAGCGTTAGCAGTTTGGTGATAACCTGCAGTGTCGTAATGATAACGTACTGAATTTACCATTTTGATGCTCACATTTTGCAGCCTTGCTATAAAATAAGATCAAATGAGAGACTGAGGAGAATAAAAGCTGCTCTAACCTCTGTGTCCACCACAGCCTTCATCTCTGCAAAATATAAGTCCGATAGCCTACTGACCCCCTCGTTGATTGACAGTCGATGTCTCAAAAACAGCACAATATCAGCATCGCACACCGAGGACGTCGACCCTCGACCCTCACCGGGGAAAAAAAAAAAAGAAGAGAGAGCGAGAGAATCTCCCAGATGGGATTATCCCGTCAAAAGGTTCTGGATCTGATGACTTGTTGTCAGGTTTTTGTGACGGAGGCTTGTCAGCTGCTGGGTCTTGTGTAGCTTTGCGGTGTGGAGCAGACAGACAGGCGAGCTAGACTCTGTCCATCAGGCCGCCGACGCAAGGCTCTCCTCACATCCTCCAGATGCGCCCTGACACCGTGCTGCACGAAAAGACGGGAGATACCAGCGTTTCTTTTTGGGTAAATAGGGCAAATCTACAAACATTTCAATGAGAAAACATGGGACACCGAAGACCCAATTTGTGATTGCGCCTGATAAAAAAAAAAAAGAAAAAAAAAAAGAGTGTGCTTTCACACTGTGCAGCTGAAATATGAAGCTCTTATTTTCCGTGTCAGCGGTCCCTGAAGGGAGAATTATTGTTTCTTGCTTCTGCCAAAAAGACAAAATACAAATGTGGAGTTCATTTCCAAAAAGTGCTCTGTTTCTATTTTGGTTCATTATTGATCTTTCATCATTCTCTCTCTCTCTCTCTCTCTCTCTCTCTCTCTCTCTCTCTCTCTCTCTCTCTCTCTCTCTCTAGAATGTAGAGGATGACAAATCTTCTCCTTTTACCACGGTTTTTAATTCATTCGACACCTAAAGAGTGTGTGGCATGTGTTTCCGCTGGCAGATTCCTCATTTTTGGGGTAAAAAAAAAAAAAAGCTCATCAGATGTCTGCTGGTCCCTGAGATGGAAAACACTGAGAAACGCTGCCCTAGATAACAAGTCAGTCCAGCCCCCCCTTTTTTTTTTTTGCCAAACTGCAGGAGAGCCGAAGTATCAAACGGCAATCACAAGCTTTCTGTGCACGGACGTAGTGGTGTGGTGCGGTTTGGGAGGAAATTCAAGGGCTGTTTGTGCAGGACCGGGGACAGCTTGGGAATTCTGGCAGGTTGCATCCACACACACACACACACACACACACACACACACACACACACACACACACACACACACACGAACACACACACACACACACACACTTTAATGCACTGCCACCGTTGACCCGTGGTCTATTTCTCCTGCTGTTTGATGAGCTGCACTTGTCAGCTGTGATCAAAAAACAACCCGCCCTCCCATCACGCTCACCTTTCCTCCTCCTGAAGCTCTTCAGAGCATCTCCACCGTCGTGACGCGACGCATTCTGTACCTCCGCCACGTACCCTAACGCCTCGCCCAGATCAATCCATCCTCATCGCTTTAGCACCGCCAGGGTTGAAGATCTGATTTTCACCAGAACACGCACACACTGACGCAATGCAGATGTTTTTTTTTCTTTAAAAGCTATGACAATGAGTAATGACGAGAAAGATATAACAAGAGACTGAGGATGCAAGTAAATTAAAGGTGCTAAATTCAAATTTCAGCATATTAATTTAGAGGCTAACAGATCATTTCTTTATAAAGATATCGTGGAGTGATGGCGAAGTCAATTTCCCTCCGTGTGTGTGTTGTAATCCGTGCTTCTCCGTGCTTTGTTTACGTAGGCGGGTACCTTTTAAATTTTCAATTTAATTAAAAGATATTTAATCTGTTAAATCTAGATGTGACTTCTGAGATAATAACTCCGTCAGCTGAAGTTCCTCTGGCGGGTCTTTCCAGGTAATTGGGGCCTTTTAATAATGGCAGAAACACTTTTCAGTCCTAAACTCTGGAGGACCTGAGGACCTGAGGTTGAAACCTGGTTTACAGGAAATTAAAAAAAAGATTTGTGATATGACTCAAAGCCAGACTGAGCAATTTCTCTCCAGGCCAGAGAGGTATCCAAGTGACGCTGTTTAATTTCTTCACGAAGACCAAGCTGAATATGTAAGTTTGGTTATTGCACATCTAATCTGCGTAGTAACACTTTAGTATGGAAGAAGAGGCTTCAGACTTTTTACGGTGCTGTTTTTATTGTCTTGCGTTCCATCAATCGAGGTGACATGTTTGGTGTTTTGCACCGGGTGTGCTCATGTTACGACAACGCAAAGGTGCAGCAGATCAGAATACGTCTTTGCGTCAAGTTCCGGGGGAATATCACCTCGGACGGTTGTTCTTACGAGGGTGCAAAAGCGTGCATCGCACCCTCCGTTTAATATTTTTGCACCCTCGGTTGAAATTTGAATAATAATAATAATGCCACGGTTGTAGGCGCACAACTGTTCTATTTTGGTTCATGTATGGCGTCCAAAACCTCCGGGTGAAGGTGAATATGGATCCGCATGGTGTGGTGATTGTTAAAACTCTCTCAGCCAATCACATCACTGGGCTCACTGGTGGGAAAAGAGGCTATGATGCACCCTGCTAACCAGACAGTAAGAAAACGATACCAAGTAAGAAGTAATATTGTTACTTTTTAAATGAATAAGAAGTAGGATATAACACTTCCTGAGTAACGTATCACTTTTCAGGAAAAATTATGTTATTGTTCTGAATTTAATTTCGGTTTTTTTTGTATTGCAAGTCATAAAATGTGTCGGTTTATTAAAAACAAAATGTGAGTAGAATAACTAATAAGTGCTGTTGAACAGGGATTCAACCAATGAATATTTTCATTATAGATGAGCATGTGTGGGCTGAAAATCAGTGCACAGTGATACAAACGGAGGAAAGCAATAAATCCTCACGTTGGAGAAACTGGAACCGGAGGGCGTTTGATCTTTTCACTATTTTTGCTTTGAAAAAAAATGACTGAAAAATGAGACTCTTTCATAACCGCATGCATCCAGTAAAGTGCTCTCCCTCACGATGATGTGCTTTTGTCTCTTCCCTCCTTGCAGGTGAATGCTACCTGATGGAGTGGTCGGACTGGAGCTCGTGTGTGAGCATCTGCGCCAAGGGGGCCGGCGTGGACTTCGGTTCGGTTCAGGTTCGCTCTCGAGCCGTGTTGGCCCAGGAGCCCGAAAACCTGCAGCTCTGTCCCGACCAGGCGTGGGAGTCTCAGCCCTGCTCAGGTGAGAACGCGTTTATGAAGCGCTCGCTCATTTCCGTACGTGCAAATTAGCTCGCGAGCAAGCCGGCGGCCCCAAACGTTTTGATTCATCTATTCATTTTGCTTCGCCCACACAGTCGTAATACGCACGATCATTGAGAAGAGCGGCAGGGGAACGTGACGGAGAGTGCATCAGTGCATCAGAGGGCTAACACGGAAAGACACTTACATTCAGGGTCATACCTGCAGGCTGTTTAGGCTTCCATCCATCTGAAGCTGCCTGTTCTGGACTGGGAAAGGAAACTGGAACGCCGGGAGAAACCCACAGAGAGAACATGTTGAGTGTGGGGAGAAGGGATTAGCGGGCTGGAATCAGATGAAGGTTTTCCTTCCTGCCAGGTGACGGCGCAAACCGCTGATCCACCTCGGGCATCCAAACACTACGGGGGGGGAGAGGGGGGGGGAACTAGAGCGCTAACTACAGCTATCACTTTGTTTTTCCATCCTTATGCTCGGTCAACCGGCCTCTCTCCCGGTTGGGATTCCTCGAGTCAGATCTCCAAATGAAGGAACCCCCCCCACCCCCACCCCATGTGCTCATTTCCTGTTGTGATCTGTGCGGTTCCCCAGGCGGGTTAATCACCCATCAGGTGCAGCGTGGGCCGTGAGTCACTACCCGCCACCAAAGCGCAGCGTACCCGGTAGCCAACCGGCTCATTCTGTCGAGCAGCCACCCCCGTGCTCCTCCCTGCCTCTCCGCCCTCCCTGGCTACTGTACACAGCCCCACAGCAGCCTTCGCTAGCCTGACCTGGTTTCACAGCATCACTCGAAGGCTCGGGGGAGGAGGGGGGGGGGGGGGACCAGTGAAGGCGCAGGAGGAAGAGAGAGTGGAGGGAGGGGAAGAAGGAGGGCTATGACGGAGGAAGGGAGGCTAAGAAGATAGGGGTGGGGGGAGGGAGATCAAACAGTTACATTAAAAATTAATTTTGTGGGGGCGCCCCAGTAGCCTAATGGTTATGGCACAAACCACATAAGCGCTTTGAGTCCTGTCTGTGGAGATCTCATCTGATACCCGTCTCTCTCTCTCTCTCTCTCTCTCCCACACGCTTCCCGCTCCACGGGTCGGACCGGTTTGTTTTGCCACATGCTGGAGGACAGCGAGCCCGTTTATCTGTGTCGGGACTTTTTACTTTGTCACACACACACGGTCACATTGAACTGGTAGTTAATAAGAGCGGTGTATGTCTTTTCTATGAAATCATAAAAATGTTATTAGCGATCGTACCGGCGACTCCGCTTTGCAGCCACATAAAGAAGACGATATCAATCGTCTGATCCGCTTCCTCAGTACTGTTTGTTCCTGAACATGGCTCTTCATTTAGTCAACTAGACCACATGCTTATGTGCACAATATTAATAATACATGCTTTTATTACCATTATTATTCTTTTATATCCACTGCTGCTGTTATTAGTAGTCGTAATTTTTCCATCATTATTCTGCTAACTGCTCTCATTATATTAATAATTTATACCATATGCATTGACTGAGTTGTAATTCTATTATGTTCATGTGACATCAGGGATCCCTCCTCTGTTTCTCCCCGTTAAAGGGTTTTGTTTTTTTTTTTGGGGGGGGGGTTCTGTTCCAATGTGAGGGTCCCGGGACAGAGGACAAAACATATTGAATTGACTTTATTATACAGGATATTATGCAGCCAGTTAACGTGATTGCACAGGTGCGGCTAGGCTGTGCTTGTTAAAAGAGCGCTGTTGTTCCCGTCGCTGAATAACCAGCATTAAAGTGTTTGTTTACCCTGATAGACGGAGACGGGACGATGGATCGATCACAGTGAGCTCAGGGGGAGACAGATGAGGAGGACAGGATCTGTGTTTAAAAGAAATAGTCTTGACCTGCTGGTGGCGCTAGCGTGGCTGTAACCTGGAACATAAGGTGTAGCCCGACTCCATCCATTTTAATATAGTCCCTGATCCAATCATCTGAATAACAATCACTGTTGTCACTCGTTAGTGACTCTGGATTCATGATTTTTGGAAGGTTCTGTATGAATGTGTGCGATGGACACACACAATAAACCATGTTGGTATGACATCCCTCTATACCCATTTACAGTTGTTTCTATCAGCGTGGTTTTAATTCATCTTTTGTCAATTTGATCAGCTTCAAAAAACGTTTTCTATTTTTTTGGTCAGTACAACTACTGACAGTACTTCAATATCCAGTAAAGATGGTGGGAAGCGCCGGCTGAAAGCGAGCGATTGAATGATAGTTTTAACACACATTTTCAGAAGCGGCCTCTTCTGTTGCCGAGGCAGGAACGGAGTAAGAAATGAGAAAAGTGAAGAATGGTAACGGCTGAGGATGTCGCGGCGGCAGACAAACGGCCCTGTGAACGCTGCAGATAGAGCCGCGCCATCGACCCGGAGCGGCGATACTGCAGCCGGGCCGCCGGAGAATAGATCTTTCCTTTGTTCAAGGTTAAATTGTTAATTTTACGCTCGCCGAATGGGCCGGACCGATGATTGGTTACACAGAGCTCCATAGGGAAATATGGCCATTTACTGCACTGATGGAGATATTGATAAAGTCATAATAGCATTGATAGAAAGTCATTAAGCAAAAGCTCTTAGTGAAGATTAAAACATTGAACTGGACCCTTTCTGTGAAGACACACTGATAGTGATATTATATGACAGCAGCCTATTATACCACCATAACTTAGCAGCCGCTTTATTAATCCGTCACTCTCGTGATTAATGGGCTTCACTGCAGACTCCCACTGTACGGTCTCTATAGATATTGATTGTTTTTTTTATTTGCTTCTCAAGGGGGCGAATGTTACGAGTACAAATGGTTCAGCGGCGGTCGTCTCAACTCCACTCGGCCCTCGGTGTGGTGCCAGCGCTCCGACGGACTCAACGTCACCGGTGAGGAACTGTCGAGTTACAACGGAGCTTATTACAACTTATTACGCTTATTAAGAAAATCACAAATCCACCTGTACGCCATTCGATAGATGAAAATATGCTTCACTCAAGTGTTTGCCTTAATCTTTTGGATGATTTCACCTCTTCAGGTTTCACTAAAGACGTAATCTGCTGATTGAGCTCTTGATTAAGTGGTTTGGTCCATAAGTAGTGAAAAATGACCATCGTAATCTTCTAGAGCCCAAATTGACATATTCAAATAGCTGAGCTGTCTGAGAAAAAGATACTCCGTTTAATCATAAAAGACTTAAGGACACAAGCAAATATTCACATTTGAGACGCTGGAAGAAAAGATTATTCGTCATTTCTTCTTAAAAGAAAGGACTAAAAACTGTCGGTTCAGCTCAACCTGAGGAAATAAAAGCTGTGTCAGTGTGTGTTGGTGGCGAGAGGCTCTAAGTGCACCTTGTTTTTTTTTATTTAAAACGGTCGAATGAATTGGGAAACGTTCCTCGACGCTATTTGCAACGATTAGCAGCGAAGCTGAGTTCATCTGGAACGTGAGAAACGGAAACGTTACGGCAGCTCTACTGCGGCTCAACGTTGAGTCTGTCTCAGTGAGTGTCAGTTTTATGTGGGCGGTAGAATTGACACAAAATATGTCAGGAATATAACGAACTGTTCTAAAAAAAAAAAAAAAGAACTAGGGACTTATTTCTATAAGAAGCGAAAGGTGGTGGGCGATGGCAGACTGCAGCTATTCATCTGTGCTTTACCCATGAACATGCTCACTTACTATAGTTTCAAAAAAACACACCAGCTACATCGATTTACAGATGCATATGGGTTATTCTCATTTTAAAAAAAATGGATGGATGTACAGTCTTTTAAATATACAACGTGTACATGCTCTTACTTGAGGTGACTCTAGTACTGAGAGCAGCACATCTACCGCAGCGCACCGACGACGTTGACGTCCTAAACACGGAATGACTTTGATTCTGCTGTCTTCTCACCCACAGGAGGTTGTCCTCCTCTGAACCCTCCGGTGGACAACAGCTCCTGTGAGCCTCCCTGCCTCATGCTGAAGTCCTTCTGCAGCGAGGTGAGCGGCTCTCTCCTCTCACGCCACCTGTCCTGACGGTACACCGAAAAAGATCATCATTGTGGAGAACAAATGTAAAAAAAAACGTTGATATAGACGTAAACATGAAAGCACAGGTTCTCTGGATGAGTGTCAGCCTCTCTGCTCGCCGTGACACACCGCTGCCAGAATTGAATTTGAATGCAGCAGGGAATGAAATGACGGCAGCATGAAGACGTAAAAGCCATTTTCGCGCGGTGTCACTCAGCTGTGCGGCATCAAAAAAAATGAGGAAAACAGTTCACCAGATACAGCAGCTGCTGGATCTAAAAGTGTGTCCACACTAATGGCTAGTATGCTTCTTTTTTTTTTTTTTTTTTTGAAACAAATGTGAAACTGGCAGTGAAGGCTGGGTATATCAGCTGTATTGGGTTGGTAGCGCAGACAGACTTTTAATAATAACCACAGAATAAGCAGGTCACAATCATCTGATGAGATGTCAGCGTAGGACTTCCGAGGTCACCGGTTCAATCCCCGGACCAGCATGACAAATACACTCCAGTTTATTGGGAACATCTAGATAAAGCTAAAGCAGTCTAATGCCACAGGCCTGCGATGGATCCTACCTTCATACATGTTCTAGTGTCAGGTGTTTCTAATATTTTGTCCACCCATTTGTTTTAGGCCTAATAACAGAAACACCTCGGTGTATAATAAATACAAGCATGCTCTGATATGGTTTTGGAAGCTGACGTATTTATCAGGTCGGTGACTCTACCACACCAACCCCCTCTAGACTCATTCCATGCAGACATGGCCCATCGCCTCCTTGATGTACTGTAGCTGCAGCTCTAACCAAACGTGATTCTGCGCTGCCCCCTGCAGGCCGGTATATGCATGTGCGAGGAGGGCTTCACAGAGGTGCTGTCGCCCAGCGGGCAGCTGGACCAGTGCGCCCCCATCCCGATCCTGGAGATCCCCACTGCGGGGGACAAGAAAGGGGATGTGAAGACCAGTCGTGCCATTAACCCCACCTTGCCATCCACCATCCAGCCTGGACGCACCGGGCGGACCTGGTACCTGCAGCCTTACGGACCAGGTCAGACCACATGACCGCCGCACTTGACCATTAGTCCGGATGTACGCTAGTTTTTTACCAAATGACTTCTCTTCACAGTGCTCACAAAAAAAAAAAAATTACAAATGTAAAAAAAAAAAAAAAAAATGCAAGAGACACATCCAGTCGTAAAGAATTGTGTTTTGTTGCTGTCAAATGAAAACCTTTAATCTCTTAACTGTCATGTTTGTGGAACTAACTCAGCCTTAATGTGCTCCTCAGAGGCTGCTATCTCCCAGCTGTCAAGACGCGATTACAACAACCACCAAATAAAATAAATGAGTCAGAAATGTAGTGGAAGTCAAAAGGATACCGACGTGGCTCCTTTATATTTTGACAAATGTTAGTTCGAGAGTGTTATTACCACATAAAAAATAAAACACATCCAGGTAATGATGACTGTAAATCAGACCCGTGTTGCACTCAAATAGTCATCTCACCAAGATAGATGTTGGGTAATCATTTCTAAAGCTACCACTTGCAATCATTAGCTCAAGGCCTTTTATGTATGTTCACATCATTAATTTGCGCAGCCCAATATCACAAATCCCCTCAGATGGCTTTACAATCTGTCCGGCATACGTACAACGTCCTCCGTCCTTGGGCCCTCACACCGGAGAAAGAAAAAGTTCCCCCAAGAACCCTTCAGGAACTTCAGGAACTTCAGGACTTTAGAATACTTTCACTACTCGATAAGAAAAACAAGTGCCCACTATGTCTTTTTAAGTTTATCTGAAGGGAAAAAGGTTTAAGAAAACCCAAATTTTCTCAACCTGCAAAGCAGCGCGTAATCCTTTGAGGTAAAGTTAAGGCACAAAGCCGAGAGGTTTTCACACGACAACAGCAGAACGCACTTTACACTCAGTGTGTGTTCGGCAGACGGGGTCTAATTAACAACAGGTGTGACATGCTTGCATAAATTGAAGCCGGCACGTTAAAAAAAACAAACGATGCATCAGACATGTCGTCGGTCTGTTTTCCGGTCGGCTCTGATTGCACGAGTGAAACCTCGCCGCCTCCTCTGAACTGCCGGCGCATTAACATTTGAGAACTGCATTCTGCACACTGTGTCGTGACTGACGGTGCGTGACGCCAACAGAAACGTTTAGGATGCAAGAGTGCAGAACAGATTGAGTTCACGTCTGTCAGGAGCAGGACCTTCCACGTTCACAGACAGTAACCCTCCTATCGTTTATCTTCCAAATGTTTGCTTGTTGTCGC
Source organism: Cebidichthys violaceus (assembly GCF_023349555.1). Lineage (NCBI taxonomy): Eukaryota > Metazoa > Chordata > Actinopteri > Perciformes > Stichaeidae > Cebidichthys > Cebidichthys violaceus. The sequence goes on from NW_027176289.1 coordinate 30,039, forward strand.
CGCACACGTCTCGCTGGTATACTTTATGACAGTAAGATCTGAAATGTGTGTTTTTTTATATAACGTCTACAGTTTAATGTCACTGTATGAAGCAGGTACCAATGAAAGACGTACATGTAGGTACAGTGGTAGAGAACAAGACAACTGCAGTAACAACTGGACATCGTAGATAAAAGGAGGAATACATTATAATTTAGATCCTGCATTCAAAACGTTACAAGTCCAAAAGAATGAGCATTAAAGGACCAAAAGTAAAAAGTTTCAGAATAATATATATTTTATTATTGGATAATAATCATTGATCCATTAATGTGTAAGCATCAGTAATGTTGCAGCTGGTGTAAGTGGAGACAATTTTAACGACTATGTTTTTATTCTTGGAGATACTGAGAATTGACTAAACGATTATAAAAACGTTTAAGTAAAAAATTTGCAAATCTCGCGTGAAAATATGTTACCTGTTGTCTTTGTGTGTTCATGATTCCTATCAGTTGATATGACTTTAGCAGCCCTATGAACCTCTGGATTTTAATCAAATCATGACCCCAAGAATCTAAATCCAATTATTATTATGTTGTTACTCCACTCCACCTACTCTAAAGCACCAGTAGGAACCAGTGAGTATTTTAACGGTACCTGATTCATACAATAAAAATGGGAAAAAGCAGCAGCAGCAGCGACATGTTTGAGCTCTCACAGAATGAATTGTTGCAGCTTTGTACGGCTGTAAGTGTAAACACACAGACGAACTGACGAGCCTCCTCCTCCACAGATGGGAAGCTGAAGATGTGGGTGTATGGTGTAGCAGCCGGAGCCTTTGTGCTCCTCATATTCATAGTGTCTATGATATACCTAGCTTGGTGAGTTGACGAGTTTAATTTCCCCTATTTATCATTATCCTCATTCATGAAACCAAAAAGAAACCCATTTGTCCCGCCCCCTTTGAGTTACAGCACCCTCTCCCCGTCCTCCAGCCACCCCTCACGTCGCCGTGTTTATTTTGATTTACTTCCTTTTTTTGCTTCCTCCATGCCTTCCTCTCGCGTGAGAGCAGCAGCTCCTGTGCCAAAGTGCATCGCTCTCTTAAGGCCCAAGAGTCTGACGCCAATGGGACGGCGGTCTGGATGGGCCAAAATGCACATGAGATGATTTACACCTGTCCCGATTGCCAAGAGCTGGCTCAAAGCCGTAGCAGCAGCAGCTAATGAGGATGTGGAGGGTCCTCACACACCCCCCCTCACCCTCGAACACATCCTCCAGTATAAGCACCTGCAGTCCTCGGCCTTTTCCCCGTGACCGCATGTGTCACATGTGCTGCCTGACTAGCTGAGTGAAGGTGCAGGTGAGGACAAACCACCCAGGAGCGTTTAGTTTAGTATGTGTCAATCTTTAGACCACATCGATGGTTGATTTGTTTAGCGTGTTCTGTTTATACCCGTTTGTTAAAAGTGACCCATATCTGATTAATGTGCTTACAGCGACTCACGCATATTGTCATTGATTCTTTTTTTTTTTAAGGTGCTGTGTAAGCATATTGGTACATTTTAGTTGTCACTGCGTTTATGTTAACTCAAAGATCCAACTGGCAAATCACTGATTCCAACACATTTGAACCCGCCTATGAATGGTCCTTTATAACACAAGATGAAATATATCGTAACAGATGTCTCATGTGAGCAATACAAAAACAATCTCGGGTCCCTTTAAACAGATGGTGTAAACAGAATATACTGTATTAGCATGTTAGCTTAGCGTAGTATCCCTTGGCAACACCAGCGGAGGATAGAAATATTCAGATCCTTCACTTTAGTGAAGAAGAAATTCCATGTTATTTAAAAAAACACCAAATAAGTGGATTTATTGTCCCATAGGAAATATGATTTCCCAGCTAGTACACAGAAACGTACAGATATACACATAGCAACATACAGATAATATAGACAGTACACAAAAATGTCATGTATTCATTAATTTATTCATATAAGCAAAATGTACTTCAGTATCAAAACTAAAAAAATACATTTAAGAGCATTTTAATGTTGTAGTGAAATTTTCTCAATGTGGAGCTAATTTTAGGTACTTGGTGTACTACTTGTTAAATTAGTAGTATAGTGCTGCATCATAGCATATACGTATATTACATGTTTTACAACATGTAACTACAAGTTTAAAAAAAAACTGCATTGGAGTAAAAAGTACAATATTTTCCTTTTGAAATAGGGTGGAAGTATAAAGAAGCAGAAAATATAAATACTCAAGTACAAGTATGTTGAAATTGTGCTTAAGTACAGTGTTGGTCCAAACATACATTGTGTTGTTCAATGGGTATGTCAATGTGTTTGTGTAGCTGTATAGTTACACACGTTTCCATTGGTTAATATAGTTGTAATGTACATTATTTAAAGCTGTAGTATGTACTACGTCTACAGCAGTAGACACATGGGGATGAATGGAGAACACAGAGAGGTGGATATTACTGCAGGGGCTTGTTTCTGTACCACGAACAATGATGTAATGCTGCCCCCTTGTGGCTGGAAGAGGAAGTAGGGCAACGCGTTCCATCTTCATCTCCCTCCCATTTCATTTCCTGCCAAATCAAGAGCTCATTTTCCTTTTTACACATTAAGCGTATTGATGTTATTTCTCTGTATTCAGCTTCATAGAGTTAGTTTGTTGATCAACATTCTTCAAATTTGTTTTAAAAAATGTGCCGATTTGCTGTTTTACTATGACTTGCATGGTATTGAATTAGTATTTTTTGGAGGTTGGACTGTTGGTCTGACAAAACAAGTTGTTTAGTACGTCACGTTCAGCTCTGGGTAATTGCAATGGACATTTTGAACCATTTTCTGAAAATGTTATAGACAAAATGTTAAATTGAGAAAACAGTTGGCTGATTAATTGGTTATAAAAACAATCATCAGCTGCTGCCATAGTAGTCCAATCAGTAAGAGGAAAGCGCCATTAGGAATTCTTTTTTTTTTTGCAGCCGATAATGTTGCTAATTGTCTGAATGTTTGCTCATTGTTTTGTTTACTCTGTAGTGATTTGAAAACTTCTGAGACATTTTTTCTGATCGTCTCTACCAACATTCCAGAATTCATTTTTTTTAAGTTTTTCAATCGTCTGGAGACCGTTAGATCACATGTCTCTGTGAACATATTATTTATGTTGAGAAATAATAATTGGACTGTTCTGCACCAATAAGTGGCTGAAACTTCTGATACAAAATTGGAACAAATTTGATTTAACAAAAGAGACAACAACTGAATATTAGTTGTCATTCTCTAGAGCAGCGGGTTCTTTAGAGTTTTAGAAGACAAGGACATGATTGAGGGCCACAGAGCGAAAGTGCATTAATAAAACAAAATATATTTTACACAATGAACTACCAAGTTGTCCAACAAAATTTATATAAGCACTAGCTATATAAATAATAAATACTGTGCTATGACTTTTTATGGAATAATTGTAATATATTGTGACTTTTTAATTATATTTTTATGACGTAATATATTATGACTGTTTTACTGTTTTTTTGGCATACTATACTATTACTTAATTACTTTTTTCAACATGCTATTCTATGACTTTTTTCGACACGCTATTTTATGACTTTTTATGATACGCTATACTATGACTTTTTTGACTTTTTATGATACGTTATACTGATTTTTTTTTTCGACAAGCTATACTATGACTTTTTTTCGACATGCTATACTATGACTGTTTTCGACATGCTATACTATGACTGTTTTCGACATGCTATGCTATGACTGTTTTTCACTTTTCGACAGGCTATACTATGACTGTTTTTGACATAATATACTATGACTGTTTTTTGACTTTTTTCGACATGCTATACTATGACCGTTTTTTTTCACTTTTTTTGACAGGCTATACTATGACTGTTTTCGACATGCTATACTATGACTGTTTTTCACTTTTCGACAGGCTATACTATGACTGTTTTTGACATAATATACTATGACTGTTTTTTGACTTTTTTCCACATGCTATACTATGACCGTTTTTTTTCACTTTTTTTGACAGGCTATACTATGACTTTTTTTCGACATGCTATACTATGACTGTTTTTTTCACTTTTTTCGACATGCTATACTATAACTTTTTGCGACATGCTATACTATGACTGCTTTCGACAAGCTATACTATGACTGTTTTTTGACTTTTTTCGACATGCTATACTATTACTTTTTTTCACTTTTCGACATGCTATACTATGACCGTTTTTCACTTTTCGACATGCTATACTATGACCGTTTTTCACTTTTCGACAGGCTATACTATGACCGTTTTTCACTTTTCGACATGCTATACTATGACCGTTTTTCACTTTTCGACAGGCTATACTATGACTGTTTTCGACATAATATACTATGACCGTTTTTCACTTTTTTCGACATGCTATACTTTGACTGTTTTTCACTTTTCGACATTCTATACTATGACCGTTTTTCACTTTTCGACATGCTATACTATGACCGTTTTTCACTTTTCGACATTCTATACTATGACCGTTTTTCACTTTTTTCGACATGCTATACTATGACTGTTTTCAACATAATATACTATGACCGTTTTTCACTTTTTTCGACTTGCTATGCTTTGACTGTTTTTCACTTTTTTCGACAGGCTATACTATTACTTTTTTTTAGACATTTTATGCCAGTGGTTGTCAACTGGTGTCTGTGGCTAAGTGGAGAGCAGAGCTGCCTTTCAATCAGAGGGTCGTTTGTTCGATCCCTGCTCCTGCTCTGTAGTCTCATGTCGTTGTCTCCTAGAAGAAGACATGCTGTACGATGGCTGTGTTTTTCACTTTTTTTGACATGCTATACTATGACTGTTTTTTCCTTTTTTCGACATGCTATACTATGACTGCTTTCGACAAGCTATACTATGACCGTTTTTTCACTTTTTTTGACATGCTTTACTATTACTTTTTTTAGACATTTTATGCCAGCAGCTCTCAACTGGTGTCTGTGGCTAAGTGATGAGCAGAGCTGCCTTTCAATCAGAGGGTTGTTGGTTCGATCCCTGCTCCAATGCTGCCAGTCTCATGTCATTGTGTCCTAAAGGAAGATATGATGACTGTTTTTCACTTTTTTCGGCATGCTATACTATGACCGTTTTTCACGTTTTTTGACAGGTTATACTATGGCTTTTTTCGACATAATATACTATGACTGTTTTCAACATAATATACAATGACCTTTTTTCACTTTTTTCGACATGCTATAATATGACTGTTTTTGACATAATATACTATGACAGTTTTTTGACTTTTTTCGACATGCTATACTATGACTGTTTTCGACATGCTATGCTATGACTGTTTTCGACCTTCTATACTATGACTGTTTTTCACTTTTCGACAGGCTATACTATGACTGTTTTTGACATAATATACTATGACTGTTTTTTGACTTTTTTCAACATGCTATACTATGACCGTTTTTTTTCACTTTTTTTGACAGGCTATACTATGACTTTTTTTTGACATGCTATACTATGACTGTTTTTTTCACTTTTTTCGACATGCTATACTATTACTTTTTTTAGACATTCTATGCCAGCGGCTCTCAACTGGTGTCTGTGGCTAAGTGATGAGCAGAGTTGCCTTTCAATCAGAGGGTTGTTGGTTCGATCCCTGCTCCAGCGCTGCCAGTCTCATGTCATTGTGTCCTAGAGGAAGATATGATGACTGTTTTTTTCACTTTTTTCGACATGCTATAATATGACTGTTTTTCACTTTTCGACATGCTATACTATGACCGTTTTTCACTTTTCGACATACTATACTATGACCGTTTTTCACTTTTTTCGACAATCTATACTATGACTGTTTTCGACATAATATACTATGACCGTTTTTCACTTTTTTCGACATGCTATACTTTGACTGTTTTTCACTTTTCGACATTCTATACTATGACCGTTTTTCACTTTTCGACATGCTATACTATGACTGTTTTTGACATAATATACTATGACTGTTTTTTGACTTTTTTCGACATGCTATACTATGACCGTTTTTTTTCACTTTTTTTGACAGGCTATACTATGACTGTTTTTTTACTTTTTTCGACATGCTATACTATTACATTTTTTAGACATTCTATGCCAGCGGCTCTCAACTGGTGTCTGTGGCTAAGTGATGAGCAGAGTTGTCTTTCAATCAGAGGGTTGTTGGTTCAATCCCTGCTCCAGCGCTGCCAGTCTCATGTCATTGTGTCCTAGAGGAAGATATGATGACTGTTTTTTTCACTTTTTTCGACATGCTATACTATGACCGTTTTTCACTTTTCGACATGCTATACTATGACCGTTTTTCACTTTTCGACATGCTATACTATGACCGTTTTTCACTTTTCGACAGGCTATACTATGACCGTTTTTCACTTTTCGACAGGCTATACTATGACCGTTTTTCACTTTTCGACATGCTATACTATGACCGTCTTTCACTTTTTTCGACAATCTATACTATGACTGTTTTCGACATAATATACTACGACCGTTTTTCACTTTTTTCGACATGCTATACTTTGACCGTTTTTCACTTTTCGACATGCTATACTATGACCGTTTTTCACTTTTCGACATTCTATACTATGACCGTTTTTCACTTTTCGACATTCTATACTACGACTGTTTTTGACATAATATACTATGACCGTTTTTCACTTTTTTCGACATGCTATACCATGACTGTTTTCGACAGGCTATACTATGACTGTTTTCGACATGCTATACTATGACTTTTTTTAGACATTTTATGCCAGTGGTTCTCAACTGGTGTCTGTGGCTAAGTGGAGAGCAGAGCCCCCTTTCAATCAGAGGGTTGTTGGTTCGATCCCTGCTCCAACGCTGCCAGTCTCATGTCATTGTGTCCTAGAGGAAGATATGATGACTGTTTTTTTCACTTTTTTCGGCATGCTATACTATGACCGTTTTTCACGTTTTTTGACAGGTTATACTATGGCTTTTTTCGACATAATATACTATGACTGTTTTCAACATAATATACAATGACCTTTTTTCACTTTTTTCGACATGCTATGCTATGACCGTTTTTCACTTTTTTCGACATGCTATACTATGACTGTTTTCGACATGCTATGCTATGACTGTTTTCGACATGCTATGCTATGACTGTTTTCGACCTTCTATACTATGACTGTTTTTCACTTTTCGACAGGCTATACTATGACTGTTTTTGACATGCTATGCTATGACTGTTTTTTGACTTTTTTCAACATGCTATACTATGACCGTTTTTTTTCACTTTTTTTGACAGGCTATACTATGACTTTTTTTTGACATGCTATACTATGACTGTTTTTTTCACTTTTTTCGACATGCTATACTATTACTTTTTTTAGACATTCTATGCCAGCGGCTCTCAACTGGTGTCTGTGGCTAAGTGATGAGCAGAGTTGCCTTTCAATCAGAGGGTTGTTGGTTCAATCCCTGCTCCAGCGCTGCCAGTCTCATGTCATTGTGTCCTAGAGGAAGATATGATGACTGTTTTTCTCACTTTTTTCGACATGCTATACTATGATCGTTTTTCACTTTTCGACATGCTATACTATGACCGTTTTTCACTTTTCGACATGCTATACTATGACCGTTTTTCACTTTTCGACAAGCTATACTATGACTGTTTTTTCACTTTTTTCGACATGCTATACTATTACTTTTTTTAGACATTCTATGCCAGCGGTTCTCAACTGGTGTCTGTGGCTAAGTGATGAGCAGAGTTGCCTTTCAATCAGAGGGTTGTTGGTTCGATCCCTGCTCCAGCGCTGCCAGTCTCATGTCATTGTGTCCTAGAGGAAGATATGATGACTGTTTTTTTCACTTTTTTCGACATGCTATACTATGACCGTTTTTCACTTTTCGACAGGCTATACTATGACCGCTTTTCACTTTTCGACAGGCTATACTATGACCGTTTTTCACTTTTTTCGACATGCTATACTTTGACTGTTTTTCACTTTTCGACATTCTATACTATGACCATTTTTCACTTTTCGACATAATATACTATGACCGTTTTTCACTTTTTTCGACATGCTATATTTTGACTGTTTTTGACATAATATACTATGACCGTTTTTCACTTTTTTCGACATGCTATACTATGACTGTTTTCGACAGGCTATACTATGACTTTTTTTAGACATTTTATGCCAGTGGTTCTCAACTGGTGTCTGTGGCTAAGTGGAGAGCAGAGCCCCCTTTCAATCAGAGGGTTGTTGGTTCAATCCCTGCCCCAGTGCTGCCAGTCTCATGTCATTGTGTCCTAGAGGAAGACATGCTATACTATGACTGTTTTTTGACATGCTATACTATGACCGTTTTTCACTTTTTTCGACAGGCTATACTATGACTTTTTTTGACACATATTCTTAACGAAATACATATTCATGACACTCAAGAGTCAAGGTCCAAGGTTTCTTTATTAGTATTGCTGTGCAGATGGGATTATCAGCATTTAAGGTTTAAGAATAAAAAGACATGACAGCAATACAGGGTTAGAAAGTCACGGTTCTTATCCAGGTCCAGGGGAATTTGAAGGTGGGTGTCTGGAAGGACAGAACAGTTTAATTACATTTAGCAGACGTTTTTATCCAAAGTGACTTACAATAAGTGTATTCAACATAGGTATTCAAGAGAACTACTAGTCACCAGAAGTCATAAGTAAATCTCCTTTTTTAAACAAGCATCTAAGAGCATAACCCAGAGCCAAAGCACAGTGCAGAAACAATAAGTGCAACAAAGTGATGAGTACAATAAGTGCAACAAACTAGTATGAATACAATAAGTGCTAAGTGGAAGGCTGAGGGTAGTACTTCCTGAAGAGGTGAGTTTTCACCCTGCGCCGAAAGATGGGCAGCGACATCAGTGCTCTGCTGTCCTGACGTCAGTGGGAAGTTCATTCCACCATTGTGGGGCCAGGACAGAAAACAGCCGTGACCGGGTCGATCGGCCGCCAGGACCTCTGAGCGACAGGGCGACCAATCGCTCCGAGGCAGCAGAGCGAAGTGGTCGGGGGTGTAGGGCTTGACCCATGTTATAGCTCAGGCAGTTACAAGACTGGTTGGAGAGTTGAAGAGTCTGGGGTTGTAGAGTCAATCCCTAGTAAGGCCCGTGTCCCCGTGACCTAAGAAAAAAGATGAATGACCTCAACATTTCAAAGGTGTAGTCTAGTCGAAAAAAAGTCATAGTATAGGAAACGGTGCATAGTTACAAAATCATTTCACTTCAGGTTGATAGCAGACCACCTCAAGGTATCACTCAGAGAGAACCAGGACATTCTGATGTAGCATTCCAAAATTAAAGCCCTTCAAAATCTCATTCACGAGCCAACTTCAAATCGCATTCATGAGCAGTTTGGCTAATTTCAGGAAGAACGTCTACATGTCAAGGTGTTCTGAACCCTAAGTTGCTCCTCTGGCGCTTTACAGCCGCCCACTGCTTCTAAATGTTTAGGATGTGCTCGGGTCTATTTTCATAGTTTTACCTGTATGTTTTTTAATAGTTCACTACAGTTAATAGAGAAACGGATGAGTGTAGAATAGATTTTAGCTCTCAAACTGTGGAGTTACGGTCATCTGGCTGTTTTTTTAACAGTGAATACCTCAGACTTTTCAGATCATGCTAAGAAATGCAGTACTTCTATGACTTTTTTTCGACATGCTATTTTATGACTTTTTTCGACATACTATACTATGACTTTTTTCGACACGCTATTTTATGACTTTTTTCGACATGCTATACTATGAGTAAAAAAAAAGTCATAGTATAGCATGTCATAAAAAGTCATAAAATAGCGTGTTGAAAAAAATCATAGTATAGCGTGTCGGAAAAAAAGTCAGTATAGCGTATCATAAAAAGTCATAGTATAGCGTGTCGAAAAAAGTCATAGTAGAGCATGTCAAAAAAAAGTCATAGTATAGCGTGTCGAAAAAAATCATAGTATAGCGTGTCGGAAAAAAAGTCAGTATAGCGTATCATAAAAAGTCATAGTATAGTATGTCATAAAAAGTCATTGTATAGCATGTCGAAAAAAAGTCATAGTATAGCATGTCATAAAAAGTCATAAAATAGCATGTCAAAAAAAGTCATAGTATAGCGTGTTGAAAAAAGTCATAGAATAGCATGTCGAAAAAGTCATAGAATAGCATGTCGAAAAGGTCATAATATAGAATGTCGAAAAAAGTCATAGTATAGCATGTCAAAAAGTCATAGTAGTGTCAAAAAAGTCATAATATAGCATGTCAAAAAAAGTCATAGTATAGCATGTTGAAAAGTCATAAAATAGCATGTCAAAAAAGTCATAGTATAGCGTGTCGAAAAAAGTCATAAAATAGCGTGTCGAAAAAAGTGAAAAACGGTCATAGTATAGCATGTCGAAAAAAGTCATAGTATAGCATGTCGAAAAAAAGTCATAGTATAGCATGTCATAAAAAGTCATAAAATAGCATGTCAAAAAAAGTCATAGTATAGCATGTCAAAAAAAGTCATAGTATAGCGTGTCGAAAAAAGTCATAAAATAGCGTGTCAAAAAAGTCATAGTATAGCATGTCGAAAAAAATGAAAAAACGGTCATAGTATAGCATGTCGAAAAAAAGTCATAAAATAGCGTGTCGAAAAAAGTCATAGTATAGCATGTCGAAAAAAGTCATAGTATAGCATGTCGAAAAAAAGTCATAAAATAGCATGTCGAAAAAAGTCATAGTATAGCGTGTCAAAAAAAGTCATAGTATAGCATGTCGAAAAAAATCATAAAAAAGCGTGTCGAAAAAGTCATAGTATAGCATGTCAAAAAAAGTCATAAAATAGTGTGTCGAAAAAAGTCATAAAATAGTGTGTTGAAAAAAGTCATAGTATAGCGTGTCGAAAAAAGTCATAAAATAGTGTGTCGAAAAAAGTCATAGTATAGCGTGTCGAAAAAAGTCATAGTAGAGCGTGTCGAAAAAAGTCATAGTATAGCGTGTCGAAAAAATCATAAAATAGCGTGTCGAAAAAAGGCATAAAATAGTGTGTCGAAAAAAGTCATAGTAGAGCGTGTCGAAAAAAGTCATAGTAGAGCGTGTCGAAAAAAGTCATAGTATAGCGTGTCGAAAAAATCATAAAATAGCGTGTCGAAAAAAGTCATAAAATAGCGTGTCGAAAAAAGTCATAGTATAGCGTGTCGAAAAAAGTCATAGTATAGCGTGTCGAAAAAAGTCATAGTATAGCGTGTCGGAAAAAGTCATAGTAGCGTGTCGAAAAAAAGTCATAAAATAGCATGTCGAAAAAAGTCATAGTATAGCATGTCGAAAAAAGTCATAGTATAGCATGTCGAAAAAAAGTCATAGTATAGCATGTCATAAAAAGTCATAAAATAGCATGTCAAAAAAGTCATAGTATAGCGTGTCGAAAAAAGTCATAAAATAGCATGTCAAAAAAAGTCATAGTATAGCATGTCGAAAAAAGTCATAGTATAGCATGTCGAAAAAAAGTCATAGTATAGCATGTCATAAAAAGTCATAAAATAGCATGTCAAAAAAGTCATAGTATAGCATGTTGAAAAAAGTCATAAAATAGCATGTCAAAAAAAGTCATAGTATAGCGTGTCGAAAAAAGTCATAAAATAGCGTGTCGAAAAAAGTGAAAAACGGTCATAGTATAGCATGTCAAAAAAAGTCATAGTATAGCATGTCGAAAAAAAGGTCATAGTATAGCATGTCGAAAAAAGTCATAGTATAGCATGTCAAAAAAAGTCATAGTATAGCATGTCATAAAAAGTCATAAAATAGCGTGTCAAAAAAAGTCATAGTATAGCGTGTCGAAAAAAGTCATAGTATAGCATGTCAAAAAAAGTCATAGTATAGCGTGTCGAAAAAAGTCATAAAATAGCGTGTCAAAAAAGTCATAGTATAGCATGTCGAAAAAAATCATAAAAAAGCGTGTCGAAAAAAGTCATAGTATAGCATGTCAAAAAAAGTCATAAAATAGTGTGTCGAAAAAAGTCATAAAATAGTGTGTTGAAAAAAGTCATAGTATAGCGTGTCGAAAAAAGTCATAAAATAGTGTGTCGAAAAAAGTCATAGTATAGCGTGTCGAAAAAAGTCATAGTAGAGCGTGTCGAAAAAAGTCATAGTATAGCGTGTCGAAAAAATCATAAAATAGCGTGTCGAAAAAAGTCATAAAATAGCGTGTCGAAAAAAGTCATAGTATAGCGTGTCGAAAAAAGTCATAGTATAGCGTGTCGAAAAAAGTCATAGTATAGCGTGTCGGAAAAAGTCATAGTATAGCGTGTCGAAAAAAAGTCATAGTATAGTATGTCGAAAAAAGTCATAGTATAGCGTGTCGAAAAGTCATAAAAAAGCGTGTCGAAAAAAGTCATAGTATAGCGTGTCGAAAAAACTCATAAAAAAGCGTGTCGAAAAAAGTCATAGTAGAGCGTGACGAAAAAAGTCATAGTATAGCGTGTCGAAAAAATCATAAAATAGCGTGTCGAAAAAAGTCATAAAATAGCGTGTCGAAAAAAGTCATAGTATAGCATGTCGAAAAAATCATAAAATAGCGTGTCGAAAAAAGTCATAAAATAGCGTGTCGAAAAAAGTCATAGTATAGCATGTCGAAAAAGTCATAAAATAGCATGTCGAAAAAAGTCATAGTATAGCGTGTCAAAAAAAGTCATAGTATAGCATGTCGAAAAAAGTCATAAAAAAGCGTGTCGAAAAAAGTCATAGTATAGCGTGTCGAAAAAAGTCATAAAAAAGCGTGTCGAAAAAAGTCATAAAATAGTGTGTCGAAAAAAGTCATAGTAGAGCGTGTCGAAAAAAGTCATAGTATAGCGTGTCGGAAAAAGTCATAGTATAGCGTGTCGAAAAAAGTCATAGTATAGCGTGTCGAAAAAAGTCATAAAAAAGCGTGTCGAAAAAAGTCATAGTATAGCGTGTCAAAAAAAGTCATAGTAGAGCGTGTCGAAAAAAGTCATAGTATAGCGTGTCGAAAAAAGTCATAGTATAGCATGTCGAAAAAAGTCATAGTATAGCGTGTCAAAAAAAGTCATAGTATAGCGTGTCAAAAAAAGTCATAGTAGAGCGTGTCGAAAAAAGTCATAGTATAGCGTGTCGAAAAAAGTCATAGTATAGCGTGTCAAAAAAAGTCATAGTAGAGCGTGTCGAAAAAAGTCATAGTATAGCGTGTCGAAAAAAAGTCATAAAAAAGCGTGTCGAAAAAAGTCATAGTATAGCGTGTCGAAAAAAGTCATAGTATAGCGTGTCGAAAAAAGTCATAAAAAAGCGTGTCGAAAAAAGTCATAAAAAAGCGTGTCGAAAAAAGTCATAAAATAGTGTGTCGAAAAAAGTCATAGTAGAGCGTGTCGAAAAAAGTCATAGTATAGCGTGTCGGAAAAAGTCATAGTATAGCGTGTCGAAAAAAGTCATAGTATAGCGTGTCGAAAAAAGTCATAAAAAAGCGTGTCGAAAAAAGTCATAGTATAGCGTGTCAAAAAAAGTCATAGTAGAGCGTGTCGAAAAAAGTCATAGTATAGCGTGTCGAAAAAAGTCATAGTATAGCATGTCGAAAAAAGTCATAGTATAGCGTGTCAAAAAAAGTCATAGTATAGCGTGTCAAAAAAAGTCATAGTAGAGCGTGTCGAAAAAAGTCATAGTATAGCGTGTCGAAAAAAGTCATAGTATAGCGTGTCAAAAAAAGTCATAGTAGAGCGTGTCGAAAAAAGTCATAGTATAGCGTGTCGAAAAAAAGTCATAAAAAAGCGTGTCGAAAAAAGTCATAGTATAGCGTGTCGAAAAAAGTCATAGTATAGCGTGTCGAAAAAAGTCATAAAAAAGCGTGTCGAAAAAAGTCATAAAATAGTGTGTCGAAAAAAGTCATAGTAGAGCGTGTCGAAAAAAGTCATAGTAGAGCGTGTCGAAAAAAGTCATAAAAAAGCGTGTCGAAAAAAGTCATAGTATAGCGTGTCGAAAAAAGTCATAGTAGAGCGTGTCGAAAAAAGTCATAAAAAAGCGTGTCGAAAAAAGTCATAGTATAGCGTGTCGAAAAAAGTCATAGTATAGCGTGTCGAAAAAAGTCATAGTATAGCGTGTCGAAAAAAGTCATAAAAAAGCGTGTCGAAAAAAGTCATAAAATAGTGTGTCGAAAAAAGTCATAGTATAGCGTGTCGAAAAAAGTCATAGTATAGCGTGTCGGAAAAAGTCATAGTATAGCGTGTCGAAAAAAGTCATAGTATAGCGTGTCGAAAAAAGTCATAAAATAGTGTGTCGAAAAAAGTCATAGTATAGCGTGTCGAAAAAAGTCATAGTATAGCGTGTCGGAAAAAGTCATAGTATAGCGTGTCGAAAAAAGTCATAGTATAGCGTGTCGAAAAAAGTCATAAAAAAGCATGTCATAAAAAGTCATAAAATAGTGTGTCGAAAAAAGTCATAGTATAGCATGTCGAAAAAAAGTCATAGTATAGCATGTCATAAAAAGTCATAAAATAGCATGTCAAAAAAGTCATAGTATAGCGTGTCGAAAAAAGTCATAAAATAGCATGTCAAAAAAAGTCATAGTATAGCATGTCGAAAAAAGTCATAGTATAGCATGTCGAAAAAAAGTCATAGTATAGCATGTCATAAAAAGTCATAAAATAGCATGTCAAAAAAGTCATAGTATAGCATGTTGAAAAAAGTCATAAAATAGCATGTCAAAAAAAGTCATAGTATAGCGTGTCGAAAAAAGTCATAAAATAGCGTGTCGAAAAAAGTGAAAAACGGTCATAGTATAGCATGTCGAAAAAAGTCATAGTATAGCATGTCGAAAAAAAGTCATAGTATAGCATGTCATAAAAAGTCATAAAATAGCATGTCGAAAAAAGTCATAGTATAGCGTGTCAAAAAAAGTCATAGTATAGCGTGTCAAAAAAAGTCATAGTATAGCATGTCAAAAAAAGTCATAAAATAGCATGTCAAAAAAAGTCATAGTATAGCATGTCGAAAAAAAGGTCATAGTATAGCATGTCGAAAAAAGTCATAGTATAGCATGTCAAAAAAAGTCATAGTATAGCATGTCATAAAAAGTCATAAAATAGCGTGTCAAAAAAAGTCATAGTATAGCGTGTCAAAAAAAGTCATAGTATAGCATGTCAAAAAAAGTCATAGTATAGCGTGTCGAAAAAAGTCATAAAATAGCGTGTCAAAAAAGTCATAGTATAGCATGTCGAAAAAAATCATAAAAAAGCGTGTCGAAAAAAGTCATAGTATAGCATGTCAAAAAAAGTCATAAAATAGTGTGTCGAAAAAAGTCATAAAATAGTGTGTTGAAAAAAGTCATAGTATAGCGTGTCGAAAAAAGTCATAAAATAGTGTGTCGAAAAAAGTCATAGTATAGCGTGTCGAAAAAAGTCATAGTAGAGCGTGTCGAAAAAAGTCATAGTATAGCGTGTCGAAAAAATCATAAAATAGCGTGTCGAAAAAAGTCATAAAATAGCGTGTCGAAAAAAGTCATAGTATAGCGTGTCGAAAAAAGTCCTAGTATAGCGTGTCGAAAAAAGTCCTAGTATAGCGTGTCGGAAAAAGTCATAGTATAGCGTGTCGAAAAAAAGTCATAGTATAGTATGTCGAAAAAAGTCATAGTATAGCGTGTCGAAAAGTCATAAAAAAGCGTGTCGAAAAAAGTCATAGTATAGCGTGTCGAAAAAACTCATAAAAAAGCGTGTCGAAAAAAGTCATAGTAGAGCGTGACGAAAAAAGTCATAGTATAGCGTGTCGAAAAAATCATAAAATAGCGTGTCGAAAAAAGTCATAAAATAGCGTGTCGAAAAAAGTCATAGTATAGCATGTCGAAAAAATCATAAAATAGCGTGTCGAAAAAAGTCATAAAATAGCGTGTCGAAAAAAGTCATAGTATAGCATGTCGAAAAAGTCATAAAATAGCATGTCGAAAAAAGTCATAGTATAGCGTGTCAAAAAAAGTCATAGTATAGCATGTCGAAAAAAGTCATAAAAAAGCGTGTCGAAAAAAGTCATAGTATAGCGTGTCGAAAAAAGTCATAAAAAAGCGTGTCGAAAAAAGTCATAAAATAGTGTGTCGAAAAAAGTCATAGTAGAGCGTGTCGAAAAAAGTCATAGTATAGCGTGTCGGAAAAAGTCATAGTATAGCGTGTCGAAAAAAGTCATAGTATAGCGTGTCGAAAAAAGTCATAAAAAAGCGTGTCGAAAAAAGTCATAGTATAGCGTGTCAAAAAAAGTCATAGTAGAGCGTGTCGAAAAAAGTCATAGTATAGCGTGTCGAAAAAAGTCATAGTATAGCGTGTCGAAAAAAGTCATAGTATAGCGTGTCAAAAAAAGTCATAGTATAGCGTGTCAAAAAAAGTCATAGTAGAGCGTGTCGAAAAAAGTCATAGTATAGCGTGTCGAAAAAAGTCATAGTATAGCGTGTCAAAAAAAGTCATAAAAAAGCGTGTCGAAAAAAGTCATAGTATAGCGTGTCGAAAAAAGTCATAGTATAGCGTGTCGAAAAAAGTCATAAAAAAGCGTGTCGAAAAAAGTCATAAAATAGTGTGTCGAAAAAAGTCATAGTAGAGCGTGTCGAAAAAAGTCATAGTAGAGCGTGTCGAAAAAAGTCATAAAAAAGCGTGTCGAAAAAAGTCATAGTATAGCGTGTCGAAAAAAGTCATAGTATAGCGTGTCGAAAAAAGTCATAGTAGAGCGTGTCGAAAAAAGTCATAAAAAAGCGTGTCGAAAAAAGTCATAGTATAGCGTGTCGAAAAAAGTCATAGTATAGCATGTCATAAAAAGTCATAAAATAGCATGTCAAAAAAGTCATAGTATAGCGTGTCGAAAAAAGTCATAAAATAGCATGTCAAAAAAAGTCATAGTATAGCATGTCGAAAAAAGTCATAGTATAGCATGTCGAAAAAAAGTCATAGTATAGCATGTCATAAAAAGTCATAAAATAGCATGTCAAAAAAGTCATAGTATAGCATGTTGAAAAAAGTCATAAAATAGCATGTCAAAAAAAGTCATAGTATAGCGTGTCGAAAAAAGTCATAAAATAGCGTGTCGAAAAAAGTGAAAAACGGTCATAGTATAGCATGTCGAAAAAAGTCATAGTATAGCATGTCGAAAAAAAGTCATAGTATAGCATGTCATAAAAAGTCATAAAATAGCATGTCGAAAAAAGTCATAGTATAGCGTGTCAAAAAGAGTCATAGTATAGCGTGTCAAAAAAAGTCATAGTATAGCATGTTAAAAAAAGTCATAAAATAGCATGTCAAAAAAAGTCATAGTATAGCATGTCGAAAAAAAGGTCATAGTATAGCATGTCGAAAAAAGTCATAGTATAGCATGTCAAAAAAAGTCATAGTATAGCATGTCATAAAAAGTCATAAAATAGCGTGTCAAAAAAAGTCATAGTATAGCGTGTCAAAAAAAGTCATAGTATAGCATGTCAAAAAAAGTCATAGTATAGCGTGTCGAAAAAAGTCATAAAATAGCGTGTCAAAAAAGTCATAGTATAGCATGTCGAAAAAAATCATAAAAAAGCGTGTCGAAAAAAGTCATAGTATAGCATGTCAAAAAAAGTCATAAAATAGTGTGTCGAAAAAAGTCATAAAATAGTGTGTTGAAAAAAGTCATAGTATAGCGTGTCGAAAAAAGTCATAAAATAGTGTGTCGAAAAAAGTCATAGTATAGCGTGTCGAAAAAAGTCATAGTAGAGCGTGTCGAAAAAAGTCATAGTATAGCGTGTCGAAAAAATCATAAAATAGCGTGTCGAAAAAAGTCATAAAATAGCGTGTCGAAAAAAGTCATAGTATAGCGTGTCGGAAAAAGTCATAGTATAGCGTGTCGAAAAAAGTCATAGTATAGCGTGTCGAAAAAAGTCATAAAATAGCATGTCAAAAAAAGTCATAGTATAGCATGTCGAAAAAAGTCATAAAATAGCATGTCAAAAAAAGTCATAGTATAGCATGTCGAAAAAAGTCATAAAATAGCATGTCAAAAAAAGTCATAGTATAGCATGTCGAAAAAAAGTCATAGTATAGCATGTCATAAAAAGTCATAAAATAGCATGTCAAAAAAGTCATAGTATAGCGTGTCGAAAAAAGTCATAAAATAGCATGTCAAAAAAAGTCATAGTATAGCATGTCGAAAAAAGTCATAGTATAGCATGTCGAAAAAAAGTCATAGTATAGCATGTCATAAAAAGTCATAAAATAGCATGTCAAAAAAGTCATAGTATAGCATGTTGAAAAAAGTCATAAAATAGCATGTCAAAAAAAGTCATAGTATAGCGTGTCGAAAAAAGTCATAAAATAGCGTGTCGAAAAAAGTGAAAAACGGTCATAGTATAGCATGTCGAAAAAAGTCATAGTATAGCATGTCAAAAAAAGTCATAGTATAGCATGTCATAAAAAGTCATGAAATAGCGTGTCAAAAAAAGTCATAGTATAGCGTGTCAAAAAAAGTCATAGTATAGCATGTCAAAAAAAGTCATAGTATAGCGTGTCGAAAAAAGTCATAAAATAGCGTGTCAAAAAAGTCATAGTATAGCATGTCGAAAAAAATCATAAAAAAGCGTGTCGAAAAAAGTCATAGTATAGCATGTCAAAAAAAGTCATAAAATAGTGTGTCGAAAAAAGTCATAAAATAGTGTGTTGAAAAAAGTCATAGTATAGCGTGTCGAAAAAAGTCATAAAATAGTGTGTCGAAAAAAGTCATAGTATAGCGTGTCGAAAAAAGTCATAGTAGAGCGTGTCGAAAAAAGTCATAGTATAGCGTGTCGAAAAAATCATAAAATAGCGTGTCGAAAAAAGTCATAAAATAGCGTGTCGAAAAAAGTCATAGTATAGCGTGTCGAAAAAAGTCATAGTATAGCGTGTCGAAAAAAGTCATAGTATAGCGTGTCGGAAAAAGTCATAGTATAGCGTGTCGAAAAAAAGTCATAGTATAGTATGTCGAAAAAAGTCATAGTATAGCGTGTCGAAAAAAGTCATAAAAAAGCGTGTCGAAAAAAGTCATAGTATAGCGTGTCGAAAAAAGTCATAAAAAAGCGTGTCGAAAAAAGTCATAGTAGAGCGTGACGAAAAAAGTCATAGTATAGCGTGTCGAAAAAATCATAAAATAGCGTGTCGAAAAAAGTCATAAAATAGCGTGTCGAAAAAAGTCATAGTATAGCATGTCGAAAAAATCATAAAATAGCGTGTCGAAAAAAGTCATAAAATAGCGTGTCGAAAACAGTCATAGTATAGCGTGTCGAAAAAAATGAAAAAACGGTCATAGTATAGCATGTCGAAAAAAAGTCATAAAATAGCGTGTCGAAAAAAGTCATAGTATAGCATGTCGAAAAAGTCATAAAATAGCATGTCGAAAAAAGTCATAGTATAGCGTGTCAAAAAAAGTCATAGTATAGCATGTCGAAAAAAGTCATAAAAAAGCGTGTCGAAAAAAGTCATAGTATAGCGTGTCGAAAAAAGTCATAAAAAAGCGTGTCGAAAAAAGTCATAAAATAGTGTGTTGAAAAAAGTCATAGTAGAGCGTGTCGAAAAAAGTCATAGTATAGCGTGTCGGAAAAAGTCATAGTATAGCGTGTCGAAAAAAGTCATAGTATAGCGTGTCGAAAAAAGTCATAAAAAAGCGTGTCGAAAAAAGTCATAGTATAGCGTGTCAAAAAAAGTCATAGTAGAGCGTGTCGAAAAAAGTCATAGTATAGCGTGTCGAAAAAAGTCATAGTATAGCATGTCGAAAAAAGTCATAGTATAGCGTGTCAAAAAAAGTCATAGTATAGCGTGTCAAAAAAAGTCATAGTAGAGCGTGTCGAAAAAAGTCATAGTATAGCGTGTCGAAAAAAGTCATAGTATAGCGTGTCAAAAAAAGTCATAGTAGAGCGTGTCGAAAAAAGTCATAGTATAGCGTGTCGAAAAAAAGTCATAAAAAAGCGTGTCGAAAAAAGTCATAGTATAGCGTGTCGAAAAAAGTCATAGTATAGCGTGTCGAAAAAAGTCATAAAATAGTGTGTCGAAAAAAGTCATAGTAGAGCGTGTCGAAAAAAGTCATAGTATAGCGTGTCGAAAAAAGTCATAGTAGAGTGTGTCGAAAAAAGTCATAAAAAAGCGTGTCGAAAAAAGTCATAGTATAGCGTGTCGAAAAAAGTCATAGTATAGCGTGTCGATAAAAGTCATAGTATAGCGTGTCGAAAAAAGTCATAAAAAAGCGTGTCGAAAAAAGTCATAAAATAGCGTGTCGAAAAAAGTCATAGTATAGCGTGTCGAAAAAAGTCATAGTATAGCGTGTCGAAAAAAGTCATAGTATAGCGTGTCGGAAAAAGTCATAGTATAGCGTGTCGAAAAAAGTCATAGTATAGCGTGTCGAAAAAAGTCATAAAAAAGCGTGTCGAAAAAAGTCATAAAATAGTGTGTCGAAAAAAGTCATAGTATAGCGTGTCGAAAAAAGTCATAGTATAGCGTGTCGAAAAAAGTCATAAAAAAGCGTGTCGAAAAAAGTCATAAAATAGTGTGTCGAAAAAAGTCATAGTAGAGCGTGTCGAAAAAAGTCATAGTAGAGCGTGTCGAAAAAAGTCATAAAATAGCATGTCAAAAAAAGTCATAGTATAGCATGTCGAAAAAAGTCATAAAATAGCATGTCAAAAAAAGTCATAGTATAGCATGTCGAAAAAAGTCATAAAATAGCATGTCAAAAAAAGTCATAGTATAGCATGTCGAAAAAAAGTCATAGTATAGCATGTCATAAAAAGTCATAAAATAGCATGTCAAAAAAGTCATAGTATAGCGTGTCGAAAAAAGTCATAAAATAGCATGTCAAAAAAAGTCATAGTATAGCATGTCGAAAAAAGTCATAGTATAGCATGTCGAAAAAAAGTCATAGTATAGCATGTCATAAAAAGTCATAAAATAGCATGTCAAAAAAGTCATAGTATAGCATGTTGAAAAAAGTCATAAAATAGCATGTCAAAAAAAGTCATAGTATAGCGTGTCGAAAAAAGTCATAAAATAGCGTGTCGAAAAAAGTGAAAAACGGTCATAGTATAGCATGTCGAAAAAAGTCATAGTATAGCATGTCGAAAAAAAGTCATAGTATAGCATGTCATAAAAAGTCATAAAATAGCATGTCGAAAAAAGTCATAGTATAGCGTGTCAAAAAAAGTCATAGTATAGCGTGTCAAAAAAAGTCATAGTATAGCATGTCAAAAAAAGTCATAAAATAGCATGTCAAAAAAAGTCATAGTATAGCATGTCGAAAAAAAGGTCATAGTATAGCATGTCGAAAAAAGTCATAGTATAGCATGTCAAAAAAAGTCATAGTATAGCATGTCATAAAAAGTCATAAAATAGCGTGTCAAAAAAAGTCATAGTATAGCGTGTCAAAAAAAGTCATAGTATAGCATGTCAAAAAAAGTCATAGTATAGCGTGTCGAAAAAAGTCATAAAATAGCGTGTCAAAAAAGTCATAGTATAGCATGTCGAAAAAAATCATAAAAAAGCGTGTCGAAAAAAGTCATAGTATAGCATGTCAAAAAAAGTCATAAAATAGTGTGTCGAAAAAAGTCATAAAATAGTGTGTTGAAAAAAGTCATAGTATAGCGTGTCGAAAAAAGTCATAAAATAGTGTGTCGAAAAAAGTCATAGTATAGCGTGTCGAAAAAAGTCATAGTAGAGCGTGTCGAAAAAAGTCATAGTATAGCGTGTCGAAAAAATCATAAAATAGCGTGTCGAAAAAAGTCATAAAATAGCGTGTCGAAAAAAGTCATAGTATAGCGTGTCGAAAAAAGTCATAGTATAGCGTGTCGAAAAAAGTCATAGTATAGCGTGTCGGAAAAAGTCATAGTATAGCGTGTCGAAAAAAAGTCATAGTATAGTATGTCGAAAAAAGTCATAGTATAGCGTGTCGAAAAAAGTCATAAAAAAGCGTGTCGAAAAAAGTCATAGTATAGCGTGTCGAAAAAAGTCATAAAAAAGCGTGTCGAAAAAAGTCATAGTAGAGCGTGACGAAAAAAGTCATAGTATAGCGTGTCGAAAAAATCATAAAATAGCGTGTCGAAAAAAGTCATAAAATAGCGTGTCGAAAAAAGTCATAGTATAGCATGTCGAAAAAATCATAAAATAGCGTGTCGAAAAAAGTCATAAAATAGCGTGTCGAAAACAGTCATAGTATAGCGTGTCGAAAAAAATGAAAAAACGGTCATAGTATAGCATGTCGAAAAAAAGTCATAAAATAGCGTGTCGAAAAAAGTCATAGTATAGCATGTCGAAAAAGTCATAAAATAGCATGTCGAAAAAAGTCATAGTATAGCGTGTCAAAAAAAGTCATAGTATAGCATGTCGAAAAAAGTCATAAAAAAGCGTGTCGAAAAAAGTCATAGTATAGCGTGTCGAAAAAAGTCATAAAAAAGCGTGTCGAAAAAAGTCATAAAATAGTGTGTTGAAAAAAGTCATAGTAGAGCGTGTCGAAAAAAGTCATAGTATAGCGTGTCGGAAAAAGTCATAGTATAGCGTGTCGAAAAAAGTCATAGTATAGCGTGTCGAAAAAAGTCATAAAAAAGCGTGTCGAAAAAAGTCATAGTATAGCGTGTCAAAAAAAGTCATAGTAGAGCGTGTCGAAAAAAGTCATAGTATAGCGTGTCGAAAAAAGTCATAGTATAGCATGTCGAAAAAAGTCATAGTATAGCGTGTCAAAAAAAGTCATAGTATAGCGTGTCAAAAAAAGTCATAGTAGAGCGTGTCGAAAAAAGTCATAGTATAGCGTGTCGAAAAAAGTCATAGTATAGCGTGTCAAAAAAAGTCATAGTAGAGCGTGTCGAAAAAAGTCATAGTATAGCGTGTCGAAAAAAAGTCATAAAAAAGCGTGTCGAAAAAAGTCATAGTATAGCGTGTCGAAAAAAGTCATAGTATAGCGTGTCGAAAAAAGTCATAAAATAGTGTGTCGAAAAAAGTCATAGTAGAGCGTGTCGAAAAAAGTCATAGTATAGCGTGTCGAAAAAAGTCATAGTAGAGTGTGTCGAAAAAAGTCATAAAAAAGCGTGTCGAAAAAAGTCATAGTATAGCGTGTCGAAAAAAGTCATAGTATAGCGTGTCGATAAAAGTCATAGTATAGCGTGTCGAAAAAAGTCATAAAAAAGCGTGTCGAAAAAAGTCATAAAATAGTGTGTCGAAAAAAGTCATAGTATAGCGTGTCGAAAAAAGTCATAGTATAGCGTGTCGAAAAAAGTCATAGTATAGCGTGTCGAAAAAAGTCATAAAAAAGCGTGTCGAAAAAAGTCATAAAATAGTGTGTCGAAAAAAGTCATAGTATAGCGTGTCGAAAAAAGTCATAGTATAGCGTGTCGAAAAAAGTCATAAAAAAGCGTGTCGAAAAAAGTCATAAAATAGTGTGTCGAAAAAAGTCATAGTAGAGCGTGTCGAAAAAAGTCATAGTAGAGCGTGTCGAAAAAAGTCATAAAAAAGCGTGTCGAAAAAAGTCATAGTATAGCGTGTCGAAAAAAGTCATAGTATAGCGTGTCGAAAAAAGTCATAGTAGAGCGTGTCGAAAAAAGTCATAAAAAAGCGTGTCGAAAAAAGTCATAGTATAGCGTGTCGAAAAAAGTCATAGTATAGCGTGTCGAAAAAAGTCATAGTATAGCGTGTCGAAAAAAGTCATAGTATAGCGTGTCGAAAAAAGTCATAAAAAAGCGTGTCGAAAAAAGTCATAAAATAGTGTGTCGAAAAAAGTCATAGTATAGCGTGTCGAAAAAAGTCATAGTATAGCGTGTCGAAAAAAGTCATAAAAAAGCGTGTCGAAAAAAGTCATAAAATAGTGTGTCGAAAAAAGTCATAGTATAGCGTGTCGAAAAAAGTCATAGTATAGCGTGTCGAAAAAAGTCATAAAAAAGCGTGTCGAAAAAAGTCATAAAATAGTGTGTCGAAAAAAGTCATAGTAGAGCGTGTCGAAAAAAGTCATAGTAGAGCGTGTCGAAAAAAGTCATAAAAAAGCATGTCGAAAAAAGTCATAGTATAGCGTGTCGAAAAAAGTCATAGTATAGCGTGTCGAAAAAAGTCATAGTAGAGCGTGTCGAAAAAAGTCATAAAAAAGCGTGTCGAAAAAAGTCATAGTATAGCGTGTCGAAAAAAGTCATAGTATAGCGTGTCGAAAAAAGTCATAGTATAGCGTGTCGAAAAAAGTCATAGTATAGCGTGTCGAAAAAAGTCATAAAAAAGCGTGTCGAAAAAAGTCATAAAATAGTGTGTCGAAAAAAGTCATAGTATAGCGTGTCGAAAAAAGTCATAGTATAGCGTGTCGAAAAAAGTCATAGTATAGCGTGTCGGAAAAAGTCATAGTATAGCGTGTCGAAAAAAGTCATAGTATAGCGTGTCGAAAAAAGTCATAAAAAAGCGTGTCGAAAAAAGTCATAAAATAGTGTGTTGAAAAAAGTCATAGTAGAGCGTGTCGAAAAAAGTCATAGTATAGCGTGTCGGAAAAAGTCATAGTATAGCGTGTCGAAAAAAGTCATAGTATAGCGTGTCGAAAAAAGTCATAAAAAAGCGTGTCGAAAAAAGTCATAGTATAGCGTGTCAAAAAAAGTCATAGTAGAGCGTGTCGAAAAAAGTCATAGTATAGCGTGTCGAAAAAAGTCATAGTATAGCATGTCGAAAAAAGTCATAGTATAGCGTGTCAAAAAAAGTCATAGTATAGCGTGTCAAAAAAAGTCATAGTAGAGCGTGTCGAAAAAAGTCATAGTATAGCGTGTCGAAAAAAGTCATAGTATAGCGTGTCAAAAAAAGTCATAGTAGAGCGTGTCGAAAAAAGTCATAGTATAGCGTGTCGAAAAAAAGTCATAAAAAAGCGTGTCGAAAAAAGTCATAGTATAGCGTGTCGAAAAAAGTCATAGTATAGCGTGTCGAAAAAAGTCATAAAATAGTGTGTCGAAAAAAGTCATAGTAGAGCGTGTCGAAAAAAGTCATAGTATAGCGTGTCGATAAAAGTCATAGTATAGCGTGTCGAAAAAAGTCATAAAAAAGCGTGTCGAAAAAAGTCATAAAATAGTGTGTCGAAAAAAGTCATAGTATAGCGTGTCGAAAAAAGTCATAGTATAGCGTGTCGAAAAAAGTCATAAAAAAGCGTGTCGAAAAAAGTCATAAAATAGTGTGTCGAAAAAAGTCATAGTATAGCGTGTCGAAAAAAGTCATAGTATAGCGTGTCGAAAAAAGTCATAAAAAAGCGTGTCGAAAAAAGTCATAAAATAGTGTGTCGAAAAAAGTCATAGTAGAGCGTGTCGAAAAAAGTCATAGTAGAGCGTGTCGAAAAAAGTCATAAAAAAGCGTGTCGAAAAAAGTCATAGTATAGCGTGTCGAAAAAAGTCATAGTATAGCGTGTCGAAAAAAGTCATAGTAGAGCGTGTCGAAAAAAGTCATAAAAAAGCGTGTCGAAAAAAGTCATAGTATAGCGTGTCGAAAAAAGTCATAGTATAGCGTGTCGAAAAAAGTCATAGTATAGCGTGTCGAAAAAAGTCATAAAAAAGCGTGTCGAAAAAAGTCATAAAATAGTGTGTCGAAAAAAGTCATAGTATAGCGTGTCGAAAAAAGTCATAGTATAGCGTGTCGAAAAAAGTCATAAAAAAGCGTGTCGAAAAAAGTCATAAAATAGTGTGTCGAAAAAAGTCATAGTATAGCGTGTCGAAAAAAGTCATAGTATAGCGTGTCGAAAAAAGTCATAAAAAAGCGTGTCGAAAAAAGTCATAAAATAGTGTGTCGAAAAAAGTCATAGTAGAGCGTGTCGAAAAAAGTCATAGTAGAGCGTGTCGAAAAAAGTCATAAAAAAGCATGTCGAAAAAAGTCATAGTATAGCGTGTCGAAAAAAGTCATAGTATAGCGTGTCGAAAAAAGTCATAAAAAAGCGTGTCGAAAAAAGTCATAGTATAGCGTGTCGAAAAAAGTCATAGTATAGCGTGTCGAAAAAAGTCATAGTATAGCGTGTCGAAAAAAGTCATAGTATAGCGTGTCGAAAAAAGTCATAAAAAAGCGTGTCGAAAAAAGTCATAAAATAGTGTGTCGAAAAAAGTCATAGTATAGCGTGTCGAAAAAAGTCATAGTATAGCGTGTCGAAAAAAGTCATAGTATAGCGTGTCGGAAAAAGTCATAGTATAGCGTGTCGAAAAAAGTCATAGTATAGCGTGTCGAAAAAAGTCATAAAAAAGCGTGTCGAAAAAAGTCATAAAATAGTGTGTCGAAAAAAGTCATAGTATAGCGTGTCGAAAAAAGTCATAGTATAGCATGTCATAAAAAGTCATAGAAGTACTGCATTTCTTAGCATGATCTGAAAAGTCTGAGGTATTCACTGTTAAAAAAACAGCCAGCTGACCGTAACTCCACAGTTTCTACACTCATCCGTTTCTCTATTAACTGTAGTGAACTATTAAAAAACATACAGGTAAAACTATGAAAATAGACCCGAGCACATCCTAAACATTTAGAAGCAGTGGGCGGCTGTAAAGCGCCAGAGGAGCAACTTAGGGTTCAGAACACTTTGACATGTAGACGACGGAGTCGGGGATCAAACCGCCATTCTTGAGGCTCTCCTCTCGGAGCTACATGAACAGTGAGACAGACAACTTTCCAGACTGATCAGTAGTAAAAAAAAAATACTCGTTCAGGTGCCGTTACTACACGGTCAGTGTGGCGGTTCATTTCTGGGATTGGGCGGGTTACTTCGAGCGTCGCTCTGACTCTGTTTTCGTCTTTCCACACAGCAAAAAGCCAAAGAGACCTCAGAGACAGAGGCAACAAAACAACAGACTAAAACCTCTGACTCTGGCCTACGACGGGGACACGGACATGTAGTCCCTCCAGGAGGCGCTTCACCGAGCACTTCACCTTGTTATAAGAGACCCACTTCATCACGCCGCCACAGCGAGGGACACGGATGTTTGCAGCGTGAATGGACACGTCACCGAGCGGAGAAAGTACAGAAAATCCTCTTACAGCAGAGACAGTGGTGGGGTTTATCCATTTCAAGTAGAGCTCCATTCAATCACCCTTTTTAACGTCTTTTCTTTTGCAAGAGCCTTCGTGACCTCCACCGTGTTCAATGAAATGCCTTTTTTTTCTTTTTTTTTCTTGGGGGGGGGGGCAACACATCCACTTAAAAGAAGAGATTCAGCTACAGGAGTCTGGATGCAGAAGACAGACTCTCAGTCTGTCTTCTGGAGCTCCAGCTCTTCCCCCACGCTTTTCCGCTTGTCCCTAAAAATGCTGAGTAGCTGGAGGCTTAGGATGCTCTGACGGTTCGTACGTTGCCAAAAGTCACCGCAGGGAAGAGGAGGAGGGAGAGGAAAATCTCCATAAAAAGGTTTGGATCCCTTTTTTCCTCAATCCTCAACTGGGTTTTGACTCAAATCTCTTCTACGGTCTTGAACAAAAGGGAGGCATTTTCTTCTTCTCTTTTTTCTTCTTTTTTTTTCCCGCTTGATTTGGAGGCACACAGGCCTGTGTTTGTGGGATAAACAGATCTGTACGATGCTGATGGAGGAGTAGCCTCTCTGCCTCCACCCTTTCTTTGTTTCAGGCTCTACATTGCACTATATTAGTGCAGCATGATATGCACACGTGACTTCTACCTTCTATTGCCATAGAACACTGCCTCTTCCACAGAGAAGCCCACAGAGCAGAGGAGCAGCCACCAACACTTAAAGAAAAAACAACGGCAGCAGGAAAAGATACTTTGATGTCACATTCTACAAAACAGATGTGGATCTCAAGTGAATATATGTATAGCTTTTATTTCTCACAACTGATTTCTTTGGTTGTAGTAAAAGTACCTTTTGTGGTTTGTAGATTTTGTCTGGTGTTACCACTTTTATTTCTGCCCAGATGCAGGCGACGTTCTTCAATGAATCGCCTGCTTTAAAGTTATTTTTACCCATAAAAATTCAGATTAAATTCAACTTCTCTACTTTTTGTTGTTTTTCATTGTGGAAAAGCTGAAACTTTGCAGCAATTAAAGAAAAAGAAAGAACAATAAATTCTTCATGCAAATGTCATTTCTGCCTTACTGACAATAACTAAATACTAACAGTCCTGTAATAGAGTATTAATACTTGAATGGGGCACATTATAAGCCACATGTAGACATAAAGAAAACTGCATTTTCTTTTGAGGTCACTTAGCGAAGTATACCTCTTGAGTTTTTAAGAAGTTTTCACATAGTAATCCGTATCATAGGTGCTCTATCGTTTTTCAGTCACTACATGAAGTGAAATATAGATTTAAAAAAAAAACAATCTGTACAAAGAAATTATACAACATGTTAATAACAATAAGAGAACACGCCGAGTTCACCGTAAAAGCAAACTGGTGTGGAGAACGTTTACTTTCTTTTGTTGTGGGATTTGTAAATAACAGCAATTTTTTATTTTTTTGGAGAAAAAAAAAATCTAAGTATGTGTACATTTATTTTGTATTGCACAGAAAATGTTTAGTTTGAATATTGCGAAGTGGGTGTGTGTGATATTGCTGATTGTTGTGATCATGATGCAAGTTGTATGTTATGAAAAAAAAAAAAAAAAAACGGAACGAAAAAAAGAGGAAAGGCTCAGCCGTTTTTTGTACAGGTTGTTTCTATGTATGGGAAGAATTACTGAAAATAAATAAGAACACGGTGGTGAACACACAAAGAAAGGCTGAGACATTTTTGTAATTTTCTTTATATGTTCACAAGAGAGCTGAACCCGCTAATAAAAATGTTTAAAATTGGCATTATAGGATACGGCTTGTGTTTTCTTACATATTTTCTTTATTGTCAACAAATCCCACGAAAAAACACCGACGATGTGTTAGTCCGTCTCTTGATCATCGCCTGATGGACACCGGATTATTGATTCTGATATTTAAGGGTCTGAAAAATAATAATCGGATAACGATGACGTTGACTGACTTCGTTGGGGATATGTTGTCAATAAATAAAATATAGAATATCACTAGACATCCTTTAAATATGCCAGCTAACAGTGCTAACAGTGCTAACAGCGCACACAACGGCAACAGTGCCGATCTGAGGGGGAGACCGGAGAGCGCGCGACAAGCTTCCACAACGACGTAGT
This sequence comes from Cebidichthys violaceus, assembly GCF_023349555.1. Lineage (NCBI taxonomy): Eukaryota > Metazoa > Chordata > Actinopteri > Perciformes > Stichaeidae > Cebidichthys > Cebidichthys violaceus. The sequence goes on from NW_027176289.1 coordinate 59,151, forward strand.
CGGTTGGGATGGTGTCATCAGCGTACGGTGCATAAAGAGAACTAGCTACAGGACGCACCGCCCCGTTCATTCATACGAAAGTTGCTGAGTTGCACATGAAGCAAAAAAAAAACAAAAGAACAGAGGAAGGAAAATAACTCTGGATTCAGCTTTTATTGTATTTTCTAACTTTTTGGACTTAATCATTTGAATAAAAGATATTCTTGTGTTTTTACTGGAACTTTCCCACTATAAGTCTATGGGAAAAAGTATTTCTGGGCCCCATGGCGGAAATTGTAATTCCACTATTTGTTCACTATGTAAAATATGCTTCAAAGTCTGTGTAAAAGAGAGACACACAGAGAACTCACAGAGTATTCATCAGTGCAACATTTCAAACGTCTTTTGTCCGATGCAACAAGTCAGGCAGAAGATGACGTGTTGGAGAGCGAGGAACCTTCAGTGTGCAGAGACACACAATCCAAACTGAGGTTGGACGTGAACACTCTTCACTGTTCTGTGGCTCTAGAGGATTCTAGAGGACATCTGAACCAGACGTACACTGAGAAGGACGTTTTAAAGAGGCAGGACGGGTCAAACAAAAGATTGCGTTGCATTATCTTCTCCTTTAAGGAAGTGCGATAACAAATCGCTTAAGTCCTCTGTAATTGATGTCAGGTTTAATTGACTGATCAGGTATGAAAACAGCTGTTATCACAAATACATGGCGTTATTAACTATTAAACATGCTTTTAAATATTCAACAAAAGTCTGCAGCTAAGTGGTAACTGTATTTCACATTTTACATTCAGTTTTTTTGGCAGTTGTGTTAAATTTTTTATTAAACTGTTACTTTGAACATATTTTTTTTAAATTCATACAAAAGTTAAAAATGTCAATTAGACATTTAATCATCATTATACTTCATTTTATTTATTTATTTAATATTAATTAGTAGAAGTTTAGTTTTAGTAATTAATTTTTTTGTTTGTGTGGCAAAAAAAATAAACACTGATCTTCATAATAAATTGAGGGAAAAACCTGATAAACCTAATTTAAAAAAAATAAGGAATCACAGAATAAATTAGCTTTATTATTTGGCTTAAAAACTTAAATAGCCTAATCTTAATGCATCACTTACTTCTGCACATTATGAGTGATTAATAATTCAAAAACGTAAAAAATAAATACTACAAGTCCAGTTTTTAAATACTTACATATACTTATAAACTACTTTTTTTTTTTGGGGGGGGGGGGGGGGGGGGGGGGGGCTGGTAAGAGAACGAGCTGTCACTGAAAGCTTATGCGTCACCTTCCCAACATGAGATCATCATGATGATGTTTAAAGCCACTTGCAGCAGATGGCCACTAGATGTCAGCCCCCGACGACGTTAAAAGAAAAGTTGCCTCTCAAAAGTCAATAATGTGAACCTCCTTCTCTGCTCCCCCCCTCTTTCCTCCCTCACTCTATTTGTCTCTCCATCCCTCCTCCCTCCCTCCCTCCCTCCCTCTCTCTCTCTCTGAACCTCAAAGCGCACTATATAAAACATCCCTCCACACTGACACTCAGATGTGCAAACACCTCGCTTCTCGCCACAGCGCCTCCAAACCGTGCAACTAAAACCTCCCCGGCAGACACTTGAGGCATTTTTTTTTTTTTTTTTTAAACGACAGACATCTGACCCTCACTGAATGAGCCTGAGAGGACTCATCTCCCCTCTCCCGCCTCAGGACCCGCCTCTCACCACTCTTATATTCCTGCTACAAGTTCAGCAGCTGATCCCGGCTCAGTCAAAAAGGGAGATTTTTTTTTTTTTTTTTTTTGTTTTGCGTCCAAAGAAGATCAAGGACAGTTTGACATGAGGGGGGACGCTCCACAAAGAGGCATGAAGACCACATGTCTGTGGGCTGCCGCTCTGCTGCTGTCAGTCGTCTCTCTGGTGAGTTTAAAACGTCTCTTTGATTTTTTTATTTTTTTTTACAGTTTATGTGATTAATGTCTTGCAGCAGCAGTATCGAGGAATTTTTTTGATAAAGTGAGTTTTCAGGTTAGCGCAAGGACAACCTCACAGTGTTGAAACAAGAAACATTTGAACCAGAATGCATCGCTGCGAGACGTCAGTAGCAGTCTGATGAGGTGAAAGTGGAGAAAATGTAACGCGAAATGTAATTTAGTTGATTTCAGACTAATTTGAATTGCGTTATAGTAGATTAAAGGCTTCCTATTCAAATCTTTTCCTTAAATTTTCGCCCTATAATGAAAAATTCTCACCTCCACAAACCAGATTTTTTAACTGCTCCATGCATTGACTCATTAATGTCGTCACAAATTAACCAAACGTCAGTGTGAACGCGAGCTTTCCAAATCTGCATCTTGACAAATCCACCCGCACACAGACACACACACAAAAAAATAAAAATCCCACTGGATGTTTCTCTCCATCCCTTCCCTTGCATCCCCCCCCCCCCCCTCCTCCTCCTCCTCCTCCTCCCTCCCATTTACAGACACACTTCAATAGGAATAGATTTGACAGTATACGGCGGAGAACAGCCTGAGCCCATTATGACAAACACACCAGAATGCTGCTAGACACTTTGTGACAACCCAATTCCTCTAATCCTCGGAAAGACAGTAACCCCTCACCCACTGATAAATCTGTCAACAAAGCAATCAAAGCAGAACAGGAGACACTCCTCTCTCTCCAACGGAAGAAAAAAAAAAAAAAATTCCATAAACTTAATCCTCACAAACTTGACTGGCCTTAAAAAGCTCCCGTAGTGTTATCTGTGTTTAATTTGCATAGTGATGGAAAGAAGTCAATTACTATTAATTATTCTCTACAACTTAATACCCATTATCGAATTGAATTCACCGTCTTGAAAACCATAAACTCAATTTCACAGCTGACTAAGCGCACTAATCATTTCCTCCCCCCACTTTTTTTTCTCTTTTTTTTTTTTTTTTTACTTTTACGAAAGCCTTCCTGCTTTAAAAAGGATTCCTCGATTCCGGGAGCAATAACATTAACAAACACGGATCCTCTTATCGTCTCAACATAAAGACGAACATTAATCATCGAGTGTGTGAGTTTACATCGACAATAAGCATCGCGGCGGCTGATCTCACAGCATCACTTGATGAGTGAGTGTGTGTGTGTGTGTGTGTGTTTTTTTTTTTTCCCAGACTCGGCTTCCAAATTGCTTCGCTATGCTTTAATGGGATGATCATAATTGTTTCGTACTCGGTGCATCCTAAGCTTTCGCCTGCAGCTCCTTCAACAGATTGACAGACCCATGGGAACCTCACAAACTTATTTTGGCCGCCTTTGAACCAAGTCGTGTGTGAAATAATATGATTATGCATTTTTCCTCTGGGTAAGTTGAAAAACTGGTGGCTAGTTTCTCTCCCTCTCTCTCTCTCTCTCTCCTCCCTCCCCTCCTTCCTCCTCCTCCCCCTTCTTCTTAGTCTTCAAACTGCCCCTGCTCTAATATCCTGCAGTCTGACCGCGTTTAGTATTTATCCTCCTCAGAAGTCATGGGTAATAATTGTGCCCCGGCCTCTCAAGGCGCCGCTGCGGTGATGGGACCTCGGCTCCAGCCACAAGCTGCCTGTGATGTCTTGACACACTTTGTGATTTGTCATCATCTCTGACCCCCCCCCCCCCCCCCCCCCTCAGGTAACACTTTGATATCACTGGGGAGAGTGTCGACCTAAACTCTTAAGCGGGCGCCAAATGCGCTTAGTTGATCCATCAGCTCAACTACGGGGGGACCTCACAAGGCGAGACGAGCTGAATTCACTAGAATCCACTATGGCCGTCGGGAAAAAAAAATGCTCTAAAAGACGGAATCAACACACTGAGGACTCTTTAAACTCCCATCCTGTCTGGGGGAAACATCTCTTCTAAACACATGAAGCAATACGTTTACTTTGTCTTCTCGAACTGGAGCGTTGTGGCAGAAGTACATCTAAAGGTCGTGAATTATATTAAAAAGTGATTTTTTTTTTTTTTTTTTTTTTGCTGTGAGGTGGAGCGAGACGTTAAGAGCAACTATCTCATACCCGAAAGGTCACAGCAGGTTTGATCCCATGAACAGCCTCAAACTCTCCCCCCCCCCCCCCCCCCCCCCCCCAATAGCTCCTCACGCTTTAAGCCTCTCTCTGGATAAGAGCATCGGTTTAAAACCGAAAATAAGGAGTAAATAAATCCCAAAAAAACTTTTCGCAGCGCGGTATTCATGCAACCATTAGAGGACGACGACTATTAATATCGGAAACGTTGCAGCAGCAGAACACGAACACACACACACACACACACACACACACACACACACACACACACACACACAAACACACACACACCATCCAATCAAGATTGCAGAGTGGCAGCTCCCAAATCCAGCTCTCGGCCCGGTTCTCTTTTTTAAACTAGAACCGTCGCACTCACAAATCCTCCCCACACCGCAGCGTTCAGGTAAATGAAAACTGACACACACTTTCATTCTTCCTCGCAAGGTTTTTGTGTATACGGCCCACCACAGAGTCATCTGGCTCCTCCGATGGTTCTATTAAAGGTGGAATTTGTTGGCCGCTCGAGGGGGTGGGGTGGGGTGGGGGGGGGAGCCCATAGAATATCCTCCGAGCTCCCGAGGGGAAGCCGGGGTTGTTTATCTTCCTGTTTCAAAGAGCGGACGCCTGCGCCTTATCACAGCCTCGCCAAGAGTAGATAGCGTTTAGGTTTGTGCAAACATGCCATCTGGCAATCTGGAGAGTCCTTTCCTAAAGGAGTTCTGCATACCGGTGCTGTTTGTGCTATCTCGCTGAGGGATTCTGCCTCATACACCGAACCAGGGGAACAATATTAACAGACAGTTAAATGGGTTTTATTTGGGGGGGGGGGCGTTGGACCTGTATATAACAAACGGCAGGTTGAAAAAGTTGGAATAACTCTGAGCCATGAAATGAAAGCCTCTAAATACGATTGGGAGATATGTTTGAATGTCCTTTGAATGGGATGCTATATTTAATATATATATCGCAAATTGATTTTTTTTTTTTTTTTGTTCCCCTCTACTGCTGCATTTGACCGATATGACTTTCTGTAAGTTAGTGTGTTCTCTGTATAAACGCGGCACTTTAAGCCTGCGTTTTGAAAGACATTTAGCGGGTAGGTGGAGGAATAAAGATGCTTTTGTTTGAATTATGGGGAAATATGGGAGCTATAGAGCGATGCTACGGACAAACCTGGTCGTCACGGCCTCTGATGCTTTGATTTTCACCATTTATTTTGTCGTTCTCCTGAGTCCCCTGTGTTTAAAGTAACTGTATGGAAGTGTAATACTAAACCTAAATACAACAAACATCTTTAACATACCTTTCTTATAAATATAACATTATTATGATCAAAGTGAAAGTTCTGGGGGAAAAAAACCCCACATCCGTGGTTATTACTATAAGAGTGTAACAGTCAAAGACTCAACTAATCTGCCACATCAGGACTGTGTGGCTTTGGCTTTTTTGCAACATGAGCCAACAACTGACATTTTCCAACATGGCTCTTGTCACTCTAATCCTGTTAGCAGAGCTCAAACACACACAAACAAATCTCTCATGATATAACCGAAGCTCTGCAAGAAAACTCTGCTTTTTCTTCTGAATACATTGTAATAACACTTATGTTTATTTACATATCAGAATCAGTGTGTTTGATCTTTTTATAATTCCACACATCGTCTCCTCGTGGAGTATCAGACATCTAGCAAAGAGACGAGCTGGACTATTAATCATGCAGATCACAACCACCTGAGTGACGGGTGTGATAATGTCTTTATTAGGGCTGCAACTACTGCTTTAATTTATTATCGATTCATCTGCAGATCATTTCGTGGATTCATAGATTTACCGTTTGCTCCGTAGCAAAGGCAACGGTTGCTATGACTTCTTAATACTCACAGTTCAAACCTCGTTGTCACTAGTTACTACCACAAAGAAAAGCAACATCCCTCACCCTGAAAGTAGTCGCAGATTAATTTCCGCCTGATCCATAAATTGACTAATTGTTTCAGCTATATATATCACGTCTGATGAAGACGGGCAAAAGACGGTCAAAAGACGGTCAAAAGACGGTCTTGCGTCGTTTTTGAACCAAAAAGTACGGGGAACACTGCATCAACGACAACTACTGACGTAACAAAGAGAAGAAAAGAATGAAATGTATATACGGTTAAATGAAGCTATCCGAGGGCAAAATTAATCACACTTTAAGGTGCGGAAGATATTGTTTGATATTTCAAAAGTAAACATCATTGACAAACCAATATCCGTTAAACCCAAAGTTATCACAGTGTGTGTGTTGACCTTTACGCTGCCATGTTTCTGCTGTCCTTTATCCAGCAGCACTGTCCCTCTTTTCTCTCTGCAGTATCTCTTTCAGGTGCATTCATGCATCTAACCCACACAAACACTCTCTCTCTCTCTCTCTCTCTCTCTCTCTCTCTCTCTCTCTCTCTGTGTCTCTCTCTCTGTCTCTCTCTCTCTCTCTCTCTCTTTGTGCCGGGGTTGCATGTTTTTGAAGCCGGCGAGAGGTAAATCTTGGCCCTCTTGAGTGTTGGTGTTCTGGATATAAACCTTGCTTTAGTCAGGACTGCCTCTGATCTGCCTAATCTCCCCCGGGCTGGATTACAGGTTGGACTGTAATCCGTGAAGTGGGGGTCTCTGTGAATGTGCCTCTGAGTGCTCTAATCCAGAGACTGTCAGGTGCTTTAGATGAAAGCTAATTGCGTGTCACAGTTTGGGGAACCATACAGAACGCCGGGTGACAACAGAGCGACTTCCCTCCACAACAACAAGGACTTCGGTCTGATGTGACGACCGGGGCGCGCACTTCAGACGATCTCAGAAGAAAATAGGGAAGAAATCCCCTCCGAAAAAAAAATAAAATCCAGTGACATCTTCTCTTACAAAATTATTCATAACAGGAAGTCGCAGAAAATGACACCGGTGTAGGAAATCTAATTTCCTTAAAGCAAAATGATCAAACTTCTTGAGTCCTAAATCTCCTCTGATCTGCATTGTTAAGAAAATAACAATTCCATCTACACCTTGAAATGCTGTATTCTGTATCCACACACACACACACACACACACACACACACACACACACAGTCACTACTTAGCCTGACAGTCACTTAAACCAGCTCAAAGCAGTTTCCTAACATCCCCTGATCTGGTTTCAGGACTCCGGTGAGACTGAAGCCCTCGTTACTGAGAAGCATCAGTAATTACTGCACTATGAAAATGATTTCTTCATTTTGATCATTAGAGACTTCCGTATCTTCACAACTCAGAATAGAAAAATAATTCATGAAAATGAAATGGGGCTTATATAGTTTGGATTAGGGGGGGGTCAAAGATCATTTAGACGATTATTAGCAAATAATGTCCAACGGAATCGTTTCAACTCGCGACGGATCAAGTGCTAGAAATCCATTGAACCAGAATCTGTACTTGTGTTTCTAAAGTTTTTTCTTGACATATTTTTGACCTCATCTGATGTTATGTTGATCTTAAAAGGTACCGTTTATGTCTTTTTTTTTTTTATTATAAAGCAGGTCTAAGGGATATATTAATATAGTATCAAAACGCTTAGTCCGTGAAGAAATACCCACAGCACGTACTCAGCACCTTTAAAACGAGCCGTTCTAAATTAACTGCTGTATTAATGTCAAAAAATACATTTATTTGTACCATCATCACTTTTATAATTAACATAAAAAACTGAAACAAGCCGAAACCTGAAATATTGTTAAACCCAAGAATTAAGACTAGTAGTATAATGTCATAATCCACTTTATAGCAGCTCGGCCGATCGTCTATATACGATACTAATTCACTGAACTTTTACATCCTAAGGAGCTTTATGTTTGGACTGTAATGGTGCAGATAAATCCTGAACAGGAAGCCTCCCTCATCCTCACGCTCGCTTTATCTTTTTACAATACATCACCGGCGAGGCCGACGTGGCAGACTTTTGTTTCCAGCAATGGAAGACGAAAGGAGGTGTTCATTAATACAGTTTAACTGCCCCACTGCGCAAGGAAACTGCGGGAAATTCATATTTCTCTTCACCTCGTCACGACGGTCTGAAAAAGTCCTGCAGCTTTTCTTTCTTTCTTTTATAAAACCAGCGTGCTGCAAAGATCTCCAAACGTTTCCTGGGTTTAAAAGGACTTCTAATAAAAAAAAGAAAACGCTCAGGTTATGTTGGTCCTAAAAGAGAGGAGAGAGAGAAAGAGACGCTACAGCTACCGAGCCAAAGTCTCCACAACGCCACTAACGGTTGATCCACATCAGGTCATTTATCATCGAGGCCTCTTCAAAAACAACCGGGGGGGGCTGTCTTTTTCAAAAGTCCTCCACTCTGAAGTCGAGTCGCACAAAATGAAGGCACACTTCAGAGGACGATCACAACTCCCGCAAAACAGTTCACCGTGCGAGAGCTCCTCGCAGTCTCTCTGGCCTACAGTACTACAATGTCATCCGGTGAACTTTCTGAATGAGAGAAGACCTTATTTTCAGAGTATCGATCGGCGAAGGTGCAAAATGTAAACGCGCCGACCAGATAGATCTGCTGTCACGTTCCTCGGCCGGGGTTTGGACATCACTGTCACGGGGGCCCTCGGCGGGGGTGCAGGGGGGGGGGATCTTCGCCCTCTCATCTGTGTGATTGTTAGAGGAGAGACACGGAATGAATCATCAATCATCCATTCAGGCCACATTCAGCAGGTAATAGTCTGCTGTTGCATCATGTCTGGACCCGAGGAGCGCTTCATTCATCTTGACGCATTGGCAGGAATACCCTTAAATCTTGATTAGGACCAACCGGCACAAGACGTTTCGCACACTGTGAGAGTTGGTTACGGCGTCGGTTAGAGGTGCCGAGACGCTGGCGGATTGATTAAAGCTTTGTTGGTGTTCTCCAACGGCTGAAATAGGAGATCGGTTTCTTAGTTAGCAGGATTCCCCACAAACATGTCCACAGATCTCAACCACAAAGTGGCGAGAAATCAGACAATTCTGCAAAAACCCCGGAGGTTAAGGTGGTTCCAGCAAATGAACACCAACACACCAACAGTAATTGTTGGACTGCAACCAGACGCATCTCGGATCTATCGCATGAAAGTCAGACCCTCAGTGTCAACATACTTATATTTTCTGGGTCGCTAAATGAAGATCACTTTGATTTCCTGATTTGGAATCAATTTGGTGAGAAATGAATGCGATTCCAAATTATGCTGGTCTGGTCCGGTGCGCTGAGGCTGCGAAACCTTCTAATTTTGACGAGGTTTAAACGGTTTTGTAGAGAGATTCCAACTTTGTTCTAATCACAGAAAATGCTTTCCACATTCCTCACCAATTCCGGTCACGTTATGCTGATACAAAGCTGTAACGCACCCTGACAGAATCTGTGTACGCCTCGTGTCTGTCAGTTTCACAGTTAGTTCTCAGGTTTTCTGCAGCCTTGTCTGAGTTATGAGCTCTTTTGAGTTGAAACGTTTCAGTGATGGTGATTGTTGTTTGTTTTTTCTCTCTCAGGTTACCAGCGCTGATTCACAGAGTCCAGGAAATTCAGACTTGAGAGAGAGCTCAAAATCCAAAGTGAAGACGTACTGGACCGAAAGCAGCAAGGCCGTCTCCATCAGCCGCCTGCTGTCCCAGACCCTCTACGGCAAAGAGAACTTCACCTCTCTGGACCTGAACTACGACGAGGCCGACGCCTTCTCCAAACAGGAGCAGTGGAACTGGCTTTACAATGCTTCCAACCCCCGAGACCCTCGATCCAGGACAAAGAGGAGGCCCATCGTCAAGACCGGCAAGTTCAAGAAGATGTTCGGTTGGGGCGACTTCCACTCCAACATCAAGACGGTGAAGCTCAACCTCCTCATCACTGGTAAAATCGTGGATCACGGTAACGGGACGTTCAGCGTCTACTTCCGCCACAACTCGACCGGTCAGGGCAACGTATCCGTGGGACTCGTTCCGCCGACCAAAGCTGTGGAGTTCCAGGTCCAGCATCAGCAATACCACCACCATCACCACCAGCAGCAGCAGCAGCAGCAGCAGCAGCAGACGGCTCTGGAGACCAAGGACAACAAGCTGTTCAACTGCAGGGTGGAGTACGAGAAGGTGGAGAAGGGCACCAGGAACTCGCTGTGTGCCCACGACCCCTCGCAGAGCTGCTCGCAGGAGCAGACCCAGAGCCACGTGTCCTGGCTGTGCTCCAAGCCCTTTAAAGTCATCTGCATCTTCATCACCTTCTACAGCACCGACTACAAGCTGGTGCAGAAGGTGTGTCCAGATTACAACTACCACAGTGACACCCCGTACCTGCCCACGGGGTGATCACACAACACGACGAGGACAACAACAACAACAACAACAAAAAAGAAGAGAACAAAAAAAAAAGAAAAAAAAGAGAGAGAGAGAGACCGGCTGTCGGGTCCTGAACGATGTCAGATTATTTGGATGAAAATGGATTCAAGACACTTCAAACTTGAGACGTTGACAGGCATTATTCCAGCAAACATATCCTTGACGCAAGACTGATGTTGCTTCAATGAACAGACCCACCCCGAGGTCATTATGGGAGCATTTAGGGAAGCATTTATAGGCTTGCAATACTCATATTATATGCATAGCACCTTACATGGAAAGGAATTTCTCAAGCCAACCGTAAAAAATATGCTGATTGTATTTATGTAAATATTGTAGGTTCTACACAAGGACCAGAAAACAATTTTATTAATGTTTCCTCCTGCTAATTTAGTTGTTTATGTCGATAGTGTATTTCCGCCTCAATCATGCTTTCTGTCTTTCCAATCAGTTGCTGGTAATCATTGCGAACACGTAAATGTCAATGCAAATAAGAAGAATCCGTCAGTGTGCATTACGGGGCATAATGGAAAAAGCTAATATATTTTGAGTGGTGTTGTTTTCTGCAGTGTGATTGTTAGAGTGAATGTACTTCTCTGATATTGTTGTTGGAATCTCGTCCATGTCCGTGCATGAACCGAATGTGGTAAACAACTGAATAACGTCCATCTATATTTTCATGTTATTGCAGCTGTCAGAAGTAATCTTCATCACCGGAGTAAAAAGTCACCGGAGGAAAAAAAAGAGAAAAAAAAAAAATACTTTGATTTTTGATTTCAATTCTGCGATATCTGTTCGCAGTTTTAAGGCACCAACGGAGGGCTCCGATCAGAACAAACATGCAAGTTCAGCAAGTAAATGTTGCAATAAATAAATACAACTTGCAGAAATCACACAAGACAACGGGAGGTACAGACGACCGTTTGCTTCACTGCTACTTAAAAAAATGAATACGCAACTGTGCTCCCGTTTCCTCAGTCGGGCGTCTCCATTTCAGACTTGCTTCGACGTCGCTCTTCTTGTTTGAGACTACAACAACAAGTCCGGTACGATCAATTTCAACCCGTGCATCACCAACATGACAAGCAGCCGGTAGTAAGAGGTGTCAGAGCCACAGTGACCCACGCAGGATCCAGAAATAACTCAAGAGAAAAAAAAGCAGGTCAAAAGTGCTTCAAAGTGTTTAAAAAATAGATGTTGGTACGAGCAGAAGACATGAAAGTTCGTCAAAACAAAAAGGCTGAAACAGAACTGTGTTAAAAATGTGCTTTCTTTGCTCCAGAGGAGACAGGACATATATCAAACAGCAGGTGCTAATCACACATTCTACCTATCACACGTTCACACCTCTGGTTATCAGAGAGAGAGAGAGAGAAAAAAAAATGTCTGGATGAGACTAACACTGGCTGTTAATGATATTGGATGTTCCAATTGGCTATTAAACCTTCATTACATAAATTGGGAGCCAGTGGCTCAACGTGAAGCATTTAGAGCAAATGAACACAGTGTAAAGTGGGAGCTCTGCAGAGTCAACACCACAGAAAGAATGAATTAAAATGCCGATGGAAACCTGTATAAATTTTTTTTTTAAAAAAGCCCAAATGTGCACCTAGGGGCCCAATCACTGCCGTCTATTTAAATTCAGTGCTCTGCCACAGCGCACGCCGCGGTGTACGCAACGCAGTAACTGCTAATGGCAGCCTGGACAACATCCAATATGCCAACGTGGGGTGTGTTTTTTTCTGACAAGGCAGGCCGAAGAATAGGGGGTCTGCCCGTGGGATGAGTGAGCATAAAGAGGAATTTATGATGTGGAGGAACAAGGCTGGCAGAAATCACTGGAAGCACCTGACTCGTAAATTGAGAGCATGTTTCTGTCAGCGAGACGAAGGAATGACTAATGTCTCCGATTGCTGTTTGGGCCAGTTCTTTCATCTCAATAAAGTGACTTTGATATCTCTCCGCCGTTACCCAAATGTGCCAAGGACAGTTTGTTCAGCTTCAAAGAATTAAAGCAGCACTTTGCCCGAGACAATGCAGCCTCATTATGCACATAATCTTACAAGTGTAAACAGTCTGGCGCCGAAGTGTTTTTTTTTGGGGGGAGCGAGAGCTTTCCTGAGAGACGGATCTGCTCCCTCGCCGATGTCGTCTGAGGGCGACCGCGACGCACTACTGTATGTTGTGTACCGCTTAAAAGGAAATGAATAACGCACAGATGTACTCGTCAATATTTTAAACGACGGATCAAGCGTCTAACGTGGAAGGCGTGACGATTCCCAAAGACAATAATCGCTCGAGCGTTTTAGCATCTTTCAGCTCAGTGTTTTGGATTTTTTTTTTGTTTTTTTTACGGCTTCACTGTTGTGATTCACTCTCTGCTGAATATGTAAATATGAAACTTGGTCATATCTTCATGAGGTGATCATCTGTACGTGTTAACAGCTTGCTGCCCTGCCCGCAAGGTGCCAAACAATTCAATTAATGCAGGTTTCAGAGTTCTGTGTGTCTCATATCTAAAAGTAATTGCAGATATCATTCTGTATTTAATAACACTGCTGATTTAAAATAATCTTTAGCCTTCGGGTAATATTAAGAACTTAGATTTAGTTGTTGAGTCTGGTATTAGTCCCTTTATTAACACATCTGTCAATCATGTCGTGAGTGACTGCGGGTTCCATATTTAACGTGTTGTCTTCTAGCGCGAGGTCTAATCTTCTGTTAACTTTTAGATCACTACCTGTTCCTTCAGTGCAACTGAATGAAGTGATTGAACAGAGCCGGATGTAGAAAGCTGACTTATGTGATTAAAAGGCAGAAATTAAAACTCGAACCGACTTCAAATATCTAATAACCTCAATCCAGCAGTAAATCTCTTTCTCTGAGAGTAATGTTCCCACAAGTGGGAGAAAGTTGGATTCATTTAGCTCCTCTTCAAAGCCACCATTTCTAAAAAAAATCCTGTTCATTTCAAAGCACCAGTTTACCCGGCAACAAGAAACAAATGTCCGTCCAACGAGACTCTACGCGAATGAATGGAAGCGACGGCATTACAGCGCGGACGTCTGAGCTATCTTCGGGCCCAGATCGTCTCCCTCGGTTCAGTCGTCCCGGTCCGGAGCCGCTCATGCGCCGCCCGTCTGTCCCCCTAGCTCGCCCGCAATCCCTGATTAATGTGGTCTGGGCGGGGAGCTGTCAGAAATGGCAGAGAGAATCATGGGATTTCTCCTTCAGAGTCCCAATGACACCCAGCAGCTGCAGGAGTAAACAGATGACTAACCACTGGCCTTTTGGCAGCCTGTGGAGATTCACACGGAGGGAGGGCTGCGAACGTTGCTTTGACATTTAGGTGGATTAGAAAGTTCTTGGGTTCTGCTCTCGTGGTGTCAGAGGTGGTTGGCATAGTAATTATTTGCGTCTTGGTTTTCATCTGCTTGACCCCCCCCCCCCTCTCCCCACCACCCCCCCTCCCTCCAACCACAGTGGAAATGTAGAGCTCCGTTTTATTGTTCCCACTCAAACGAAACGTGTTAAACATCCTCACCAGCCTCATTTATAAACAAATCACATTTTGTTTGCGACGCTACAAAAAAAAAAAAAAAAAAAGAGGACATAATAGGTATCTTACTTTAAAAAAAAAACAAAAAAAAAACAAGCAATTGTCATTTCAGATCATGTCCTGCCGCAGAATTCATTTCAAATCTGGGGCTGAAGCTGTCCTGGGGCACAGTTTTGTGTGAGGTATTGACATATTAAAGGCTCTATCAGACAATGGCTGGTGTGTGTGTGTGTGGTTGTTTTTTTTATATATTTATTTATTTATTTTAAACCAAAAATAAATTACTCTCCTCAAAAACACTATTACTCCTCCGGAAATGAAAAACTCACTCATTGTGAATGTCTCATATCAGGTAAAAACTGGAGAGAATTAATTAACCTTTGTCATTTTAATTGCTTTAGTGACAGCTGTCCTTTGGTGCCGGAGCTATCCTAATGCACATACTGTGGGGCTTGTCAATTACTTTCCCGGAGAATAGATTAAAACGCCACAGAGGATAGAGTCATTTCATTAGTCAGACTTAATGCCCCCCAGACATAACCAGGTAACACTTCAACCCTAAATATGCAAGAAAACGAGCAAAACTATTAAGCCCGTATGAATCGAATGAATAGTGGCAACACGAAATTAAGTTTACGCTCTATTTAATTCTGTCCCGCTGCTTATATTACATTTGTATACACATTTTTATTTTTTTTTTTCCCTCTGGAAGGGTTTGATCATTAGGAATATTTTAAGGCTTTTTAATAAAAGGTCTCGCAGACTGAACACGGGGCACCTGTGCGGCGCTGCTAATTGCTTTAATGGATGTTAGAATAGTTAACACTGTCAATTCTTACCGCCCCGGATAACGGCTGACAGCTTAGAGACCGCCTCATTCTCCTCACCTCGCAGTTTGCGCCTCCGCGACTCGACGGTACCGAGCTCATCACCAATCTGAAAGAAATTAGGCCGCTTTCAGAAATCTGTCAGCTGGATGTCTCGGCTGCTTCCAGCAACAAACGCACAAATCTCCCGTCTTCACCACGTTATGAGACAAGAGTCGTTCTCACATTCTATCAGGCGGCTAAAACCTTCTTTTTTTTTTTTTTAAATAAAAAGGGCTGTGAGGACTTTGACACCCGTATCATGGACGCTGTTATCTAATTACAATGAGTTTGACAGAAGTGGAAGCTTCAATTCTCACATTCTGGATATAACTGTAAGAAACGGTACAGAATGCAACAGTTAAATCTGTCTTCGTACACACACACACACACACACACACACACACACACACACACACACACACACACACAAGATCCTCAGTGGGTCACTATAGCACAGACACAATACTGATTGAACTTTACCCAACAGCCATGGGTAAAAAAAAACAACATTGGGTCCCCAATGAAACCCAGACTAAACTAGCGTATATGAGGCGGCCGTGGTTCATGGGGGTCGTCTCCGTAAACACAAGATTGGTTCATACATGTACGTAATGTAAAATGATTGTAATGTAGTTTAGAAGTTGTATTTCTCTGGAGTTGTGACACTTTTTAAGGTGAAGCTTTGGCTGATTGTGTCTAACACTGACCGTATATTAGTAATAGAGTTAATTACACCGGTGTTCTACGATTGGGTGCTGAGTAAAGTTACCCCAGAACTACGTTGGTTCTAAATACAGCACAGAGTCAACTGACGCAGTGATTTTTAATGCATGTAATGATATGATTTGTCAATACATTTAAGTAGTGTGCGGAAACAAAAGCATTCTGAATTGTTTCAGTTATTCGTACGGCCGCCACGTCCCACAACAAGTATTTTCACTGGTAATTAATCTGTTGATTGTTCAAATTCCGCTCAGAATCTAAATGTAAATTATCACCAAAATTGTGAAAAAACCACGACTGCAAGCTGTCGGAGCTCAGGTATAGCTTTATCAAACCAGACACACGAGTGTCGATGTCAAAGATGTGTTTGCCTTTCAAAGCGACGTGAGACGTAAGAGGATTACATGGCTCATGAATACGGCCCATTTCTAGCCTCTGATTTATCACCTTTCTTCTTTCTTCTTTTTTTCCCCTTTTTTGCTATCAGAAATCCTCATCTCCATCCATAACAGACTGCCACGCGACACAAAGGGCGGATCTTCTTGTACCTGAATGCCTCAGATTTAATTTCAGTTAAGAAAAGAAAAAGAAAAAAAAAAAGTCTGATCAGCCAAACAATGTGTGTGTGTGTGTGTGTGTGTGTGTGTGTGCGCTGATGCTAAACCCTGACAATTAGGCTTCGTTTACAAGCAGCTGCACCTCAGAGAAGAAGAGCAACTGGTTGAAAATCTATTTTTGTGAAACACAACGCTGTCAGTGTATATTTACTGAAACAACAGCAGAGAGCGGCGATGAGTTCTGCATGCCGCCTTGTCAAAAGCATCACTAAAAGCGTAAGAGCTGGATGACGCTATTTATAATATACAGCACGGCTTTCCTTCAACGTCCACCCTCTGAAACAGGGACGGCAGGTAAAACAATCAAGGGGGGGGGGGGGCCAGCCCTTCGCCGGAGCCGGGGCTTTTCGTTTTGCCATTGATTTATATCTTAAACAACCTCTCCTGGTGCTTCCACTGCTAAAGGTGAGACGCGCAGCCAGTGTTTGTGACAGAGATGGACTAGGCGCGGTGGCGAGAGAGAGAGGGAGGGATGATGCGGGTTTTAAAAAATGCATCACCATTAAATCAAAGAGTAACCTTGAATGGAGTTCAGGCCGGTGCCAGCTCGGCGACATGCTCTGCCCTCAGAGCTCGGTGCCACGGAGCATGCCAAACAGCAGGTGGGTGGGGGAGAGGGGGGGTTGCGACGCTCTGATACAGGTTGGGCCGGTGGTGCTGGGTACCGGGTCCAGCTCCTCCCCGCTGACCAAGGGCACTCACACTGACAGGTTTGTCCAACATGCTATAGAGAAACGTCTATAGGGTAGTTTGAGGAACGAGGGGGGGAAGGATGTCCTTGCAAACTGCCTCAGAGAAGTTGACAAAAAAAAAAAAATTCTCTGTTAATCACTTTTGGACTTTGCACTAATCACAAACTGAGTGCACAGATGGTGCCGAGTCAGAAACCACTGGTTCAACATATGTGACTCTGCTACCTGATGTTTGACTAAAACCTGCTCTGACCTTTTCTCTTTGTGTCTTTGCTTATGTGTCCAGCAAGACAAGAAAAAAAAAAAAGGAAAAAAAAGGCTTTCATAATGAGAAAATACCTAATGTGAATATGGGATTACTTTTATTATTCTTGTTTGCTGCGAGACAAACTCCCCAAGCTATTACATGGGTTTTTAGCAGAGCAGACGAAGCATTAGAGTGTAGCCTAGAGGAGGAAGTATTAAACCCCACTGGTCCCTCAGCTACAAAAGGCTGAACTTTACATATTTCTCACTCATGCAGATTGCTAAATCAAGGAACTACATTTATTTACGCTTTTTAATAAAAGCGCTAAACCCTCAGAGGAAATTCTTTATTGTAGAGACGCCTGGTAGAAACGCTGTGCGGCTGCCGAGCGACACCCGAAGTACCCGTATTTTTTCAGTAAATAATGTCTTCTGGGCCGTCATGGTATACATAAAACAGTTACCGGCGCATGAGGACGGACGGGAGTAGGGCGCATACATTGGAAATAAGAAACGCATCGCAAGAGGGAAACATCATTTTGGATTAGATTTCCGGGCAGAAACTATCTGCGGTATATAACTTATTTCTTAAATCTAACTTCCTCCACTTCCCTCACATTCATTGAGACATGTCATCCATCTATCTCGGCCTCCGGCTGCAGTAGTTCCTCGACCATGAGTGGCTGCTGCAGCGGGGCTGTATTTCAGCATGTTGAAGTGCATGGAGAATTCCCATGAAGGGTAAGGGATTATGGATTTTGGCCTCTAAGCTGCCTGGATGCCCAGTGAGGATGTCTCTGAGCGTAGTAATCTTCAAACACCACGCAGAGTGATGAGTGGGCACTGAGGAGTTCTACTCAGGATCTAAATGTGTTCCAGCAAGTTACTGGTGAGAGAGAGAGAGAGAGAGAGAGAGAGAGGGGGAGAGAGAGAGAGAGAGAGAGAGAGAGAGAGAGAGAGAGAAAACACCATTTGGTGCAGAAATGGAAAGGATCGATTCAGTGGCTCCTTCGGGCTAGAGACACTTTTTGATCCTGTGACCTGTTTTGAGCTACAGTCTGTGTCGGAAAACTCGCGCCGAGCAAGGGATCACATCGGAGTGGTGCAAATGTAAATGTCACGGTTCCCCATCACCACACATAACTGCAGATGGAAAAAGAAAGAAGAAAAAAAAAGTCAATTGAGCAATTTTTGGGGTCAGGTCGAACGCTCTCGGGAGGAGGGGGGGGGTTTGCAAACCTTCATAATGCTCATAATGAGGGCACGCTCAAGTCTAGGTTTAGACCGTGTCCCAGAAAGATGCGACTCGATGTGTTATGGCCATTCTGGCATTAGCCGGCGTACAGTAGATGACGGCGGCGGCGGAATATGAAAGAAGTGGCTCTAAAATACAAAGAACGGCTCACGAAACGAAGCACCGGAGTAAAGAAATGTCAGAGGAAAATCAATGGTGACGCACGTCCCTGATCAATATCAGAAAGGAATTTCTCTGACTCCATCCTGATTGAATTAACCCCCCCCCCCCCAACAGCATCACTTAATTTAAGGCCCTGATTGTTTTCCTGTCTTACTTAAGTGAACTCAAATTGCTTTGATACCATCTCGGATGCGACGATAAGGCGGGGGCGAGTGCGGGGAGGGGAGGATCAGACGGGGTGAAGGACACCGGTCTTCACGGAGATAATATCCTCTCCTTAAGAGACGCGTCCGTCTAACGGCTCGTATCACAAGCCTTGAGATGCTGTCAGAGGTCAGGGTTTGGAGAGAGGCGACCAAGGCCTGCTGGAGAATCTGCTTTCTGCAATCAAACCGTATTACAATACCGACGATGCAAAGCAGCCACGGCACGCTTGTTTCCATACCGTGCAGAGGGTGGAAACGAGCTGCATTGTGCAGGAAGTGACCTCGGGGGGGGGGGGGTTCAAGGATCAAAGGGTTCCACGTTCCTTTGGTGATAATCAAATTAAGTCTGCAAAGCTCTACATGAAATCACACTTTCCAAATATAAATCCACAATCTCCCGTTTTTAAATAAAGACCTGCGCTCCAGTGTGCTGATCGGTTACAGCGTCGGTATGCCGCTCACACACTCCTCGCCACTGTGCGGCACAAATACCGTCCAAGGCTACAAACAGGTACATCAATTTGGAGCGTGACAAGAAATTCCCTTTAGGTGACAACAAAATGTACATGCTATTAGATCAGCTGCAGTATAGTGTGATGAAATAAATTGAAGCCAACAGATGAAAGCTCGGGGGCCCCCAAAACGGGAGAGAGGAGACTGTGGAAAAAAAAGGTGCAGCGCTCTTCTTTTGTTAGGCTACACTGCCATCCTTTGGACAAACACAGAACTAAGTGAATGCGGTTCTCACGGGACTGCAGAGAGAACGCAGAGCATTAACACGGCTTGATCTTATATCATTAAGAAGGGCTGCAACTAATGACCGTTTTCATTCTATTTTTAATGACTGAAGTAATTAATCAGACGGCAAAACAGTTGATCGTTTTTTTTGTTTCTGTCGATCGACTAATCAAGTAATAATTGATTGAGTTCTAATATTGATACTTCATAGCGGTCAGTCCTTTGTTTAAAAATATATATACAGTATATATATATATATATTTATATATATGGTGTATGCTGTTTACATATACCGCCACTGTCACTCTTGTAATTTTAACTTCTATTGTTAGTTCTATTGTGTTTTGCATACATCTAATTACTTGTCATTTTACGTTCTCCGTTCATCTGCACTATGTCTGTCCTTTGTGCTGCTGCAATGCGCATATTTAACACTCTGGAGATCAAGAAAGGCTCATTTTATCTTATAATAGGTCTGTCATTTTGTATTTTGTATTATTTTAATTGTCTAATTGTATTTGCGAAAAGTTCTGTATAATAAATATGATAATTATGTATTATTGTTGTTGTTGTTCCTTTTGTTACTAATATTATCAATATTGTCAGAATTTTTGTCGTCCTTGTTATTTAGTCCATGAAACCAGTTTGCACAATGGTACATAAAACCCTCCGCTGTTCACGAGACAGTCGGTGTTTACGTGCAACTAATATCCGTTTGCACGAGACAAACGTGATGCGCGTCAGTGGGGAGCGCACCCTTAATGACGTCAGCTGCGCTTTGCGTGCTGAAGCGAATGAGCAGCTGTGTGTACACACGCACGGAGCGGACGGGCCTACAGCCGCACCGCGACGGGAGGACTATAAGCAGCATCTTATACATGGTGTGTCAGGTACGAGTCAGGCTGTTATTGTGATATTTCTCTCGTTTATGTTGCGATAACTGTGCGATAGTCGGGCGATGCTTGGTGTCCGCGCAGTGCAGTGAGTCAGGCGTTGTGTTCACTGTGGCGCGGATGTATTGTGGTTATGTTGAATATTTGACTATATGCGCCGGTGTAGTCACATATAACTGCACATTCATCACGATGCATGTCTTTGTTATCGAGGTGCAGGCTTATATTGCATCGCATTGTTTAACCCAGCACATTAAAATTAGTCGTGACGCGCGAGCTGTATGTTAAAAAAAAAAAAAAAGGATTATTTATTAATGTCGTCCCTGACGGACAGCAGGCGATGCGCTTCTGGAAAATATGTTGCGTCTTCACTTTTTAAATAAATCTTCCATCTAAAGCTACAAAATTACTGAATAATGAAAATGTTCACTGATTAATGTAACGCAGCTGGGAGGGGAAAGACCTCAGTCACACCTTATTATAACGTATAGAAACATATCAGTCACACCTTATTATGACTTATAGAAACATATCAGTCACACCTTATTATGACTTATAGAAACATATCAGTCACACCTTATTATAACGTATAGAAACATATCAGTCACACCTTATTATGACTTATAGAAACATATCAGTCACACCTTATTATGACTTATAGAAACATATCAGTCACACCTTATTATAACGTATAGAAACATATCAGTCACACCTTATTATAACGTATAGAAACATATCAGTCACACCTTATTATGACTTATAGAAACATATCAGTCACACCTTATTATGACTTATAGAAACATATCAGTCACACCTTATTATAACGTATAGAAACATATCAGTCACACCTTATTATAACGTATAGAAACATATCAGTCACACCTTATTATGACTTATAGAAACATATCAGTCACACATTATAACGTATAGAAACATCAGTCACACCTTATTATAACGTATAGAAACATATCAGTCACACCTTATTATAACGTATAGAAACATATCAGTCACACCTTATTATGACTTATAGAAACATATCAGTCACACCTTATTATAACGTATAGAAACATATTAGTCACACCTTATTATAACGTATAGAAACATATCAGTCACACCTTATTATAACGTATAGAAACATATCAGTCACACCTTATTATGACTTATAGAAACATATCAGTCACATCTTATTATGACTTATAGAAACATATCAGTCACACCTTATTATGACTTATAGAAACATATCAGTCACACCTTATTATGACTTATAGAAACATGTCAGTCACACCTTATTATGACTTATAGAAACATGTCAGTCACACCTTATTATGACTTATAGAAACATGTCAGTCACACCTTATTATGACTTATAGAAACATATCAGTCAATGACCAATCTAACAATAGTTACTATAATACACTTTACTTTTATCAAATATAAAATAAAGCAAACATAAAATTGTGAATAAACACAAGGGAGGTCACAAATATTGGATGAAGGCCCCTCTGGGTTTTGGAAATAATCAGTATAAGTTTGTGTTGAGTTCAAAAAGCATCATGTAGTCAGAGCAGCTGAAATATGATCTAGTTTCTTTGTTCATGAGATTTTTCACGGTAACGCCCAACAATGGGACAATGGGCTGCATTTAAAATCTGATTTTATTGTTCTTCATACATTTGTCATACTGCGACGTATCAATATCTGTAAAATACTCGTAATAACATTGTGATATTGACTTTAACTCCCAATTCATAAGCTTTTGGCTGAGAGAAAATGTAAAAAATAAAAATAGTGTGACAACTGTTCCCAGGCCCCATTACATAACCCTCACTACGCTATCAGCTAGGTATTTAAGTTGCTCTGCTTCCTCCACAGGTAATCTCAGAAAATGGAGGGAGGGCATTTGTGAGTATAACCCTCTTGTGTTTTACAACCAATCAGTGAGTTCTTCTCAGAATGTAAACAGTACAGTCCAGTCGCAACACTCGGGGTCCAACACTCTGTGTTCATTGCAGCGGCTACCCTCAGGACTATCTCGACCGCTTCATCCAAAGCCAAGACTCGTCTGTGGTGAACAAGTTCCAGCAGAGGTACTGGAAGACCAAGCAGACGCTCATTAAGGTCACCGGGAAGAAAGAGGACGAACACGTGGTGGCGTCGGATGCGGATCTGGACGGCAAGCTGGAGGTGAAGGGGGGGGGGGGGGATTTTAAACCGTTGGAGCGTGTTAAGTAACTCGGGTAAAAGAAAGTCGCTTTGCAGAAACGTTGAGAAACATCGTGGATCCTTCCCCTTCAGGCGGCGACTAAAATGGCTTTTTGATTGACACGATGCCAGTATTTGCCTGGGGCCTAAAACGTACATTAGGCTGCCTCTCCAACCCCGCCGTCATCCGTGCCTCCACTTCAGGAGTGAAGTGAATTTTGCGGCTGAAATCAATACCTCATAAAAGCTGGAACATCCAGCCTTACTTTAGGCCGGGGCCACAGTAAGCGTTGAGATGAACTGGGTATTAACATGCGGGATCGGAGCTCGTGTTTTACAGCTTTGATATGACATTTCGACACTTCTATTTTTACCTCGTAAAGGCTTTAGTGTCGCGTCACAAAGACTTGGATATTTGTTATTTATCTTCTCGAAAATAACTCGTAAAATATTCAGGCAGCTTTCTACAGGACAGGTCTTATTTAACTGATGATAACTTCCACAGTGACGAGGCATTGAGACTTTCTACTTTGCAGGTCTTCCACTCCATCCAGAGAACATGCATGGAGCTGCTAAAGGTCATCGAGCAGTACCAGAGGAGGATCTGCTGTAAGTATTTGTTTAAAAAAAAAAAGAAGTATGAACTGTCCACAGAGTCCACATAAATGTCTATCTTTTACTATGATCTCTACTACGCAGATCTCTCCCAGGAGGAGAATGAACTGGGTCGTTTCCTGCGCTCCCAGGGCTCGCAGGATAAAACCAGGGCTGGGAAGATCATGCAGGCCACAGGGAAAGCACTCTGCTTCTCCTCCCAACAAAGGTACACATACAAAACATAGAAAAAAAAAAACCCTTAAAAACAAGCTGCAATTGGCTTGAAGTCGTCATAAATGACATACAATCTTGCCTAAAACAAACAGGCGGTCGGCGATGCACTCAGCTGTGTTAAGAGTTGTGAGTGAGGAGTAAGCAGGCGGTCAATGGCAGAATAAAACAAGTATTAAAAAGGCGTTTTGAGAAATATGCGAGTCACCGCAACTACGAGAGTCCTTTAGCATGCAGCCATTAGTGGCTGCCCAGAATATCGTGCAGTTCGCCGCAGCAGAATGCGAGATTAGCCGCGGACAGACACAGAGGTGCACACTCACTCGTGCACGCAAGTGAGGAAGAGGTTTTTTTTTAACGCCAATATTGTCTTTGTTCCAGTAACATTGTGTGGTAATGATACCGCCAAACTTGTCGCATGCAGGGTCTTAATCCTTCATTCAACTCTTCATCCCTGCACAGACTGGCTCTGAGGAACCCTCTGTGCCGTTTGTACCAGGAGGTCGAAACATTTCGCTACCGAGCGATCTCAGACACGTGGCTGACGGTGAACCGGATGGAGCAGTCCAGGACGGAGTACCGCGGGGCGCTGCTCTGGATGAAGGACGTGTCGCAGGAGCTGGATCCAGACACTCACAAACAGATGGAGAAATTCCGCAAGGTTTGTCCGTCACACCGTACAAGTAATCAGTCGATCATTTTTTTAAATGAAATGTAGAAAAGAAAAATGTCAGGAAACGGTGGAAAAGGCCCATCACAAGCTACCAGAGCCCGAAAGAGACGTCTTATTGCTTCATACCTAAAGATATTTACGTATCCAGATATTTCAGAATATCATCAACTAAATGAGTAATTAACAAATTGTTTAAGCCAATATTTGCTGCAATACCTACTGTTACAAAAGAACGCCACTAGAGGGCAGAACGCACCACCGAATGTAGGTCAATTGATCCTAAATATATTGTACTAATCAAGAACCCAGCATGCTCTTTTCTGCAGACACTTGCGCAAAAGTGAACTCCAGTGTTTGTTGTCCCCGTTCAAACCCGTGTGACACAATGATGCTGGGTGCTTATCTTCGGTTGGGACATTTCCTCATCCTTCATGTGAATCTCTCAGGTTCAGGCCCAGGTGCGCACGACCAAAACGAGCTTCGACAAACTGAAGAATGACGTCTGCCAGAAGGTGGACCTGCTGGGAGCCAGTCGCTGCAACCTCCTCTCTCACGTTTTAACCACATATCAGGTAAAATGAACTCCAGTTGTTTGCATACATTGATCTTTAAAAAAAAAAAAGAAAAAAAAAGGGCTGTTTTCACCACATGTGGTTGAGCCAGGAAGGAAGACAAACATGAAGGGAACGAAGACACTGCATGGAGATTTTAACTGTCAGATCGGCCGATGGAGACAAATGAACCGATGTGACTTTAACCATGAGCGGCTTGAACGTGTGGCCTCTGTTTGTTCCGCTGTTACAGACGACACTTTTGCACTTCTGGGAGAAGACGTCCCACACTATGGCGGCCATTCACGAGAGCTTCAAGGGCTGTCAGCATTACGAGTTCTCCGCTCTTAAGGTCAGAGAGCCTCTCGAGATCTAAAGCAGTTTCCACATCTTGAGAATCGGCCCGATAGACTGTAATCAGTGACTCGGTTGTTCTTTCAGACCTTACAAGGCCCCATGGACAAGCCTGCTAAGAAGAAAGGGAAGAAGAAAATTAAAGCAGAGGCCGAAGACGGAAAGAAAGCCGAGACCACGGACGACCGGTGAGTTTATCTCGTGATCTCGTCTCATGCGGGTAGACCAAACATGCATGCCAACGGTGAAAACAGAGATTATGTTTATGAACACTCAACCAGTCCGGACTGATTACAAAAACACAGTATTTCTACACAGCTGCTGCTTTGTGTTTTGCGTGACAATGTTATAAACTGATCTTCCGTTATCATGTCATATTTACAGACTCATCTCACTAGAAAATGAAAACACCAGCAATACGACCGGAGGAGGTAAAATACAGCAATATGTTATTATAGTACAATGTATAATGGACATAAACTGCATTTAGAAATACCTATTTACAAAAGCAAAGCAAAGAAATGTAGAATAACTACAAAAAAATGTGAAGTTTTTGAGACAACAGTAACAATCTGAAGTGATATAATTCTGCGCTACGGTCCTCTGATCACGTCTCCTGATCTTTGTAGGGAATGAGGATCGTCTCTCTGCCTATCCGGAGCTAGAGGGGGAGGAGAGGGACAGCATGGCCTTCCTGAACGAGATCCTGGGCAGCATGTCCGTGGATGAGGGCGACTTCTCCAGAGAGTGGACGGAAGTGTTCGGAGACGCCGAGGAGGGAACGAGCGCCGCGTCGGGTAGACCGGCGGAGGCCCAGCAAATGGAAAGCTCCTTCTTTCTACCGTCTCAGCTGTTTGACCAGAGCTTCAATAATCAACAGTCTTCCCTCTCAGGTCAGAACATACTGGCGTGTTGCCGTGTGAGCCAGACTAGAGTGAACCAGAGAGCCGGGAGACGTTCAAAACGCTCTGTTTTCAATATATATTACGCTTTTTGTGTTGAAATTAGACCACTTGAGGTTTCCACCATTCTCTTCTAGCTAAAAACATCTAAATAAGCCACCATTACAGTAATTTAATTAAGCACTCAGGTGGAATGAATATGCCTGAAAACTAAAAAAAATAACTTACATTGTTTTTCCATTAACAAATTCCCCCCAAAAAGCTGCTTTTTTTCCCTTAACTACTCTACCGCACAGAGAGAAAAGTGGCTTTAAAACCATTTAGAAAACCCACGTCTGTCAATGTAATAGAAGCAGGGCGTAATAACATAGCAATTAGATTCACCAGGAGGTAAATTGCCAACTACTTTCCATTTCATCTGGGCCTGCTTACTAGCAGCTAGCACCTCATCTGGTTTTGTTGATTTTGTCCGTTTCCAGCTCGGAGGGTTGAGTAGCTCCGCTATAAAAAGGCATCGAGACGTGAAAAACTACAGGGTGAACTTCCTCGGTAAAATCGTAAAGCTGTAAAAAAAAATAAAAAAAAAATAAAGCAGTCTGGAGCAAGAACAGGTTGAGGAGAAGCATGCGGTCATGCGGAGTTCTGAAAGGGAGGCCGAGACTCCAGCCGGTCAACGAAGCACACTCGGGCCCGATCAATCTGTTCTGTCAGAACAGACTCAACCTGCTGGAGTTTAATCGGTATTGCAGCTTAAAGTTCAGATAATAAAAAAATGGAAAGAGTGCGGCATACTTTCAAGACATGTCTGGGAGACTGAGCAGGAAGAACTTCATTCAAGAGGCTGATCTTGGGAACTTAAATGCCAGGTTTTTTTGGGCTGATCTTGCAGGAGGAACAGTAGAGGTGTTCTGGTGATCCAAAAAAAAAAAAAAAAAAAAAGGAGTGACTCCTGCAAGAAACATCACATGGGCACAGAGAGACAGAGAGAGACGAACGGTCACCAATCTCCATTTGGCCAAAATCCTGGGAGGAATCTGGTCCGGAGTCAGAAATCGTGACTGATCTCGACCATACGGCCCAAACAGCTGGATAGAAAGTAAAATGGCTCGAGACCAAGAATGTAAAACAAAGCTATAACAAATCTTCGTGGAGGAAAAAATCCCCCGAATCCTCAAGAGTCAAGCACATTCAGATGCATCCAATAAGATCTGAAGCTGTAGTCACATCCAGAGCCTTTAAACTAAAGCAATGGAAAACATTTCGAAAAAGGACTTTCTTGTATTAAAAAATGAATTTCTGCTTTAAACATCTGGACATGCAGAACATGTCATTAACACTAGTAGAGGATGCTGGAGCTGGAGCACCATACTGCACAAAATGATCCAAAAGGCTATATAGTCCTTAAGGCCGGTATTTGATGCATAAAATTGTTACCAAATGCAATATCAGCAGCACATTCCAGTGTTCTCCCTGGTGGTATTTAGTGCTGCTTCATACTGTTTTTTCTAGATGCACAAAAGGATGAAAGCAAAAATAAATTTGCCTGAAATAAAACCTCAAAAGTTGCTATTGCAACCACTAATAACGCCGCGTGTGATTTGTTTTTTTTGTCGTGAGAAATGATTTTGATTGATTTGTTTGTTTCGTCTATTACACAATATCCTTCCACGTCAGCAAGTGTGCAACAAGAGTGTTGACGCTTTAAAATCGAAAATCCGCGTCCTTACGTTTCAGATTGGGCCGGCGTTGCTCCACAGCCCGGCGCCCGGCCGAAGGATCACTCATCTGGAGCCAATCAGAACCCCTCTAAGCCAGCGGTGAAAGGTAGGTCCGGGGCCAAACGAGTAAAACAGATGAAAAAAAAATAAGAACTTAACTCATTCAACGAGACGCATCCAACTGAAAAACTGTGTTTATGGGGACTTTCAAAGAATTTGTGGGTTGTTTCCATTCATAATTCTGGATATCAGCCACAGGCAGACTTTTAACGGGTGGATATTTTTAGGCGGTGCGTCTTGAGTGAAGTTTACCTTTCTTGACTCAATTTTTTTTTTTTTTTTTTTACAGAGAAAGCGGAGACGTCCAAAGACCTCTCGGCGTGGTTCAACCTGTTTGCCGATTTGGACCCCCTCTCCAATCCCGATGCGGTCGGCAAAACCGGCGGAGAGCACGAACTCCACAACGCATAGCTCTTCCTCGGCGCCGCGGCGATCCGATTGGGTACCTTTGTTGGAGCCAAGAGGAAAAATACCACGAGCCGAAACACACGCACACGCACACACACACACACACACACACACACACACACACACACACACACACACACACACACACACACACACACACACATTCTCTTTAGACTTCAATTAGTCAGTTAATCGAGAAGTAAATCCAGAGAAAATGTTATTAGAGCAAAAATGCCAAATATATTTGGGAGTTTCTGACGATTTCTGATTTAGCATTTGGTCGAGAACTGAACATCTTTGGGTGGAAAATGATATAATAAACACTAAATCAGAAAGTTGATCTAATAGACAAAGTGATTTATAATGAAAATATAATAAATAGCTGGATCTTCTTGTTACAACAATATCTGTCCTTTATTATGACATACTGTACTATAATATCTTATTATAAAAAGATAAACTGAGTAGTAAACAATAAAATTACATATTAAAGTATGTTGTTATTATGAGACAAATATGTTGTTATAACAAGAGAAATGTTGCCGTTATGACATGGAACTGGTGGATTTCTTCTCTTGGTGGCAGCATTACTCTGCTGAAAAGGTTCCCACTAACTTGAGAAAGAGCCGAGTGGTTTAGAGGAGCATGAAGCCCGAGGGCTCGGTCACTCGGGTTAATCGTTGAATGTTGAGCATGGACACCTCATCGGTACGAGTCTGGAAGAAGAAGCCTTTGACATTAGCTGCCTTGAAAAAAAAAATAATCTGTAGTCTCGAGTAGCATTCACGCTTTATTTCTGATTCTCATTACGGAAAAAAAAAAAAAAAAAAACTGCACAACGGGCAAAACTACACGACGGCGGAAAAGAAAGCAAACGACAAAGATCACAGTGCAATAGTTCATATTAACTAAATACTGAAACATGTGGAGTAACGTTACCCGCAGCCTCGGAGAAATATTCAAAAATAAACAGAAGATACGTTTCAAGCACCGATCAGAATTACAGGAAACTGTGTCACACCACATTCCTTTTGAAGATTTATGCTTTTAAAGGTTTGCCAATTAATTTATCACTGCATGTTGCATGGTTTATGTTACCAAGTAAAAGTGTGATTGAATGAACAATGCATTTATATCAATGTGAGATTTTTAAAATCAGTGTATTATATTTTGTATCATCCGGACAAGTGTTTATTCAGCTCCGTTTTGTTGGCTTTCATGTGAAATATATGCGGCTTTCAGAGGAGCGATCATGTTAATACAATCATGTTAAACTGATTTTGACTACAATGCTGCATAAAGTGAATATGTGTGTGTGTGTGTGTGTGTGTGTGTGTGTGTGTGTGTGTGTGTGTGTGTGTGTGTGTGTGTGTGTGTGTGTATGTGTATATATATATATATATATATATATATATATATATATATATATATATATATATATATATATATATATATATATATATATATATATATATATATATATATATATATCAGAGTAAAACGCCTTAATCCAATCACAAATCAACATTATAGAACCTCATGATCATTTGGTTAGTTATAAAGGACATTTATCGTGAATTTATGTTGTAATTTAGCCTCGTGTCATTTTTGATGTTGAAGCCATGTGACATTTGTTAATATTTAAATCATAAGCAGCTGCGTTGATTGCCTTACCCTGGTTCCTGTGTGTATATAAATGCTTCTGAATACTGGTGTAACGAGTCGCCGTGTCTGTCTGTGGCCTCTGAAAAGATTATATAATCATCCAAAAAGAGACTTTTTTTTTTTTGTTTTCTTTATTGGAAAAAAAAAAACAAAAAACACAAGATCTACATTAAAAAATGCGTAATACACAGGAGAACCGAATCATCGTTTGCCAAACATGGCAACTGTTTCTTTACTGCACAATGAAGCTTGTGAATAAAAATAAAATCAGAATTATTAGAATTGAAACTCTTCCGAGCCGCAAGCAGAGGAGAGTTTTTCATTCGTGTGGAATGTCTCGCACGTGGTTCCTATTGTCCGTGTGCACGTTTTGGAACGAAACACGTACTAGTTCGACTCTCCCATCCGACGTCAACACGGCCTCAATAAGTCATGTTCTACTTTTGAACACGGTGACACAGCTTGGTGCGGGGGAGCATTAGGGAGCGTCTCGTTGGATCTGTGTGTTGTGTTACACAAAAACTGTTAGTGTAGCTTTACGTCGAACAAAAATCTAATTGCACACTTAAGTTCTGATTGTTTCCACTTACAAATTGGTCTAAAAAAAAAAAAAAAAAAAAAAAAAAAAAAAATAGTGATTATCATCTCACTTCTAAGTGCTTATGTTTGGTTCAGCGATTGTCTCCCGTGTTTGAATCGCTATGAACCGGAGTTTATAAGGCGCTGAGCTGTTTATCAACCAAGCAGAATGCACATAAACATTCTGCTTCTGGCACTACAAACGGTGCCTCTTGTGTCCCAAATACGTGACAGGCCTGCTTTGGTACATATTCAATAAAAAAAATTAAAAAAGGGGGGGAGAAACAAATGACATTATCTGTCAACATCTCAATTCTGGGAGGGTGTAGCTTATGTAGCTAGCTCCGCTTCAAAAAAAAAAAAAAACGAAACTCACGGTTGACCTATTCAACAGCGATCTCTGGAATGTGTCATAGCACCTGAAAACTCTAAACCTGAACAAGGTTAACGCAAAAAGAAAAGGGTCATCCGTCACGCGATGCGACGCCAATCGTCGATTCGGTTCCGTAATAACCTCCCTCTCCAGGGAAATAAAACTATTCTTGGTGAAGTCAGAAACACTGTGGGGGGGGGAGAAGGCAACATAGTCCAAGCAAGTACATTCCACATGACCTGAGTTATTGTTCTGTGTAGTGTGGGGCATTACAACAAGGCGATGGGAGGGTTGTGTGCTTCGTGATTGGTTATTTGGTCTCAGAAAAAAAACAAAAAAACAAAAAACACATTTGCTTTTTGTGACGAGCTAATTAATAGTGATCAGACTAGAAAAGCAGATCTAGGTCTCGGCTTGTTAGCCCGTTGGGCGGAGCGCTCAAGCAACTGCTGGTTTCACAACGACAATGTGCTCCAGATACTTTTGAAATAAACAAATAGGCCACGACCCGTGTCGCTGGGAGCCGTGCCTTAACAAGTGCGAACATTGTGGTTAACGTGGGGGCGACGCACTGTGACTGTATGACATCCTGATATGCTGAATACATGAATCTGGCATTTCCCCCATCCTGTTGAAAAAAGCTTACGTATATGCACTTTAGATGTTAGCACACTTGAACAGCTAATAAGCTGGTTAGATAACATGAGTAGGAGACGCTTCTCCCATACCTCACTGCCGTCTCTGGTGAAAGAGTTTCTCGGTAAAACTGCCGGTGTCGCATAACAAGATTATTTGAGCGGTTCCTTCTTTCTTCGCAAAAGGAAGCAAAGCTATTTTTTTGCTATGGGTGTTGTCCCGTTACAGAGGAGAAGGCTAGGTTAGCGATGGGCGACGGGAGGCGGTGCCCAAGGCCAGGACACAGTTTGTTGTCCAGACTTATAACCATCAAGCTGGTGCAGCAGGACGCTGGTACCGTTACCCTACGTCGTGTTTGTCATTTCCAGACCTTGGGCACTCCCTGCTGGCTTACGTTAGGATTAACGGAGTGCAAGGATCTTTTTTTTTTTGTGTGTTTTTTTTTGTTGTTGTTTTTAAAGCCATACCACCTGACCCGCTGGAATGTTTCAGCTGCGGGTGGTTTGGTTGTGAATACCTGAGGACTAGCTGGTGAGGAGCACTTGTGCCAAGCCGTCTTTGCCCACATCCGTGTCGGGTCTCTGGCCGTCCGTGCCGTCGTCGTCGGCGCTCGCGGCCGTGCTCGCGTCGGCGCTCCGGTCGGCGGAGGCCGGAAAGGTAGCTAGCGGTGCGGTGGGCAGAGTCGGGGTCACCTGAGGCCCCGGGCCGTCGTTGGCGGAGGAGCAGGACGAGGGAGAGATGGGGGAGAACAGGGAGGAGCACAGGAGTTTGACGGGGCAGAAGGCGGAGCCTCTGGGAATGAAGTTCACCTTGTTTTTGTCAGGGCACGAGAAGAGAGGGAAGCCTTTTGATCTGCCTGACCTGAAGACGAAGAAGAAAAGCCAAGCCCATTTTTATTTCCCATTTCTATGACTGGTTTGATTAAACGCAAGTCGTTTATCCTACACAGCCGTTATGCCCTCAACCCTGCCACCCACAATGCAAATAAGCCCGTTGGCTTTGTCCTCTTAACGGTTAACTGCATCTATTGTTTTTCATTTTAACGATCAGCGCGCTCGGTGCTCACACATCCCGAGGGAACCACAAACACACTGTAAAATGAAAATAAAACTTACACCATCTCCTCAAACACTTTGACCCTCTCGCAGCCCTCTGGGGGTTCCCGTTTGAACATGTAGCTGTTGTTAGGTTTGGGAGACGTGGCGAACTTGGGGAGAGGAGAACTGCACACACCGTCTGGGAATAAAGAATACGACAAAGGAAAAGACAAAGAAACTCGCTTATTGATTCTTAGGAGCAGTTTTCTTCATAAAAACACAACTGAAATATGGAAATAAAAGATTTTTATGGATTGAAAGAAATCCTGTCATTAGTAATTTTAATGATGTATTATAAGCTTCTGAGAGCTTAGTGTAAACGGGTCATAATTCATCTCTAATATATATTTAACTGAAAAGTGCTGAGGTTCAATACCCTGGAAAGGTTTGTAGTGTGCATGTCTCTTTGTCAATGTTTTTAAGACCAGCCTATGTAACTTAAATTATTATTGTGAAATGCATGCAACTAACAACGGACCAGTAACACATTCAATACTAAAATAAATGCAAGTCACAGCTCTGCATAGCAGTAAAATCAAAACCTGGTGCCTACACTACCCACAATGCAACTCAACCCATGACAGTTTGGTCAGAGATTCAGGTGTTTTATGCTAAAGTAGTAGCGGCTAATGTAGCTTAAGCGGCGGTCTGCAGAGGTCTGGTAAGCTCACTTCTTTCCAACCCCCAGATTCCTTTCATTTTCAAACAAACAAAAAACAAGGCACACCTTTGTCAATGTCCTCTGCAGAGCACGGGCTTCCATCAGGAGAGTGGGCGTGGTCAGAGCTGCAGGGGCGGGGCGACGGGCTGGAGTCCCCACTCGACGGGGCCTGTGTGTCCGTGTCGCGCGTGTCCCCACTGCTGCTGTAGTGATGCGGAGGGAAGGGGGCGCGGCGGCCATCCACCACATCCATGGCCTGTGAGGCCAGAGGGAGGAGGAGGAGCATTAATGTACATGGATCTTAAAATGTCAGAGCGGTGGTGCTTAGCGTTTAGAGAGAATCATAACTCATAATGTTACATTCAATCACAGATAACAGGCAAAGTGTCCTTGAAGAACCATCGTGAACTGTTGCAGCGTTCCTGTACGACAGCTACCGGCTCACTAACTGATGTCACTGAATCAACGAATGACTGAAACTGAAGAGTCTCTGGGGTGTGTGTGTGTGTGTGTGTGTGTGTGTGTGTGTGTGTGTGTGTGTGTGTGTGTGTGTGTGTGTGTGTCTCTGTCTGTCTGTTCAAAGAGCAATTGGAGAAGCAAACATCACACCAGATGGTAATACGTGACAGTAGAGGAACCGTGTGATGTGCAGAGCGTTCTGCTTTGGCACAACTGATGCAAATGTGCGGGCAGGAAAGAGAAGGACTTGGTGCACAGCAGGTTGTAAATCTGTAGTGGTGCGTATGTTTAAATGTGCGTTTAAACTGTGTGTGTGTGTGTGTGTGTGTGTGTGTGTGTGTGTGTGTGTGTGTGTGTGACTTACTAAGAGGGGAGTTTTACAGACCTGCCAAGGTTCACTACCCCACATCAGACAGGATTTACAGGAGTCCTCGCCTCTCAGAGATTTAATTCAGTGCGAGTGAGAATATATGTGTATATATGTGTGTGTGTGTGTGTGTGTGTGTGTGTGTGTACACATCCCCACCTGTATCCCCTGCTCCCAGTTCTGTCTGATAAACACATTTTCCAGCTCGTGGCTGATGCCCTCCACGCTGCTCGGTACCCTGCATATGAGGGATTTTGGCACCGGGATTGTTGACAGAGCTGATGAAGTTCCCTTGTACTGCAAAGACGAGACAAAAATAAGTAAAAAAAAAATAAAAAAATAATCTCACAATTCAGATTATTTGTGGAATTCAATACATAAATGCTGCATATGTGCTTAAGACTCTGTGGCACCGAGATCTGTTGGCGGTATGGAATTGTCGCCGATCCAGTTTTATGAGATATGTAATTAGCGGAGGCGTTTCAGTTTAAATGCTCGTTACTGAAGTGGCGATTAAATATCATAAAGAAGCAAAAACACAGCCGGGATCGTGATCTACCACATGTTGGATATGGGGGCAAAGCATATCCCCCGTTTTGTGTTCATTTTCCCACAGTGGTGTATGTGTACTGTTGCCGGGCATCTGTTAATGAATGAACTGGAGAGAAACAAGGAGAGGAAGGGGCATGTCCGGACACATTCCCGCTCTCCTCTTTTGACATAACTGGTCAGAAGGGACTCATTAACTAGACCTCCCTCAGTCACACGCAGTGCAACAGACGACATCGTAAACGTGGTTTATGGTCAAACATGGCCGATACAGGAGCCTGAAAGGCTCATGCAAAACATGCGATAAAAATACCAACTGGCACTTTCACTCTACACCTACTCCTCAAACAGGGACTGCAGAATTAGTGCATGCTGATAACCAACAGCTTTATAACCAACAAACGTACACTGATGGAGCAAATGAAAAGTAAAAGCCCGATTCACAATTTGATATCATTAACAGAACGTTAACCCTGGTATATTCGTATTCTG
Source organism: Cebidichthys violaceus (assembly GCF_023349555.1). Classification (NCBI taxonomy): domain Eukaryota; kingdom Metazoa; phylum Chordata; class Actinopteri; order Perciformes; family Stichaeidae; genus Cebidichthys; species Cebidichthys violaceus. The sequence goes on from NW_027176289.1 coordinate 94,096, forward strand.
TTATCTTCAACAGCTTTGGTCACCACCTGTTTTGTTTGTATGCCTTTTGCTTGGCTGCTAAGCTACCTTATCGTACGCGGGGTTAGATCTTGCGTCACCGAAGTCAGAGTTAGTTCATGTTTTCACCTGAAAAGAACATGCCGGGTGACCCGGTCTGGCATGGCGTGAATATCGGCGTGAGTATCTCACCTGCAGTGGGCATGCGGTGCCGTGCTGCTGCTGCAGTGAGCTGTGCTCCCGGTCCTTGTTCTGCCGGCTGACCTGTTTGCTGCGCTGCAGCTGCAGTCTCAGTTTAGCAATCTGCTGGAAGAAAAAGTAGCATCACTTCAGCAAAAGACGGATCAACAAAAGCGCTGTGAAGGCAGCAATACGATCGGCATGTGGATTTTAATCCCCCCCATCTGTGAAATGAATGTAGCTGGAAGGTGATGAGCATATTTGCTCCCATGTAGGGCTTCATAGGTCCGACCGGCGATCGTTTTCATCATCAATTAATGTGACGAATATTTTGTCGATTAATTGTCTGGTGTAGAAAACCTTTTAAGCTCAAGGAGATGTCTTCCAAGATCTTGTTTTGTTCAACCAACAGTCCTAAACCCAAAAATATTCTAATTGTTATGTCAAGGCAATAAAAAAGCAGCACATTCTCACATTTGAGAAGTTGTCAAAAGTTGCATTTTTGCTTTAAAAAGAGCCTCAAACGATTAATCAATTATCAAATTAGTTGCAATCATTTTTTAACAATCAATCAATTAATTGTTGCAGCTCTACTTGCATACGTAATATGAAAACAGTTTACAGGCCTCATACATGTAATGTTTAGCTGAATATTTGTATTGACGTTTCCTCCTTTTTGCAGCAGCTGACAACCTACACTAACAAGAACATTCTGCTTTTTGCCAAATTCATATTTTCCTATGATTTTCAGGATGGCTGGGAGGTGGATTTACGTGGCGCGCAGCATTGATATGACACTTTGGGTCCTTTCCACAAAAACACGCGCTACTGTGTGCCGCCATGAAGATCAGTAAAGACAGTGCGGATGACAAAATCAGCCACGCTTGTCCGATGATGAAACGAGTCGGGTCAATGGGTGTCACTGCATCTGGCCCAGGATCAGCCTGAAGACAGGATACCCTTTGTGAGCCCAACAGACGCAGTTGTGCTGTGCAGACAAAGGTGTGGTCTTCGACGCTGATCTTGTAATCCTGGCAACACAGTCGACAAAGAGACGCGCTCTTTACATAGATGTCCTCCCACACACGTAATCACGGAGGTTAGAGAGCTGAAGACAGTTCACTGCATTCATGGAGTGACCGCGGCAGTCGATAATGACAAGTCCAGGCAATCCCGATGTAATCTCAGAGGATGAGAAAGAGGTTTGCCTGGCTGTGCTGTGCTGTGCTGTATTGATTGCGCGGGACAAAGCCCTGGGGCCGTCTGCAGAAAGTTCAACACTTAATGATTCTAGTGGGCCGAGTTTTAGCGTTCGACTGCACTCACCTCTTGGGATGTGTTTTGCGAAATCCGATTCTTACGATCGCATTTCATGAGATCACGCCGCTGCGAGTCCATAACCAGAAAATATGTTCCCGTCTCCCCGCACACCATGTCCAAACAGATTCCCAATGAACACTTTGTGTCGCAATTTAATAGTAATACGTGTAGAATGACATTTTTTGATCCGTCCCTTGTCAGGTGACACACGGTCAACAGATAAAGGCTAAGTCTGCTCCATTTAAAACATATTGCTGTATTGATCTGCCATACCGGTGTTTCATGAAGTTGAACTTCTTACGAACTCACAAAAACATCATTTTGGCCCTAAAATAGAATGTAGTTCTACATAGAGTAGATTCTCTAAAGTGTACTTGTGAGTTAAAAAGAAGACGAAATACTGGTCAATACTAACAAAACCCCCGAGACATCTGTGTGCCATTTATATCTTGTACTGGAAACAGGAAAACATGGATGTCTATTGTGTTGCAGGGGGCATGTGTGAGGCTCTTTACACGAGTCATCCTGAACAAGTTAAAGAGGAAACAATATGGCTGCGTCACCCTCGAGAGGCGCTCCTGCACCGTCTCTCGCGAAACAAAACGGACCATAATGAAATGCGAGGGTGCAGTTGAGTGGGAAAGCGAGGGGAGAAGGGAGGTTAAATTTAGACTGAGGTCTGGAGAGCTGGAGAGCTAATAGCTCCATGTGGTCGGCTGGTCGGCCACCAAGCGCGGCAGATAGACAGGAGTGGAAACCGACGTTAAGGAGCGTAATATTTAGGCTGACCTCAGACCCTGACAAATAAAACACATTTTGAATAAATGGAATGAATCACAAATGACAAAAACATGCTCTTTGGACTTGGCTGCGTGTCGGATGTTAAACCAGGCCTAGCTTAGAGCCAGACAGGAGGCCGGACACCACTTCACTCTGTTGATCCGCCATCTGTGCGGCTTGCGGTCATGTGACTCGTGTGAAGCGAGGTTCAGACAGGTGAATCTACCTCTTTGAGGTGGTCTGCGCTGCCCCAGGAGGCCGACCGCTGGTGAGGACTTCCCAGTTCTGCTGCCTCGTCAATCCAGAGACCTGGAGTCTGAAACGCACGAGTACATGCAGACACATGAGCACATGGTACACAAATCATTTCTACACAAATCATTTCCACCCACCCACCCACCCACCCACCCACAGACACACACACACACACACACACACACACACACACACACACACACACACACACACACACACACACACACGATAAGTATGTGGAGTGGAGGATTAACTAACCTGCAGTATCTGACGTTTGTTTATGTGGCGGCCCAATTTTATTTATTTTTTTTACAGAGATCAGATAACTGAAAGGTCACAGATGGAGCCCCTGCTGAATCATCAAGAGTCATGGTCTTATGAAATGCCCTTATTTATTTCTCATTTCTTGGCACTATGAAATAAATATTATAAATGACACACGTACACACACACGTACACACACACACACACACACACACACACACATAAATACATACACTCCAGATGAATTTAAAAGTAAATAAAAGCTTGCGCAGGAGAAGTAGGGAAGCTTATACAAAGACCTCTTAAGTGAAGTCATCAACTCAATACCGTAAAAAAAAAAGAAAAAAAAAGTGAAATGTTTGGAGAACCGGCTGAGAGAAGGAGGTGGGCGAAAGCAGCGATGAGTGCCGTGTGCTCAGAAGTAAAGCTGACAATCTGGAATCCATGGAAAACAGGAAAAACAGTCACGAGATACCATCCCTGAGGAAAAGCACTGCTTTCAACAGGGAAAACTAAAAAGTCATAGCATGCTTGATTGCTTCCATTAGTAAGCCAGGTTAACATAAACACCGTGGCAGACCGCTACACTCCGAAATCATAGTTTGGGAAAATAACTACAGGGCTGCCAATTCATATCTGATGATCTGCCTCTTCAAGTCTCTCACAGGTGATATAACCAAGGACTTCACCAGCAGCTGGTGCTAGACTCCCACCTTAGAGTTCCCATCATTTCACCTTTAGTTAGTCTACATATAGGTATAAGTACAACGCTAGGCTTATACCAGGTCAACGAGTCGACAGGGACATTTTACTGTCGTTAGTGCGCCAATCAGAAAACATCTGATATACAAAACATTCCCTTGCCAGAGAGCATAGAGGCAGTTCTGTCTCACTGAAGATGTCTTTTAGACCTCTACTGCATAAACAAGGAAACGGTTAAGTTATGTAAATATATGCAAAAAACAGAAACAGACGACCGAGGATGTTTCACAGGGCCGTCTGAAGCCACATGCTCCCCCCCCCCCCCCCCCCCCCCCCGCCCCCGATTATGCACGTCAACAGTGCCTCCGCTCCTCAAACATCTGACGTTTCACGGGCATCACAGTGGTGCGAAACATCTCAAATGTCAGTGTCTTCACACCGCCGCGCAGACAGACAACCCCTCTATGTCTCCACGCAGCTAACGCACGAGCCTTGCACTATGATATGGAATATCGCACTGTGAATAATGAGGAACACCCGGGAAGCCGTTTGCGCCGGATTGCTGGCGCTGGTCCCCCCCCCACCGGAGGAAAAAAAAAAAAAAAAAGGACAGCGGATTAAATGGGCGCTTGTGCTCACATGAAAAGGGAGCACTGTGCTCGAGGCCACACTGGATGGCAGATGTGTAGCTAGCCTTTAGCATTAACATTTTGCGCATGGCCTACGGAATGGATCGAGCCGTTTGTTGCCTCTGCCAGACATTGAAGGGACTCGATGCTGCCGCTTAATCTGTTCGTACAGAATGCAGATCGCTGTAACAAAAAAGGGCAGAGAGGCTTTATGGAGTTGTGGACTTAGCTGTTGAGTGGAAGAAGAAAAAAGAAAAAAAAAAGAAAAAAAAAAAAACTAAGTTCTCACAGATGTTCTCTGACGTCAAACAGGGAGTGCAGCTCACTACGCGTTACTCATTTGGCAGTGAGTGATACATGTAGGTTTTAAAACTGGCGAAACCGAAAAACATAATCATTTTTAATAATCGCAAGGAAAATGGAGGGGGATCGTGGTGGGGCTTCATCGTCACTCTGACGCGACAAAACAGTGTTATTAGCCATATTTTTTATTCAATACCACTCAGTTCAGATAATCACAAGGGGTATTTTTTTTCATCTCAAAGTGTTGCTTCATTCTCATTGACATGAAGCTTATTAATCCCTTTTTTTTTTTATTTGGTGTATGGTGATGAATCTGTGCTTACAGTTACACACAAAAACAGTTAACATGAGGACAAGTGCAGTGAGAATTCAGCCTGCAGCTTGTTCACTCATTGCTTGCATTTCAGCAAACAAATATCAGCTTGTGGCTTTATAAATCCATTCCTTAAAAAAAAAAGGGACTTTTCTACATCATCATTAAGCTTTTGTTTTAAATCCTGAGAAAGCTGATAACTTTAGAGGTCACAGGTGTTATGGTAGGCCACTTTTCTACGGAGGATATCTCAGTTTGATCCTACTTTTCCCCCTCAGGTATACACAGTAAGACAGTTAAAAGACAGGCTATCTTTCTTGATTGACACAAATTGTCCCGTCACCCACCCTTATTTACCTCAGAGGCCCCTTTTATCACGCTGGCTCTCGAGCTTCCTTTGTAGACTCGTGTACCAGGGCTTTTTTTTTTTTTGCCTGATAAATGTGCTGCTGTGCAGATCAAACTCTTGTCACCACAGCCTGCAGCTCGCTTCCCATTACGATTCCCACCCCCCAAAAAGGGTTACGCGCAGGCAACATCCTCAAGAATCCAGCTCTGTTCCAAAGCAGGAAATAATGGCCGCGCTTCAATAGAGTTCCGAGTGGAACTTGTGCTGGTTTGTTTGGATTGCATGTCGAGACACGCGAGCAGAGGGCCACTGCTATCATCTGATGGAGTTCAGCGATGAGGAGCTATGACTTGGGAGAGTTGGCTTTGTGTATCCGTTATCTCTACATGTCTTAAACTCACTTAGAATCACAGAAAAGGGACAAATGTCTCAGAGGCAAACACCGACGTTACCAGTTACACAACAAGAGATATAGTCGCTGACGCTCGGTAACTGTAGAAGGCTTCATTACGTTGGATCGCTGTGTGTCTAGTCTCTCCTAACTAGCTTTAGCTGCGAGTGTGTACCTTTAGCGGGACATTAAGCAGATTCACAGTAGCGTGACAAACAGCAGGCTAGTTTGTTAGCCTCTACGTTATGTTTTTCCAGATTACAAAAATGCAGACCGATTAGTTATTTCCTCTCATTCAGGAGCAGAATACACGCACACACACACACACACGCACACGCACACACACACACACACACACACACACACACACACACACACACACACACACACACGTCAGCGGTCAGCTGGCCATCGGCTGTAGTCTTTGTGGTGTACACAAGTGCAACTTTTAAACAGAAGACGCGGAGCGGCGCGAAACCGTTTGATCGGTCCGCCTTTGTCGGTCGCAGTTCTTTAATGTCGGCTTGGTGTGCGAGGGCCCTAATCTTCATACAGACACGGCTCTGTGTTCTGTAACCACGGGGCCTAGGACTCACAGACCTATCCCGGAACAGCGATTAGCATATGTATGGGCCCTCTGCTCCTCGACTCCCACACAAAAGGCAGGCGGGCCGTGCAGCCACGAGGGCCAGGTGGCAAAGCAGTGGGATTTCTCCTCGACTCGGCCGCAGCCTGGGGGACAGGTGCAAACAAGCTTCACCTCCATGCGAGGCTACAGAACGGCTCAAAAGGAGAGGCCGTCTTCAAACTTGTGTGATGCACGACAAAAGAGGCCAGGGACCTTTTGTCTGCTGCTCTCTCTGCCGTTGTTGTCTTATATAGAAAGAGCCGGGCCCAGGCGGCGCAGCTTTTTTAAACAGGAAGTGGTCTCTCGCTATCCTTGGGGGAGTTTGTGCATTTAATCGTTCAAGGATTTTTCGAGTGTGTCACACACACACACACACACACACACACACACACACACACATCATTACGACATAGCCAAATGTTTTCCCCATTTCACATTTCCACAGCTTTGAAGGACATAAATCTCTTGAACTGGATTTTCATTTTTGGTAAAGCCTTCAATCAGATCTCTGCTGATAATAGCTGGGAAAATACGGCCCAGGCCTTGTCACTATGTAGCACAGGCAAATATCACGACGTGCCAAAAAAACAGTAAGTCTACAAGATCACCGCGCACATGTGCCCAGACATTTTTTCCGAGACCTGATAATTATCAAATTGATTTTCCATACTTGTCCAGTCTTTTCCTGGGCTGCAGAGGAACCCTGTAATAAGGAGGCATCTACTCTGTATACAGCCACTTCAAGAGAGCTCGCAGGCCCTCCCACCACTTCCTCAGCCTACACACAAAGAAACGCCAGACAAATGAAGGGTTAAAGGTATGAAACTCATGTAAATTAGGCTTGGCGGTCTTCATTCAGACAGATGAAAGGCTTCTGTCAGCAAAGAGGGAGCAGCCCATGTCATGATCACGCATAGTCAAATATTCTTTTATAACACAAACCCACCCCAAACTAACTACCCCCCCCAAAAAAATAAAAAAATGGAGCTCTTAAGAGGGAAAAACTGCATTTAGCCATCAGTCACATGGCCAGATTAGTGGGTGATGATGTGTGGGCTGCTGTCCAGGAACACTGTGCTGAGGCTCAATATGAAATCCATGCACAAGTCTTGTGAAGAGTTCTAATGTATTAAATGTATGGCAAACAAAACAACAAGCCATTTGACTCTTACTTTTCCCCTCATACTTGATGTTCTTTATTTCCCCTGACGTTACAACGTGCTACGCTGATTAATCACCACAAACCAAAAGTACACTCAGTGATGAGCAATCGATCGATCACGGTCACCTGCCCAGCTGAGTCAGGCAGATCACGCATCAGATCAAGTTGGTTACAAGGTGACGTACGAGGAGTCTTTTCTCTTTGTGTCTGGGATTGTTTTTCGTGGATATACCCGCTGATTTACAGACATATCTTTCCAAATGTAACCCTAAGGGGAAAAAGTATTTTTTTGGCCCAAAATTCACCCGTTTGGTCACTTTGTAAATTCCTTCCTGGGGGCTTGATTCGGACGAGCTGGACGCACGGGACGGGGAAGAAAACGAGGGTGCTGTAATAGATTTGTAATTACATTTATCTGTAATTTTGCAGTACGTAATAATCGCTTATGACAGCCAATCAGTCAGTCCGTTAGAATGCTGGGTCGGCACTGGGTTTACCAAGTTTTTTTTGCGGTAGACCATCTGCCACACGAGCCTCTGTCACCGGCAGCGTATTGGACCCGAACAGTGGAACATAAATAAATAAATAACAATTATAGTTGTATTTCGAACACGACTGCTCAACAGCAGAGAGAACTGGAAAAAGGGCAGGTAGGGGTGCCTGGGAGTTGGGAATCCAGAGTTTATAGACTATTATTAATAAGAATGTGAAATGGCATAAAACCAAGTCAAAAAAATTCAAACACTAAACAGCTGCACAGCACTTAAGCCCTCTGAAACTTTGGGAAAACCCTGTCATGAATAACATGACGTCACCCACCGCTATTCATGCCTACAGCCAAGATGGCGGTATTTCACAACGGCATGTACCTGTGTGGCTTTGTCTTTCATACAGGAAGGGTAGGGTCCGTGGGAGTCCCGAGGCCACTGGCCTGTGAGGTACGGTCCTGTGATGGCGTCCAGGGAAGACGTCCGCCGGATGGCGCTGGAGCTCCGGACCTGTAACTTGGACCTTTCTGCTGTGGGACAGGACAAAAGAGATGGGATGAAGGTAGACGTCAGCACCAAGCCAGCAATCCATCAGAAGAGTCTTTGAATTACTAGGTGTCACTAGGGTCCCTGAAAAGAAATAAGAGCAACACATTATAATCAACATTCACCTGTTAACTACTGCAATTAACAGGGTTGCACTGAGGCGAGACCTTGCCTCAATGCAACCTCTTGTTGTCCTCAAAGTGTGGACAGTTTTGTTTTTCCTTTCTAATCTCATAAGTATTAGTGCAGGGCAAACAAACCGGCTTGAGAACTGAAGGCCTGAAGCAAATGTAAATGGCTGAGCAGGAGTATTTGATGTTATGAGAGCAGTCTGCTGTGAGCCAGAACAGTCAAGCTCTCACACACACACACACACACACACACACACACACACACACACACACACACACACACACACACATAAACAGCCACACCACAATGCACATCAATACTGCCTGCATCCACTCAACATTCCTGCAGTGACACGCAGTAAAAAGAAGAAGAAGAAAAAAAAAAAAAAAAAGACAGGGGAAAAACAAAACCTGCAAACACAAAGAAATTAGCTTGAGAATAGCATGAGAATGTGGGAAGTGATTGGATTAAAAGTATTAGCCTAGATTGTGCGATTACCGAAAGAGAGTGAAAGCTCCTTCGTTTGGTACGGAGGAGACAGAATAAAGGAATAACGTGACGATCAGGAAACATTCACTCTACTCCTTGTCTGAGTTGGTTTACACAGAGGCCTTCTCCAACCCGAACACACAAACCAACACTCACACAGACTAAACTATCGACATGAGGCACCCCCCCTCTTCGCAAGAACTACATAGCTGTTCACTGTTGTTCTTTGTTCATAGAACACACAGGCCAACCCACCCAAAGGTATTGCCTAAGTAAGCTTACTGGGCTACAGTAAAAATTCCCTGAAGCATTGTAGACAAAGGAAGCAGGCTAAATTTCCATCAATATTGATACAGGCCAAGCCGGTGCTCTCAGAACCGGGATTGTGGTTATTTTCCATCGTCTCCCCACTTGCCAGACTAGAATAATCTCCTGATGAGAGAGAAAAAAAAAAAAAAAAAAAAAAAAGAAACAGTGTGAAAGAAGCCAAGACATCAAAGCAAGTCCATCTGCTGATTTCAGGGCTGAGTGAATGGTTGTGTGTGATATTAAAAAAGGAATATTTCCGTGTTCTTTGAAAAAGTTTTATGCATTTCCAGGGGATAAATGGGTGGTTTTATTAAGCGTAGAGCCGAGGCGCAAATGTGAAAACAAACACGTGGTTCGGATCAGTAAACCAGAGCGGAATGGTTTCCTGCAGCTCCTCACAAGGCTGCACGACACTGGTCGAAATGGAAAATCACAACACATTCAGCATCATCTTGTGATTACAGAACAGGTTCCCATTCGGTTTCTAAGAGTTTCTCAATTCTGTGATCATAGAATATTAGTCTGTGCTAAAGCTTGGGCATTTTTTTTTTTTTTTTTATTCAATTAAACTTTATTGCAATCGCTCGAATGACCTTCACACAGTGAATAATGAAACTTGCTGACTCTGAATACTGTGTGAACTCTGTCATTGCTAAGAAGGAGTGCTAGGTAGTTTTATTAACTACAGAGTGGTATGATGTGCTTCATTTACTACATCATATAAATATCAAATAAAATAATAAAAATAAAAAACACACTACACACCATCATGGAGGAAGGCCACCCGGTAGTTCCTGTTTCAGTGTTGTTCTACACGAGTTGCTCAAGTTAAAAAGTGTGTCAATTGCAAGCATGAATTAGAACAGCGACGGTCTAATCATGCAATGTGAATGATGATGATTAATCTTGGCCATGATATGTTAAAAGTTATGAGTTTCAGCATCTGTCCCTCAGCTGGTCAGGAAATGGCTTATCAGCTTATTTGACATCAGTCCCATCAGTCAATGAGTACCTCCCACGATAAGCTAGCCTGGACTAGCTTCAGTGTATCTCAACGAAACGAGGAGGGACCGCCAACGGGCCTCACGATTCATAACGAAGAAGAACGACTTGACATCCGAGTTAAGGTTCAACCAGATGCTACACAGTCGGTTATGTGCAGGCAGATACAAACGCTCCACCAGAGACGACCGATTTAGACAACATCTCGTGTGCACAGTCGGTCCTACTCTGCAGTTTAAACGGGTGACAATGAAGCAGGGCCGTTTCAGCGCAGCGGGCATTTCGACAGAGAGCAGGACCGTCATTGTTGGGGACAGTGTGTTAAGTGAATGATGTCATGCTGGTGAACCTAAAAAAAAAAAAAAAAAAAAAAAAGAAGGTCATGATGTTGAGTGTAATTCTCTTCTGTCGTGCTATGATCTAAACACCGGTCCATTACCAGCGTGTCTGGCACTCACGCCGATGGTACCGAGAAGCATTTTTGGACCGACTACCCCCACCAAATGGTAAGCATTATGTCTGCGAGTGGGTTCAAAGTACTACAGTGAATGATAAATTACAAAGTGCAAAAGCCTCCTGCTTCAAATCACAATCAAGTCGGGCCTCTGTGTCATCATCTGACGACTGCGTGTTTGGAGCGACAAAGGAGGGTGGAGTCTCCATCACCACCACCACCGGCCTGGGTTAGAGGTCGTCTCTGACAGAGGACCGAGGTATGTGTGGCATGCCACCGAGGTGGGAAATCAACACCAAACGCTAGCCAAACACGGGAGGAATGAGTCGTGCCAGGCAAGTCTGTTATGGAAGAGACTTCCTTTCCTGCCTCGCATGATACACTGGTCAAGGTTGGAGGTCATCTCATTCAAAAGAACTGAGGAATGTGAAGCACGTCACAAAACAGAAAAGTCCACTCGCAACTCCTCGATAACTAAAATCCTGCACGGAAAAAGAAAAAGAAAAAAAGAGGGCTGCCATTTTGGTTTAAAAAGTAGAAGAGGGAGAAGGTATTAAAAAGGTAGCATTGATCCAGCTGTAGTGTTGCGATATGTGACCTAATCTCATTAAGAGCAGATCACTCTTGCAGTGAGAATACTTGGTGCTTTCCATGGGGAGTCAGTCAACTCGGGTCAACAGAAGGAGTCTCTTGCTGTCTCCACATACTGGAAAAGAGAGCTGTATTCAGACACTTCCATATTATGTTGTGCTTAGATATTGTGGGAGTTTTCTGTATGTATTTGACATTAAAAAAAACAACTATTCTTCCAGGAAAATAATGCTGTTCTAGCGCACAAAAAAAAAGAAAAGATACTTCTATCGGTCTGGAAAAGCAGCCAGAGTGTCGATACTTGGCAGGAAAGGCTGTCACATAAATGAGATTTAGTGACACGCTGGGAAATGAAGATTTAGGGCTGCCTGGACTCGCATGTCCTCCTTCAGATTCTCTTCTTATCACTTCCCAAGGAGCAGCTGAGCATGACAGGAAACAGCATAGCACTAGCTTCTGTTATCCATGTGCAAGGGCAACGTGGTGAAGCTCGGCATATGTTTTCCGAGCGTGCCATGAGGACTCCACTGCCGCATGTGTGGAGCGAGGTCAGAATAAGCGACACCTGACTATTCGCTCAGAACCGTCTATCTGAACTGAAAGCAGGTCTTTCTGCCAATTACCCTCCACCCACCCCCCCCCCCCACCCTCCTCCCCCCCTCTCTCCTGTCAAAAGGAGATAGGAAATAAGAGAGCCAATAGTGCACTCTATTCTCTTTATGAGGGCCGAATTGTGCAAGTGGACGGCTAAATAGTTAATGCGTCAACCTTCTGCAAATCAAGTGCCAACCCTGGAAAAAAAAAAAAAAAGGTGACAACCTGAAATGTAATATTCGACCCATGTTGTGTACAATTAGAACATTAAAATGCAATATTAGATAGCATAACAAAAAAAAGTGACCATGACAAATGATCAGTGAGCACATGGTGACATGTCTTGGCCTATGTACTGTGCAATACTACAACTATTCTGCCCGTGTATATAATATTGTAGTTATTTTAGAATATTCTTTACCGTTTTGATACTTATTTATAATACTTGTTTTTTTACTACGTCTCTATGCCGTTGTTATTCTGTACATTTCTAATAATAAAGGATTATCTTGTCTCTTAAAAAGGTAAAACAGGTGAAGAAAAGTTGTTGTTTTTTTTACCTCTGGACACTGGAGAGTCTGGGGGACAGGAGGAGTCCTTATTTTCCGGGGACAGTCTTTGCTTAGCATTTGTTGCACTTCCTGAACTGAGTGACGGACTGGATGGAGGACTTGATCCCCGGCTGCTGGTCGTCGTCGTCGTCGTGGCGGCTCCACCGTAGATGGTCTGCTGGGTCTGCGCACGTGTCGGGCTGCCCGGACCCCCGCCACGCAGGAGCTGGTAGGGCACGGTGGCTCGGATGGGGTGCAGACGACAGCTGCTGCCGCTGTTGTTGTTGAACGAGCCGGGGGAGCCCGCGTTGCTGCGTCTCACCCTCGGCTGCTGGAGCGAGTTGCTGGGCGCCGACATCCTCCGGGAAAAAAAAAAAAAACCCCGGTTGCAATAAAGAAAGACGTTGCTGCTAAAAGTTGCTGCTTCTCTGGAGGAGGTGGTGAGATAAACATTAGCTCGTTAGCAACAACAAAAAAACGTTAGCTTCCTTTTTTTTTGGGTAAAATTTCAACTCGTGCGCTCAATAGGACAAAAACACGCGTTATTTTGGTGATAACTTACCTGTAAGATACTTAACACATGTCGATGTAAGCTTACACCATCACGCAAGTAACTTTAAAAGTTGTTTTCGATACTTCTTGAGACGTTTAATGCGTGTTTTCCAGCTCTCGTAGTGTCTTCCCCATCATGTCCACTCAGTCTAAATGACAGTTGGTTCGACCAGACTACTGGCTGGTGCCTGTGGGCGGGGCTACGCGTCTCACTGCCGAGCTTCTGATTGGATACTAGCGGTGTACAGTAACGTCGCTGATTGGCGGAGGTTCTTCTATGGGTCGTACTTTCCTCCAATCGGGTGAGCGATGTCTTATTAGTGTGGGTAAAGTTTCTTTTGCGAAAATTAAGACGTAAAAACATAATTATAAACGGTATTAAACCAAACTACTGCACACGATAGCCACCTGCATATATAATGTATGATGGAATACATATTATAGAATACATATTACAGTTGAGGAAGCCCATTAAGGAGCTGTCAATCATTATTACACGACCTTCCTCAGCAGATGGCGTTTGCCCAATTGTTGAAATGTAGATTCTGTTTCCTTCTTTTTCCATTGCACACTACTAAAGGGATAACATTATTATACATATATGTATTCCAACATTGTATACAGAATTTAATTGCACCATATTTGTTTAGACTTGCTTGAGCTGTATATCTTTAGTAAAGATTATTTGATTAATAGGTCCAAAGTGAATTTCCATCACAACTTTTAAGCCAGAAGTGAAAAAGGAAACTGCGATGTGAATGAAAGCACCAGAACATCTATACTAACGGACCTGGTGGAGAGGTTGTCGTGTCAAACTGCTGGTTCAAAGGTTAAGAATGAACTTCCAGTCCAAGCTCAAGAGATGTACGACTACATCTGATGTCCAAAAATCTGTTGTTTTTTTTCCCCACCGATGTCCATCTTTCAGCCTGCGCTGTGATTCTGTGGGAGTTCCCACGGGAGAATAATGCGTGACTCAATGCTTTCAGGCAAAGCTGAAGGCGGCACAGGATAGAAAAACCCACGCCATCTGTGTCTCTGAAACGTGATAATGTAAAAAAAATAACCCATGTAAACTTATGGAAAACACTCCCCACACCCCCCACATTCAGCAGAGCTCCAATTTGTCACTCGGAATTTATTTAAAAGGCAAACACAAGAAACACTTGAAAGGATGAAATTCCAGCCACCCTGTATTTTTCGGGACGCTATGCGGCTCGCCAATTTGTCAGCTCCACTCCAAAATAGTTCACAAAAGGGCAAGCAGGCCTGTAAAAAAAACAAACTCCCACACCGGGAAGACATCCTGGTGAAAGCGGCATACAGTAGCTCCTGTACCCCCCCCCCCAACCCCAACCCTTCTCCTCCTCCTCCTCCTCATCACCTCCTCCTCCCTGCTCCATGACTAAGTGATTTAGCCAGCTCTGGTGCAGGCCGCCTCTCACTTACAATGCCTCCCTAGGTTAGTGACAGAGCGGGGAGGGTGGCAGAGAAAGAGAGGAAAAAAAGAAAAAAAACATTTACAATGCGGCTTACACACGGCCGCCCCCCCCCCACCACAGACGGCGCCCATCCTTGGATTGATGTGTGGTATGCATAGTTTTTTTTTGGGGGGTTGCAATTTGGGCACCAAAGAGAGTGAGAAAGAAAAAGAGAGGGCAAGCCTGTGTATGTCGGAGGGTGTAGAGAGGGTGTGTGTGTGTGTGTGTGTGTGTGTGTGTGTGTGTGTGTGTGTGTGTGTGTGTGTGTGTGCAGGTCTGTTCTCTCGCCCCTCTCTTTGAGTCAATAGTGTTCCGGCAGCTGAGGTTCTTTATGAGGGGGAACAATCTGGAGGGTCTTGTCAGAGTGCCGAGCAGCTGCTGTTTTCTGGCGAGCTTCTTTCATGGACCACAGGCCTGGAGTGGGCCGGTGAATACAGACGCAACCCTCCCACCCTTCCTCCTCCTCCTCCTCCTCCTCATCACCCCCCCACCCCCCTACCATCTCCAATTCCTCATCCACCCCTCTAACACTGGAAGCCCATCGCGCACAATGCCAAGACGAAGAGTGGCACAGAGGAACACGAAGAGAGCAAGAGAGTGTCGTTATTGTGCACGCTACACTCCGCTCACCCCCACCCGGGGTACCCCCCCCCCCCGAACAATGCTTTCATGAGGTATGTGAAGATCCTTTCGTAAGACAAACACAGGACGTTAAAATAGCGTGTTAAAACACAAGCCCGGAAATTATACAGCATATATTGGCACCTGTGATCACATCTTTACAACCTGACGTGTGAGTGGACATTTGATTTTTTTGTTAATAGGTCACAATAAAACTATAAGCCTGATTCAGGTTAGATTGTAAGAGGCTGATTAAAGCTCTTGTATTTCTCCTGAGTGGGATTTTACATTAGCAGAGCAGCGAGTGTTGCGTCGGCTCCCTTTTTCCGTCATTGATTCGGTTAGTAAAGTCAGTAACACACACCGGCTCCCTTCTTCACGTAGGGCTCTGTTATAACATTACATTCACTAGACTATAACTTAAACAGGACGTCGCTCTATTCAAGCAGCCACTTCAGAGGAGGACACTGCCGGCACCCTTTGTCCATCGGCCCCGTCGTGGTCGTCGTCGTGGTCGTGGTCGTGGTCGTGGTGCAGCAGTGAACCCGCACCGGTCGGCCTCTGGCTGGTTGTTTTTGGCTTCGCTTTCCCGACAAGCGTCTCCCGTTTAGCTGCTGTCTGAAGGCACCAGGTTCCCCGTGGTGTCCAGCTGCATGCATTTACACGTGCAGGCAGACACTGGGCACTCTGTGTGGTCTCTGTGACGGACACATGAACGGCGGAGGAATTAACAGTGGATCATACAGACGTTTGTAAATCCCGTTTGCAGGTCAGTGTACCATCTGTCCATTGGAATAAGATAAAAGGGTTTAAAGGAATATGGCTTGTATTTCTGTATTTTCTTTACACTTCAGCGTTAATCAACTGGAGATAAAATAAAGCAAAGAGGGAACATGATTTCTACTTTACTTTTGTCAGTGACAGATACCTACAGGCTGCTGTTTAAGGAAAACAACAAGTTATTTCTTACTCTACGTTGCTTTTTGTCTGTGATAGATAACTTTAGGCTACATGGTTCCTCAAACAGAATCCTAACATGAATTTAACAATATTACACATACCTTTATATTTAAGTGACAGGTATCTTTGAGTATTGGTGATCAGTAGAATCACTTTTGCCTTCCACGATTATTGCAGTGAGAGAGCGATGAGCGCTTTTGTGTCCACATCCGGTTGAATAACTCATCTAACGTCTGATCTTTTTGCTATTAGCTCTCGATATCTTTGACGATACTCCCATTTTGCACTGATTGATATTGGATTTTTTTTTTTCCCCTAACGAACAGAAGGTACACGGACCACAGCGGGAACCACGTTATCCACACATGCAGCAGCATCCGGGGAGCGTCCCACCTGAACCAGCTGAGCATGTGTCCGGCGTGGCCGCCGTGTCGACAGTTGTGACACCAGGTGAACCAGTTGTTGAACTGAGCGAGTTTGTTCTCCCTCGTCAAGTCCACCTTCTCGTCCGACTTCCCTGTTCCTGCCAGAGAGGATTCATCCACAAGTCAACATCGGCGATCAATAAAATTTGACTATCTATGTCGACGTTGGCGTGAGCGACGTCACAGCAATAAAAAAAATTAAAAAAAGGAAACTGGATTGGCCACAGAACGTCCAGGAGCAACCGCCTCTAATCGCCCCCCCCCCACACACACACCCCGCGAATGCTCAGGGTCCACACACTCCACACACGAGGTCGGCTTACCTGGGCAATTAGAAACCGGCGTGCCCATGTTCATGAGGCAGAGGGCGCAGCGCGGCAGCGGTTTCCTGCAGCCGGGGCAGCTGGTGACTTTCGACTTGGTGGGCGAGCCGCTGACGCCGTACTGGCTGAAGCCGCGGCCCTGGTGGGGCATCGCCGAGCAGCTGTAGGAGATGGACTTGCCGCAGAAGTTGCAGCTCACGAACACCTGTCGCGCGAGAACAAACACAAAAAGGTCGGTCGATAAGGGGCCCCGGCGAGCGTGATGGTAAAAAAACAAAAAACAAGCACACGCTCGCCAGCTGTCTGATTTTACACTTTGAGGGGAGAAGGAGATAAGCACGAGATAACGCCGCAATAATCCCAGTGTGCTTAACTGGGAATATTGGAACGTCAAGTGGCGCGGTTTAGGTGGTGCCGAGGTTTGCCTGCAGCACAATCGCACATAAAACCCTTTTTTTTTTTTTTTTAGTATTCGTCTATATAAAAAGGATACGTTTAAGTACAGTATGTGTACTATCTGGAACGGAGAAGACAACAAGGGCCGCTCGCCAGAACGCAGGCTTTTATGACGAGAATCGGAGAGCAGCAGAGCTGTGGGTGTTACGAGCTTGGCACAAACTACCTGCGCTGTAATAAAAGAGCTCAAGCGTCACGATATCTACGGCTGCAAACAAACAAGTCAGGTCATTTTAAGCCGCTTCACCGAGATCTTCCGCATTTCAGAAGATTTTAACGAACGTAACCGGTAACCTGTAACGATAGCAATGATCAAATTAAAGTATTTACGGCTACAGCTTACAATCATTGTCATTAATAATTAATCTCTATCTTTTTTTTCTGGTTGTTTACTCTGTAGATTATTTCCCAGAGCCAAAGAGGACGTCTTAAAAATTCCTTGTTTTGTTCGACCAACAGTCCAAAAACATAAAAGGCACAGAAAAACAACAGGTCCTCACATTTGAGAAGCCAGCAAATGTTTAAGGTTTAAGATTTTTATATATCTATATATATCTATCTCGAAACTGTCATTTGGTGAATATTGAAAGGGGGACCCCTTTAACTGTTGCACCAACGAACAGCATGCTGGGTAAGGAGCGCTCTTACACCACAGAACGGCATGCTGGGTAAAGCTCGCTCTCAGGCACCGCACTGGTCCCTAAAACGATGAACATAATTCTGAACACATCGTGTGTGTGTGTGTGTGTGTGTGTGTGTGTGTGTGTGTGTGTGTGTCTTACCTGGGCCAGGGGTTTGGAGCTCGGGTCCAGCTTGCCTCTGTGGATGTCAAACTCGGCCCGTTTGTGCCAGAACCTCCAAGCATCCAACAGGTTGCGGTAGTTTTCGATCCAGCATTGGACTCGGGGGTCTTTCAACACGTCCCCTGGGGAGCCCTGTTGGAATGTTTGTCGTTTCACATCATCACTTCGGTTCATTGCACTGAGGAGCGGGTCAGGTCTACAAAGTCTCACCCCTCCCTGCCTCTTCCTGCACCCATCCCCGTGGTGGAATGTGTACATGTTTGTGTAAATGTATGCAGAGGTGTACTCAACAACAGGTGGCGGATGACTTGTACCCTGCAGTACTCGATTCAGAAGCAGGTCAGGACAGGAACAAAATAAATAAGAGCAAAGCAAGAGAGCTGCGCTACAGCACGTTAAATGAGCTACAGACCTGTTCCACTGCTTTAAAATTCTCTACTTTTCTTTACAGAAACAAGAGCATGAGAGCAAACAGCGCTCGCTTGCTTCACATTGTTACTGGATTTGGCAATTGTGTTCAGAATAACAGCTGTGACCTTTAAGGAAACAAGAGGCAAGTTTTAGCCTGTGTGCCTTTATGATTTCTCTAAGGGTGCGACGGCTTCTTTCTTCTTCCTCTTTGTTTGCAGCGTCGTGTTTCGTTCATTAGGGTTAATGATTGAACCTTTTATTTCGGGGTCACTTACTGTAGCATGCTGTGCTTTCAACCAGAAGTCTGCAGGTTTGCATTAACAAGTTAATACGGCATTGTTACCACCTCTTGCAATGAACCACAATAAATAGTCTTGGGGCTGGCAATTAGGTTCCAAAAGTCAAAACGTTGTGTGGCAATAAACAGCGGCCTGCTTCATTTCTAGATGTTGTGCCTCCTCGATCCTCTGACTCGTCACTTTTAGAGTACATCCACATTACTCCGTTTTCGTATGGAAACGCATATGTTTTGCTCCGGTTACACTGAGCGTCCGCACTACGCCGGCGTTTTGGAGCACCGTAAACGGAGGAGTTTAGAAACGATCCCGAAGCCGGATAACTTTGGAAACTCCGGGTAGCGTATTCGTGTGGACGGACGGAAACGCATACGTTTGGAAACGATGACGTAACACCCGCGATCGACTACCAGGTTAACTGACAACTGATTACAGGCGTTGCTGACCTTGTTGTCTTTACTAGCAGCTGTTGTCCAGTTAAAGTCTGCATGTCTGCGGAGGAAACAGCTGTTATTGCAGCGATCGGTGAGTGGCGAGAGAGAGAGAGAGAGAGAGAGAGAGAGAGAGAGAGAGACCCGCAGCGCTGTAACTAACGTTAAGTCTGAAAAATAAAACGTATTAAACTTTCCACGAACTGTATCTGTTTGAGTTTATAGAGGAAGATTTGAGAGAAGATCTTGAGTATCAAACACATACTTACGATCATTAAAGACTACTTTATTACTCTGGTTGCTTAGTTACAAAATACGACAATCTACTTCCTGTTTACATCGGCGCATGCCCAGTGAACGTGAAGAGTCACGTGATATTCGTTTCCAGGCGTGTAATATGGACGGAGATCACTTCGGAAACGATGGCTGAAACGCCGTGTGGACAGAGATCGTTTTCGATCGGAGTAATGTGGATGTAGCCATAATCTCCTAAAATGCATCTCGAGGAGCCAGGAGGCTTGCCAGAGGAGCTATAAGCGAGGATACAAAAACAAACAAAAAAAAAAAAAGACCAACTTGCATCCGTTTTGTCTGAGTTTTTGTACCTTCAGCATGCAGAAGCTGGCGGTCTGGACGTCTCCAGTGCGGTCCACGAAGCTCTCCATGAGGTCCACGCCATCTTTAGTCAAACCCGTCAGCAGGATGCCCTCCAGGTTGCCCGCCTCCTTCATCTCGTTGGTCAGTTTGTCGATGTATCGAGGCAGCTGCAGCCCGGAGACATTTACAAATACATCGCAAATCAGAGAAGAACGCGATCAAGCATATTCAAAGTCATTCAAGAGGAAATGGGGTTTAAAGGATGCGACACATGCATCACTCTAGTGTGTTGTTGTGACGACATGGTGTGAGGATGTGCTTTGTGTTTTCGTTACCTGTGCGTCGCTCAGAAACATGCAGGCGAAGGCAACGCGGTCCCGCACGGCAACGCTGCTCTCAAACTGAAACACAGGCGAAAAGGTTATTCAACTCCTCTCGTCAATTCAAAACGCGTGTTTTAGCTTCACGATTTAACGGGGGGGGAAAAAAAATGTTCATCGCACGCGTCTCCATATGCTAAGAACTTTGCCTGTGATGTTAAAATCTCAGACACGGTTCTGCAGGAAAACTATTTTTTTTTACACCGAATCAATTCTAAAAAAAAAAAAAAAATGTCTTAGCTACCTATTCAGCACGGCGTTATAGAATATGTGAAACTTTTCATGAAGTCGGAAAACAAAACGGCGACTGAAGTGCCGCTTTAAGAGCCACGGAGGTCGGTCGACAGTAAGAGGTTCAGTACCAGCACGCCGTCGTAGGCTCCCGGCTCGCTGGTGAGGAAGGCAAACATGACGCAGAGGTAAGGGTTCTTCAGCTGCAGCCGCAGAGAGCTGCACATCTCCCTCCACAGGGAGGACTTCTCGTCGGTGTAGCCCGACAGAGCCATGGCAACCACGTTCAGGTTCAGGTCACCTGGGAATAAGGAGGCAGAGACACACACGGGTTCATTCACTTTGAGCAGAGTCTTTACTGGAAGCGCGAGCAGCGCGGCTGAGCTGCTGACTGAGCTGCTGACTGAGCGGGTTGTTCACGGCGACTTGAAAATAAGTTCTGAGAAACAGGAATTCATTTGATAAAGTTAAAGCAGCATGAACACGCTTTGTTCATGCTGCGTCTTTCATAGGAGAGTAGAAATCAAAACAAAGTTAAATAGACATTCACAAAAAAGCTCAATTAAAAGCCGTATATTAACAGGAATCCCTTATTTTTCACAGAGGGAAAGCAGACATCTCGCCGGTGCTTTGTTTTAACATAAAACACTTCGTCTACGATCTAAAAGAGTAGTTTGACATTTTGGGAAATATACGCTAATAATCCGTTTTCTTGCCAAGAGTTGTATTTAGAAAGTCAATAAGTCTCTCGTGTCTGCAGGCAGGCAGCAGCCAGTTAGCTTAGCTTAGCATAAAAGGCAGGACGAAGGGAGAAGCAGCCTGGCCTGGTTCTGTCAAAAAAACAAAACAATGTACAAGCCTATCTAAAGCACATTCTCTAAAGCTTTTGTAAACAAACAAGACTATTAATTAGTGAGCTTTAGAGGCGCTGGTAGGCGGATTCTTTAGAAACTGGTTCACCGGGTTGAGCTTTGAGAGGAGATAAGTGTCTCGCGGCTGTAGCTTCAGATATCAGAGTTACTTCATCTCATCAAGAAAGTGAATAAGAAATTGTAAATGTTTGCAAAAAAAAATGGTTGTCCAGCAGATTATCCCCGTACTAGATATTGTTTTATTTATAAGTGTGCAGATGTGAAGCAGTACATGAAGCTGCTGTTTGAAACCCCGTTAAGATGTCTCTGCTGACACACCTCATCTAATGAATCACCCTGCAGCCATGTTCAGAAAACACTCGTTAGCAGAGAACATCTGACCTACATCGGTGGAAAATTATTTTTTTTTTAAGTCACGACATACGCAAACAAGGGCTCTCTCTCTCTCTCTCTCTCTCTCTCTCTCTCTCTCTCTCTCTCTCTCTCTCTCTGTTTGTGTTAATCCTCAGTGTGAACAGCGCTGCAGGACGAGTGTTGTGTGGAAAACAAGGATCTCCTGCTGCTGCTGTTGCATTTTTTAAATTCCTGAAGACCTTAACTTCATTAAGAGACTGAAGGAAAGGAAAAAAGGCCACTGAGCACACTTGAGACATAAACCGTGTTCATCGGGGGTCTAGCGTTACATTTAACACAGTTTTTTTTTTTTTTAAAACACGCTCCGGACCGGACACAACGTGGCTTTAGAAAGACCGCTTACATAACTTCCTGTTGAAGCAGCATGACGTTACAGAGCACAACAATGCAGAGGCAGACCGCTCTGCAGAGTGCAAATCAATAGATCTCAGTGAGAGAGAGAGAGAAACGGTGGGTTGAAGTTCATCATTAATTAATTGGTTGGAGGTTGTTTGTGTTTTTTTACCGCTTCTGCTTCATTTTGAAGAGGGGGGGGTGTATTTGTGGACCAATCAGCAGAGAAAACGTTTTTTGGTTTTGGACTGTTAGTCAGAAAGAAAAGAGAACAGGACACCATGTTGTATTGTTCACTGTTCCCTGGTGTTTTATACACCAAACAATTACAGATTAACCAAGAAAATAACCTGCAGATTAAACGTTAGTGGAAATAATCGCTCCGCTTTGGTCAGAGACATTCTTCCTTCCAGTCAACACTTGGCTTCAAAGATACACCTGCTTCCCCCCCCCCCCCCCCCCTCTCTCCTTACACCCACTCACCCTTCTCAGCGGTGGCTCCCTTGTTGAGGATCTGGATGGCCCGGCGGATGTCCAGGTTGAACAGAGCCACGGCGGCCGCCCGCTCCCACTCGCGCTCCTGCTCCAGCGACCGCAGGAACTGCTCCACATCGATGTCGGGGCCGCGGCTGATCCAGCCGCAGAGCCGCAGGGCGAGGCAGCGCTCCTCGCTGTGGAACCGCGGGACATCGGTCTGCCGGTCCGAACCGCTCCAGCACCGGCGGCTCTCCGTTGTGCCTTGGGGGGGGGGGGGGGGGGGGGGGGGGGAGACCGGGAAGACATACACAGTGTATTCAATGACGTAGTGTCAATGTAGGATAACACAAATAAAATAATGTTACCGTCTGCCTCACAAAGAGCATTTCTTGGTGTTCGACGTTCAGCTGGTTCAGACGGTCCGTGTATCGCTGACTCACCTGAGCTGGTCTTCACAATGTTCTTGATACCGGAGTAGACCACCGACTGTTTGCTCCCCTGCAGCTTCAGCTCCATGTCCTCTGCACACAGCTTCATATGTGATGCGTTTATAGGAATTATAACTCAGTGACAGCACAGAGCAGGGCAGACCGGAGGTGCTTAAGAACCACGAATATACGACAGAAACTTCATCGCGTTACTCAAATTCACACTGGACCAACGTAGAATAAAAGTTAAACTGAGGCTGAATCCAAGAAATCCAAAAAAAATCATCATCAAAAAGGATATAAGAGAGATCATACCACAGACACTTGAGCTGGGAATCCTTCCCTCCCGCCAGCATGTGGTTCCTCCACACCTGGACGGTATCGTGGCCGTACCTGGACTGAGCCCTCTGCCTCATCTTGGTGGCGATGTCTTTCTCAACGGCGCCCTCCGCTCCTTCGCCTCCGTCCTCGGCGCAGTCGTACAGGTGTCTGCCGCACGCCCACATGAGCGAGGTGGTGGAGCTCCAGGCGAGCGAGATGCGTTCGAACACGGTGAAGTCGGTCATGACCCGGTTGGCCGCCGACACCACCACCATGCGGTTCTGAGAGGACGGGTGCCAAGCGAAGCTGCCGATCTGGCTCTCACAGGGCTGCACGCTCCGCTCGATGATGGTGGGCTCCGTCTCGTCGCCGATGGGCGTGGGAGTGTGCTGCATGTCGTACAGGCGGATGATGTTGCTGTCGCGTGTCAGCGTGGCCAGCAGGCCGTTACGAGTTGGACACCAAGCCACCTGAAACGAGGACGGAAACCATCGTGTCATTAACCGCCAACTTTCTGCTTTTGAAATCAACAAAAAAAAACCCAACTTTAACTGGACAGAGCTCGAGCATTTTGCTCATCTCAAAACCGCATCATACCTTAGAGAGCGGCTTGGGCTGCTCAGTGAGCGTGAGCACGGGCTTCTCAAACTTCCTCAGGTCCCAGATGGCCACCTGACCCTCATAAAAAGAGGCCACGCGGTCATGGACGTGCGGGTCGACCGTCACCCCCTGGATGGCCTTCGTGTTGACAAACGTTTTCTGGCTCGTGTTCCTCAGGTCAAATATTGCGAGGTTGCGGTGCATGCCCGCCAACAGCAGCTTCGGGTCGCGGAGCAGCCAGCAGAGGGACAGGCACGCATCGTTCTGGCCCAACTCGTACAACGGTTTGGTCACCACCGTGCTCGAGTCCAAATCCACCGACGACAGGCGGATCTTCTCAGAGGCGACACTGGCCTCCGGGGAAAACTTACTGCTGATGTCCCATATGAGGACAGAGAAGTCTGCTCTGTGCTTGTCCAACCCGGCGGCCAGCAGGTTGCTGTCCACCGGGTTCCAGGCTAAAGTGTTGCACTGTCGGGCGTGCTTGGGCACAAACTCTTTCCCCACCAGCTCTTTACAGGCGGAGTTGTGGCTCTGACCCAGGCTGGTGAGCACCACTCTGCCGTTAGCTTGGCCCACCGCGAGCAAACACTCTGGCTCGTGCTTTGGGTACCAGGCCACGCATTTCATGTAAGGGGTGTCAGAGTTGATGGCCAGTAGAGTAGCAGCAGTTTCTTCGGAGAGCGGCAGGGTGCCGGCCTTGGCTTCCGAGCCGCCCACGGGCCCAATGCGATACAGTCCCAGCTCAGAGTCACAGATCACATAGCGGTCCGGGTGGTGGGGGGACCACAGGATGTCCGGCTTGGAGCCACTCATGGTTCAGAGGGCAGCTAGAAGGATCTCAACGAAATCTGCCTTCTCCAACCTGGAATATGGACAGATTAGCACATAAAACAAATACTAGTGATATTGGCAAAAAACAAAAAGGTTGACCAAAACACAAAAATGAGAAATCCCACAAACATGATGAAATAACCGTAATGTGTAGATTAGCTAAACTTTTCATGTAAAACTAAAGCGTTACTGCTGATGATTTAAAAACCCAAAAAGTTAGCAACCTGATGCTAACTAGCTAGTCAACAACGTGTTTGTTTTGAGATAAAAGAGCCACGTGACCTACACGATGCAGTTAATCGACCTCATAACAAAGTTTAAAACTAAAGTCCAAAGTTTGTTGACATGCTAATTCAACGAAGCTAATGCTAACGAGTGAAGGACAAGCTACAAGAAAAACCGTTTAGCTAGCGCGGATTTAGCTAACAGTCGAAAACATCTTCTCCGACGTCACGATATGAGCTATTAATATGAACTAATATTAATTATTGATGCTGTGTCACTTACAAACATGCAGAGAGTTTACACGAGCGGGTGAATTGCGATTTGGCGTGCACATGTCGGTCAGGGACCGTCCGAGCGCCTCCGAATGTTGTGTGTTACACCAAAACATGTCCGTGATGTTGGGAACGTCAGATACTCCAAGGTTCCGGTTAGGCGCGGTTATGCGTTCAGTCCACCACCAGAGGGCGCCATAAACCAAAGTGTGTGAAAATACACCGAAAAGAAAATAATTCAAAACCCCATTACATCATCTAAACAATTTAGATGATCGATTAAGATTTAGCAGATGATTTGAACATATTATTTCCGTAAAGTAATGAGTGCACACGGATTTATGCTCGCATTTTACAAGTAGGCTACTGTCAATAAGGTTTATTTCTGCACTGTACATGGGAATCATTCTACAGCTGGTTTTCGCATTAGTGGGCGAAAGTGGAAAAAGTAAAACAATCTCATTTGGGAGTTTTACGCACAGCATCCAAACAATCTCCATGTGCGACGTTCCCAAAACACAAAGCAAAGACTGTATTAACCCTCCAAATTTATAATCCTCACTGGACGAAAACAAACCCCAATGCTCCTTTTAATATTCTCACAGAGTAGCGTGTCTGCACTATTGCGGGAGCTCTAATTGGATAAGTGTATGTTAACATCATTTTAGGGTGATACATTCATTTGTAGTCCGTCTTCTACGCTATTCTAATATTCCCGCAGAACGTTGTTGTGTTCAGTGAACAGCCACAGAGTCAGGAAAAAAAAGTTCGTCGTCGAGGTGGACCAGCGCTCAAATGTTGGAGCGGGCCCAGAGTCCCCCGGCTACACACACACACACACACACACACACACACACACACACACACACACACACACACACACACACACACACACACAGCAGCTCATCTCTGATGGTCCTCAGTTGGATTCAACCCGGCTTATAGGACTTCATTACGCGGCGAAATGTCGCTCCAACGCGCCACAGCCGACTGGACCACAAGCACTGACTGCAGCTAAATGAGATTCTAGGTAAAATAACTTTTGCATAACTTCTGCATGCCTGATACAGTATGCATTCTTAATTTGGTTACTTGTAGTGTCATGTTACAGTTTAAATGACAACTTTAATGCGTGTGCTACAGCTTAGACAAGTCATTAGGTATTCTCAAAAATGTACATTTAGAGATTTACTCTGCATGAACTCAATTACTTTGCAGATTACTTAAAAATTGCATCATTTGGAATTTGTTTAGACGAATAATATTGGATTGGATCTATATGAATGTCATAGTTAAAGCACATTATCAGCACCAGGAACAGTATGATTGGAACAAATTAAGGTATTATCATTTTTGTCTGTTAATCCTACGATACTGGCTGCATATGTTGTGCTTTGCACATACACCGTGAGTTTATGCACTTCATTGCTTTGTGTCATAAACTGCTTTCTCTGCCAGGATGGAAAAGTCGCTGAGGGGAAACCTGAGGAGAGGGGTGGGGGTCTGCCTCCTGCTGCTGGCTCTCGTACACGAGGCCCCGGGCCAGAGGAGGAGGACGGGACGCAGGAACAATTACAAGCTGCATGACGATGGAGGAAACGGTAATCTCTTTATACGAGGTAGCCACATGTTGGTGGTGAAGGTCTGTCACTGGATCCTGTGGGTGTAACAGACTCACGGTAGGAGTTACAACATCCACAGCCTCAGTCACAATGTATGACATTTATAGAGTTTCACGGCACAGAGACAAAAGGTGAAGGGCGTTTTTATGCTTTTTGGGCCAGTGTTTGAACCCACAAATCCAGAGCTTCCAGGTCACAGTGGGGGTCATCGTTGGGCGGCTGTGGCTCAACAGATATCAGCACCTGATAGTCAGGCCAGCACCTCAGGTTGAATGGTAGCTTGCAAATTGTACAGCGCTTCGGACAAAAACGCCATATAAAAGCAACCACTTACCATTCGTCACCTAACAATTGATGCGCAGCGCTCTCACTCTCGGGCACGGACTCTTTATAGCTGCCTTTTAGAGATTTCACCATCCATTAGGCCATGTAGGGCCAGGTCAGATGATCAGGTACTCATTGGGAGAGCAATGCTGGGAAGACAACACTTAACTCCAGTGACTAGATGAGGTTGGTCTCCCTACATTCGAGGGCAGCTCTGCCTCACAGAACTGCAATAGTCTGTGGTTGTTTGAGGCTTTTAAATGGTTGGTTTGAATTCAGATGCTTTTGCATTACAGTACGATCAAAGTTGCTGGTGAAAAACAAGCATCTTTGTAATTTTCTGGCATGAAAGTTGTTAACTTTAAAGCCCCTATGTGTGGAGATTTGGCTTGACTTTACAGCCTATTGATGTATTAATGAATTCATTTCTAAGTATATAAAATGTAAAATAAAAACGTTTTTCTGAGACTACAAGGGGATTTCTTGGGATTGCTTGTTTTGGATGACCAACAGTCCAAAACTGAAATGTATTTAATGTAAATAATAAATAATAACTTTCCATTATTCAATAATCGTTTGCTGCGTGTTGGAACATATCTGTTTATGGACATCACCCTCTTGCGGTTCCATAAATAGTTACTGTTGAGTTACTGTGGAGACTCTCTCGTCTTCGGTTTTGTGAATCTCTGCATTCCCCTGAGGCTTCGTTGCGTCTTCTCCCACAGGTCTGACATGCTCACTGGAGGTGGCTTTCATCCTGGACAGCTCCGAGAGTGCTAAGATTTTCCTGTTTGAGAAGCAGAAGGCCTTCGTGTTGAGCTTCAGCACTCGCCTCGCTATGCTGCGGGTAGACGGCTGGACGCTGAAGGTGCGACTGGCTGCCCTTCAGTACAGCAGCTCCGTGTCCGTGGAGCACCGGTTCTCGGCCTGGAAAGACCTGGATTCATTTCACGGTCGAGTCAGCGCCATGAACTACATCGGCCACGGCACCTACACCACCTACGCCATCACCAACGCCTCGCAGCTGCTGGTGCAGGAGACGCCGGCGGACAGCGTCAGGGTCGCCGTGCTGATGACCGACGGGGTCGACCATCCCCGCAACCCCGACGTGATCGCGGCTGCAGCGGAGGCCAAAGGTCACGGCATAAAGTTCTTCACTGTAGGTCTGTCGGACATCAGTCAGCAGGGTCAGAATAACGCCAAGCTCCGGGCCATCGCCAGCACACCCGCTCTGCAGTTTGTCCAAAGTCTTCTGGATCCTCAGCTGGAGGAGAAGATGCTCAAAGAGATGGTGAGTGTCGGCTTGTAGCGAGATGACCTCAGTTAAGATGGCGCCTTGTGTTGACAAATTTGACAAAATTGAGAAATAAACGGCCAAAACTATTTTTTTAATGTCATAAAACATACAAGTTTTTAAAAGTGATCTAAAAGATGAGTTCACAGCCCTAACTGCAAAGACCCTATCGCCTTTATGTAAGAATCTGGACCTCGGTGCAACAAGGAAAACAACACATACACAACTTTAAAAGCAACAGGTAGCCAGAGTGAGGAAGCCAGGATTGTTGAAATGTGATCACGTTGCCAAGCCCGACTGAAATCCTAGCATCAGAGTTTTGGATGATCCAACGTAGTAAATCTGTAAATCATAATTATTTAATCCCCTGCTGTATGTGTCGGAAATGAAATGTTCTGACTTTGGCGACCCCCTAGTGGTGGTAGCAAGAAAGACACAGATTTAGTCAGGGGTTGTCCATCTACTCAGTGATAGAAAAGGGGTCCCTTAAGAATGAAGGTTGGGAACCACTGAGCTAGAAGATGCTTCAGGGGTTCTGCAGCCTAATCACAGCCAAATGCAGCTGTTTCACCTTCTGATTTCACATATTCTCTTCCACTTGTTTGGTTGAAGGTGCAAAAAAAAAAAAAAAAAAATCCCCCGACATCAGCTGCATGTTGCGTTTGCGTGGAATAGAACCAAGCGTTCTTCTCGACCCGCCACATGGTCGAGGATCACGAATGAGAAACTGCGCACCCAGCGGCCGATCGCAGTGACGGCAGCGTGCAGAAGAGGTTCATGTTCTGTCCTCGCAGCGGGTTCACGTCTCAGTGACACAGTTGTGACGGGGGTTTCCCGCCTGCTTTGCATTTTCCACACAAACACACACAGAAATGTCAAACATCTGCATGTCTGTCTGAGAGAGATGCATGGCTTGTTCTGCTCTCCAGACATGTGTGATATCATTCATTCACAATTATAGCCTGCTGAGAAATAAAAGGTTGCGTTGAGGGCCGACAA
This sequence comes from Cebidichthys violaceus, assembly GCF_023349555.1. Lineage (NCBI taxonomy): Eukaryota > Metazoa > Chordata > Actinopteri > Perciformes > Stichaeidae > Cebidichthys > Cebidichthys violaceus. The sequence goes on from NW_027176289.1 coordinate 123,507, forward strand.
GAACGTACCAAGATTTCACTAGAAGCTAATAAATTGATCTTTTCTGTGAGTGAATGAACTGCCGTTGACATTTCTTGTCCCATGTTTTTGCATCCAGGGTGCGGTCGCATTGGACGAGGTAAGTCTTTCAATCCAGCATTTTACTTCTAGAATGAATTCGTGTAAATGGTTGGATTGACTTTTCATTTTTCTCTCCGTGTTAGTGTCCACAGGCTCAAGTGTGTTTGTGTGAAAGAGGAGACAGGGGCCCTCAAGGAAATCCAGTGAGTTCTGTTCAAAAACTACCAACATGATAGGATACTTCGTTCTGTATTTCTTCATCACCATCTCGTCTTTTAGCATCCGACTCAGACTTTAACTATGACTAATTCCAGGGTAGAAAAGGGGACGCAGGCTTCAGAGGGACCCCTGGTCTGAAAGGAGCGAGGGTAAGTCACCTCTCGAAGACGCAAACTATTCTCGAGTCTGATCTTTTTTTAAATGCAGCTCTGTTTTTTTTCCAAGGGGGAGTCGGGCTTGAACGGTCGACCTGGAAGTGATGGCCCAGAGGTAATAAAAAAACAAAAAAATCTTTATTAACTACCAAGTTGTTATTGGATGAAACTCAGATTTTAAAACTGTCTCACCTATTACAGGGTCGTCCAGGTTACAAGGGAAACAAGGTGGGTGACGTTTAGCTTCAGCAGCACGCTTATTTTATTCTCTTCACGTTTAATGACGTCATAAGAAAAATGAGCAGACGGTCTAATCTTTGGTCTTTTAGGGGGAGAGAGGAGACTGTGGCACTCCGGGGGAAAAGGGTGACACTGTATGAACATCATTTAACTACATTATTTCAATCCATACCTCATACTTTCTCTCTCGTAATTCATTTTTGCGTCATTTTGCAGGGACCTGAGGGACCGCCAGGCCAGCGAGGAACAAAAGGAGAACAGGTGCAGCACAGCCAGATGTCTTTTTTTTTAATTTCTTTTAAATAAATGTTAACAACTATGAATCTTGGTTTGATCATTTTAAACCCTAAAATAGTTTTAAAGGCTAATTGTGCAGGGAAAAAGCATTTCCTGACTTTTTGCTTGTCTACTGTTAAGCATATTTAGACAATACAATAAGAACTTTATTTATCACAAGGGAAGCTTGTTGTGTAGCAGCGGCAATACAAAGTAGGAAAAAGTGCAAATTTAATATAGAAAATCAATGAGGAGTGACTCCAAAATATACTAAATGAATGAGTAGTAGAAATAGATCAAATAAATGTCAGTAAAATATCTTGAATTTGAATAAGCCAGCAGCACGACTCTGTGGTTGATGGATGCCAATGCCGGTCTGTCGGTCCATCACTTTGGTCCAGATCTCACAGACTATTGAATGACATGAAGGTTTGTACAAACATTCATGGTCTGCAGAGGATGAACCCTACACGGACTTTTCCCTCTTCTCGCCACCATGAGATTCACATTTGAGGTTTTTCAGCGAGTTGTCTCAACAACTTTCACGATGAATTCTAAAAACTTGCATCAACGTTTAACTTTTCATGTAGCGCCATCATCAGGTCAACATGTTAAAGTTTTTATAGCTGCAGACACTCAACAACCTCAGCTTCACCTTTTGGTTGGTGCTAATTACCACATGTTAGCACGCTATGCAAACTAAGAAAAGACATAATGAGCATTATACATGTTCTCAGACTCTGAGCCACACATCTCCAAATGAATAAGAATTAGCACATATTTAATGAGATAATGCCTCATTTGCCTGTTTTCAAAATACTTGTGATAATTGTGTTAATGTAGGAACACATCTGGGGGTATTTCATGGTGATATGTGGTTAAATATTTGACCCTATTCTCCCCTTAAGCAGAAGTTTCATGATTCCATCCTTCATGCTCCTGAACATATGGTTTACTGCCTGCTGTTGATATTGATACACAGACATCAGACAGTCTGTTCTCTCTCCAATATGAAAAATGGAAATGGAATTTGTCTCCTTTTCATCTCTGCACTAATGGAATGTGAATATTGGATTATGGGTAATCCTGATACTAATGTGGCTATCCAAAGCGGTGAATCCAGGCTTGCAGGATATTATTCTTCTGCAGGAACAGACTTTGTGTGGTGGGATTAGTGTGTGGACCTGGCCGCTCAGCGCCACTCTTCCACCCCTGGTGCCACTGGCACAGTGTCAGTACGACCTTGTTCTTTCGTGAGCTTGGCCTGAGAATCGAAACGACATGAAAGGCGCGAGTGTTGGTTTTAGTCGTTTCAGAGGTGGTGGGTTGGTTTTGACCTGCAGCTTGGTCATACAACGCGGGGGCTTCGTTTTAGACCCATACAGGATCAAAGTGTAGTCGCAGCATTTTGAAGAATCAGGGGTACAAGTAGAAGATACGGCACAATCGTGGGTGTGATTAAAGCAAACATGAATGTTGCATTGTGTGAGATGTTTTAATTTGTTTTTGCAGGGTGCAATGGGACCACCGGGAGACATGGGACCCGAGGGCTCAGCAGGATCTAAAGTAAGTTCTCCCAAAACCGCCAACCCACCGAGTCTTTTTCTGCACTGAATGTTTCCAGCAGCAACACGTTTGATTGGCTGGATTAAAGTTGTGTATCTTAAGAAATAAAACGCCAGGACGTGTACTAGGATTCAAAATACCTCCCAGTATCACTAAGATATCACTCTGTGGCAGACAGCAAGGTGCTCAACAAAAACCCACAGCTCTACAGTACACAGAGAGAGAATGGAGAATGACACGGATTTGTATTTTTTTCTCATTTGCTTATGTCAGACAATTATTAGATAATTATAGTTTGAACAGTCTGATATTTTGTGAAATACAGTTATTCACTTTTTTCCAGAGAGTAAGCTGCTGGTACCACTCTCATGTCAGAGCCAGCCAGCTAGAGCCACGATGCAGCTAATTTAGCTTAGCTTAGCTTAGCTTAGCATAGCTTAGCATAAAGACTGGAGGTATAGGGGGAAACAGCTGGCCTGGCTCCGTCTAAAGTAAAAACAATAACACATAAAAACACCTTGTTTGTTTGATATGAACACAAACAGAAATGTAAAAATTACAATTTGTGGTTTTAAGGGGAGTCACATGCTGGAACTAGTTCTTGACGGTGTATCCATCCGCCCAGCGCCTCTGTGCCGCAGCTGTTTAGGTATTCTTTCAAGGTTTAAAGAGGGTTTTTAAAAAAAAGAAAGAAATGCAATGTTTAAAGTTATGATTATTTGGTCAACTAAAGAATATATTAATCGAAGATCAATTACAAATTTGAGGTTATTTTCCCTCTGAGTGGTGGAATAGCGTTCACATGCAGCGCCCCGCAGACACGTTTCCACTCAACATAAAAACGACCTTTCAAATTTGGTGCCCAGGGTTAATAAGATGCCGATGCCTTCATCACCACAGAGTTTTCCCACAGCTTCTTAACAAAGATGTCTTTATACAGATGAAATGTAACGTGGTTTATAGCACTTCCAGGAAAATATTCCAAGTTTTACCGAAGGAACAAAGGACTGGTCTTTGTTTCCTAAATGCCACAAAAGGTTGAAACAAGACGACGATCATTGTATAATTATGTGATTTTTTAAAATAGTATTTTCCACCAGATATCACTAAGATAATACTGTAAATGACACAAACTTCATTCATTCGTTGCACAGCATCTGTTAAATCTATTGTGCAAGTATTTCAGGAATGGGGAGAGCACAGATGTATTTAAATCCCCATGAAAATAAAAGTACTGCAGTTAAAAATCCAAGCTAGAAACATATATGGTAGAGAATGCTGCCGTGACTTCTGCTTAAAAAGCTGCTGACATTTATATATTAGCATTCATTAAGGATGAAAATAGGTTGTACTTGGTGGCTATTTTGTGGAGAACATATAGAGTTGAAAAGATTGCTCTGATAATATTTGAATTATCCAAGCGACCTGCAGGAATGAAGACTTGTTCACATTACATGCTCGTGCATAAAGAGGCATTACATGGACACTAGTTCTCATTTCATTTAACACCTATTTTTGCAGCGTTGAACTGCCATCGCATGGCATACACACCTCTGAACTTGTTTACTTGCTACAGGGGGACAGAGGACCCAACGGTGCTTCTGGACCACCGGGGGACATTGGTATTGGATTCCCAGGAGCCAAGGTAACTCTTTTACACTAACATAAAAAACATTAAAAAAAACAGTCACATGCCTACATGTATTCTAAAAGGTACTGTTCTGTGATGTACATCATATGTCTTTAATAATACAGACAAGTATGATTACTTAAAGAGTAACTAAACCCCCTTTCAGCTGAAAACCAATTAGTATTTAATTGTGTTATTGATGGATTCAGGTCCTGATCTTGCTGCTAACGAACTAACGAACCTCTACCAGAGATAGAATACATGTTTTTAACTCTTTAAGGAGTTGCTGGAAAATGTTGAATGGTGCTGTTTGATGCTTGCAGGGTGAAAAAGGCATTCAGGGAAGATCAGGTCCCACAGGTCCAGTTGGTATAGGAGAACCAGGGCTACCAGTGAGTATGAAAACATGTTTCTTATATTGTATTAATGCATCAAGGTCTTGAGCGGTGGAAGAAGTACTCATATCTTTTAAAATATCGGTAAAAAATACTCTCAAATACGAGTAAAAGTCTTGCATTCAAGATGTTAAGTAAAAGAAATGAAGTATTACCTTCTAAATTAATTTAAAGTATCAAAAGTGAGAGTGTTAACAATTGGATTATTATTGATGCATTGACACATTTGCAGGGTTTTAATATCACAGCTAGTTGAGGTGGAGCTCATTTCTTACTACGGTATACACTGCTGGATACTTTATATGTATAACATTATATCTATATAACTATTACACCTAGAACAACGTATTCTTTACAAGTTGAGAATATGTATTGCATGTAAAATCATCATTCTGCAAAGTAACTAGTAACTGTAGTTTTTAGATGTATACAGTGGTGTAAAAAGTACAAGTGGAGCAGATTTATAAAGTAGCAGAAAATAGAATTACTCAAGTAAAGTACCTCACAATTGTACTTAGGTGCAATACTTTTTAGGGATAAAGATGAGAATAGAAACTCTTTCCTGCAGAGCGGTGAGTGGGAATCCAGAGATGATTTCTCCATCTGTTTTCCTTTGTTTTTATGCATCGTAAACATGAGCGTGTTCAGTTTACTCCCGCCCCCATTCCAGGATTCCTGGGAATTGAAGTTTTGAACAGTTTCCACAGCACTGCTGCCACCTGCAGCACACAATAGGCACTGTTTATTCATTCTGTCTCACATAGAACCGCGTCGTCTCTTCACTATTTCGTGTCTTCGCGTGAGCAGACTTTTACTACAAGCCCTCTGTTTGATCCAGGGTCCCCCAGCATCACCAGGAGTGCAAGGAATCCCCGGACCACCTGGAGAGGGGCTTCCAGGAACGAAGGTGGGTCGAGTTTTAAACCACGTGTTGGCTAAAGGAGGCGGCTCTCAATACTGTGCGACAGTTAATTAAGAATATGTTGATCTTGAGCATGTTGTACTTATCAGTTGCTGCAATTTGAAGAAAAACTAAAATAAGTTATACTTTGTTTATTGTGACCGTTATGCGTCACGATCCGAAGGCAAATCCCTCGTATGTGAATTCTGATTCTAGACAAACGCATAAGATTATAGTCAGTACTTATTGTTATAAGTATACAATACTTTGCATGGGTCCTGCAATTTTCCTTTTTTCCCCATAATGTTTTACAGTGTTATTATCGTATCATTGTTTGGTATTGTTGTGTATGTGTGTTGTATGTATTTTGCATCAAGGACCTGTAGACTGAATGCTGCATTATGCGGCATCTGTCCACAGTACTGTACTCGTCCCTGTTAAAATGAATATTACATCAATATTTACTGAAAGAAGAAAGGTCTGGAGCCGCTTCCTTACAGAGACAAAAGCGTAGCTGAAACATGCTGCGCGTGTGTGAAGCCAGAGCGTGTCACTCTTTGCACCCTTTTGTTTCAGGGGGATCGAGGATACGACGGCCCCAGGGGCAATCGAGGACTTCCTGGTGCTGGGGTCAAAGGAGACCGGGTGAATTAAACTCAAAATGAATACATAGCTAACAGGGGTGGAAGGTATAAAAAAAAAAAAGTATTCATTTCAATCGCCTGTTTTTTCTGAGGAAGCCGTCTGCTGATACTGCAACACTCACCAGTACTCACCCACGTCTCACGTACTCGGATACAGAGGTGGCTCTTTGATTTCTGTGATTGCTGTATTTCTTTATTCAGGGAAGCCACGGGCCGCCTGGGCCTCCTGGTCCAGTCGGTGGTCCTGGTTTAGGACTTCAAGGAGAAAAGGTAAAAGCTGCATTAATCACTGTTGCAGGTGCTGACTGACAGGAAAGTACATTTACTCAAATACTGTACTTGTACTTTCCTTGAGTCTTTTCTTTTCATGCCGTCTTCTAATTCTACATTTCAGAGGAACATAATCGCACTTTCTACTTATTATTAATTATTCCACTGCTTTAGTTACGAGTTACTTGCCTATAAAACATTGTATAAGCTTATAAAATATGACGTTTTGTTATAAATTCCATCACCAGCCACCAGCCTAAGAAATAGTTTAAATGAGCACAACCTTGAACTACAGCAGTAAAATGCAGCAAACACATGAATGCAGCAGTAATATTAATCCAGAAACGTCATAAACAATAGTAAAACACTGTCAACACTTTAACTTCTGATACTTTAAGTATATTTTGCTGATAATTCTTACATACTTTTACTTAAGTAATGTTTTACTTGTATTTTTACAGTGTTCTTTAAGTACTTTTACTGAAATAAAGGATCTGAATACTTGCCAGCGTCTCAAACCTGCTCACCTCATATTGTATGATGCGTTTTCTGTCGTTTAGGGGGATCAAGGCCCAGTTGGTGCCGCAGGCCCCAGAGGAGCTCAAGGTATTGGAATAACAGGACAAAAGGTAAGGCGATAACTAACAGGATGTTTGCCTCGGAGACACCAACTCAGATAGTAATTGTGATTGACAGTCGGCTGATTTTCCGTCTGATTGCATCTAAATTATTTTGCATATTTCGTCGCACAAATACGCCTGGGAAACACAGCTGGCTTGTCAATCAAATGCCCGGGAGTCTGAATCAGTCTCGTATAACAGAGAGGCTGCTATTGGTGGATTTATCATCTGAGACGTGTTTATTTCACATTTAGCTCTGGATCGTTGAGAGTGAATTGTTTGTTTGCTCTGTCCTATAGATTTCACCGACTATCTCGCTCACTGTGTGAACGTTGTTTTTCAGGGGAACCAGGGCCTCCTGGGTGGGCCCGGACTGACCGGTGAGAGGGGCGTCGGAGAGCCGGGACCTAAAGTAAGTCCTCCAGACACCACGGCCCCACTCACTCATCACTCTGCAGTAGAATTCCCTTTAAATGAAACACGCTTATTTACTTTCTGGCCAAGAGTTAGACGAGGAGATCGATTCTACTTTCATGTCTGTATGCTGAGTATAAAGCTAGTTAGCTTAGCAACACATACTAAGCTGCTGGTAGGTGTATTTATTTATTTTTCTTACATTTGAGAAACCTTGGCTAGCTTTTCCCCCTACTTCCAGTCTTTATGCTAAGCTAAGCTAATCACCCTTGGAATTAGTCTCTTGGCATGCAAGCGAATAAGCGTATATATCCCAAAATGTCAAACTGCATCTTTACAGTTGAATAGTAGAGATCCTCACATCTGAAAATTGCTGGTCACACACTTTAGCTTCGTTGCAGCTCCCTAAAATGTAAAGCAGCAGAAATAATCAACGACTAGTCATCTAGTCGCTGCTCTTCTTCAGACTAGTTCCGATTACAATCTTCTGAATTCTAAATGATTGACTTCACAAGAGGTTGAATTAATTAGATAACTTAAATACTGCTTTCACACTCTGGTTCCGTGGTTCACTTCGTTCTCTGATGATTGCGCCTGACTTTCCTCTCTCAGGGCGACCTGGGCTCCGAGGGGTTACCAGGTATCCCAGGTGAGCCAGGAGAGGATGGGGCCTCGGGACAAAAGGTAACTTCATCACCTGAACCTTGTTTTCAGACATATAAATAATAATAATGCACGAATATTTCTTACCAGTCTGCTGCTTCATTGACTGTTTTCAAATGACGGCAGGGTGACGTTGGGTTACCGGGGCCCAGGGGACCCGACGGTGCTCCTGGTAAAGGCACACCTGGAGGAAAGGTAGCAGACATTTCACAGAGATTGTGTGAATGTGGACAGTAATCGATCTTCACATGAGCTATGAGAAGATCATCTAAACGGATTGTTTAGAGGAATATGAGCGACAGTGTTGTGTTACTTTGGCAGGGGGACAGAGGGGACAGGGGGACCAGAGGACAACCAGGGGCGGTCGGTCCCGTGGGGCCGATGGGGTCAAAGGTAAGTAGATTTATCACGGTAAAGCGAAGTACATTTACTCAAGTACTTGAGTATTTCAATTTTACTTTACTTTTTAGTCCACATTTATTTCACAAATTTTGTTACTACTCCAAGTTATTTTGCATTTAATTCAGATTGTTAATACAAAATATTATCAACAAATTAAAAATGATGTATTATTATAGATCAAGCTACCCAGAAGTATATAAAGTTATTCAAATTAGCGCCACCTTTACCAGCCGACACGCACATTAATCAGTGATAATAATTTGCATTTGGAGTACTTTCGTATATTTTCATGCTTTTACTTAAATAACAACATCACTACGAATTAACTACTTTTAGTTAAGTAAATGATTTGGGGAAAAAAGGTTATTAAAAACAGGGATTTGTGTGTCAGCACCATCTTGTCTTCCATTCTTTCAGGGGACGCCACCAAAGCTGGCTGACCTAAATGAGATGAGAAGATATTAAAACATATCCTATCCCTTTCTTTAGTGCTGGACAAATAAACAAAGACATTTTACCTGTTAGAAAATTAAAGTTATCATCAAAGATGACGGTGTATTTTTTAGTAAACGTATTATTAATGAACACCCCAGAACATGTTGAATTAACGGTCTAATTTCCATTAGAATACAGCCTTTAAAAGCTTTATGTAATGTAACAACAGTCCATAATGAGTTGTTTTCACACTTTTTATCATTTTAAACACAATTCAAACAATGAAGCTGCAGATGTCTGAGTTCTGCCCTGTTGCCTCGTCTATTATTAGTCTGATAAGTGTTTTCATTTTTCAGGGGGAACCAGGAAATATGGGTCCACCAGGTGCAACTGGACCACCAGGAAGGGGTGTAGCTGGTGCCAAGGTACAGTAAGCCCATGCGGTGCAAACAAACAGCAGCTGTAACCGTCAACAGCAACAACTGATCCTACTCCTGGTTTTTGTCAGGGAGAACTGGGCCTACCGGGTCCAGCTGGAGCTGTAGGAGAGCCGGGGACGGGTTTAACTGGACCCAAGGTGAGTTACGGTTCACTCCTCACCGATCCCGTGAAAAGCGCAGCTATAACAGTGGCGTGTTTTGGTTTTAAAAAGGGGGACAGAGGGTCTGCAGGGCCTCCTGGGACACCTGGACTTCAAGGTGACGGTTTCGTTGGCTCTACAGTGAGTATGAACCTACACCACAGCCCCCTTTACCTCTTTACGGCCCCCGCACTGTGTAATCCTCTCACAACGTCTTTCTTAGGGACTTCCGGGGTCTCCTGGTCTGAAGGGAGAGACCGGACAAGATGGCGTCGGTTTACCTGGAACAAAGGTAAAAGTTCACCTAAGGAAGAACCACAGAAGTAGAATAGGAGTAGAACTGACATTTAACGGTTTCCCATGGTTCTACGGGGAAAACACACACAAACTAAAGTAGTTAGCGAGGTAGCTCGTCCTTCTCCGGAGCATTGGGCAGTCAGGATGAGGTGTCAGCGCTGCTGCTGCTGGCCACCAGCCGGCTGTTTTCGGCTCATTTTCGCACACTTTATTTTTTATAATCTGTTTCCTGTTCAGGGAGACAGAGGCTTGCCTGGACCTCGTGGACCTGCTGGGCCAGCTGGAGTTGGACTAATTGGTCCAAAGGTAATCTGTCCTGTTCTAAACCATGACTTTTATGTGATTGTTTTTAAAACTAGAAATAAATTGCCTTTTACAAATTCATTTTGGTACCCAGAGAGACTTCAGAAAGTTGTCTTTCCCCGCAGGGTTCACTGGGCCAAAGGGGAGCACCTGGTGCACAGGGGCTACCTGGAGAAGGCGTTCAAGGACAAAAGGTAACGTTGTACGACGTCAGTCGCAGACTCTAAAAGTTTCATCTATAACCAGCTGTATTTGGTGGTTTATGAAGGTAAATAGTCACTGGAGTGACATCAATCTATTTTTGTAAAGCAGTAAAAGCATTTCCTAGCAGTGGTTGGTGAACAATGTTCTAGACTGAAAAGGGGAAAAACTGATTCAGCATGAAGACAAATGTACCTAAAATGACTTGGAATGAACCGGTAAAATGTGATAAAGCTAATTTTTGTTCAGTCAGCTGCTGTACTAGACAATAAAATCTGTTTTATTTCAACAATGACAAGACAGTAGCATTCAACAACTCAAGCTACTTAAGTCATATCTTATGAACCTCATAATGGCTAAAACTCATGTTGTGCGTGTTGTTTTTTTTAACGTTAACAAAATAGTTTAGAGTCCCAGACAGACATCATCCACCTTGTTGTCTTTGACGTGGACTGTGCTCTGTGTTTCCAGGGGGAGACTGGATTTCAGGGGATCCTCGGCCCCAGAGGTCCTCCAGGACAAGGTCTGCAGGGGGACAAGGTAACGATATAATGTCCGCAGAGTGAACCTGTATTACGAAATATGAAGTTACAGTAAAACTGCAACTTTCCTCCTGCAGGGGGATCGAGGGTTCAGAGGTGAAAAAGGCAAAAGCGGAGACAAAGGACAACCAGGCGAGACCGGAGCCATCGGACCTTTGGTACTTTAGTGTTTTTGGAATGAAAACTGCATTTTTAACCCTTTTATATCACATCGCCCGTGGTGTTGTGCAGCTATTTAACAATACACGCACAAAAATACACTCAAAATAATGTCTTTGTATTCATAAAACTAAATATAACGTGTGCTTACGCAAGCTAGAACCAACCGATTTCAACCAGTAATATGACATCCATCCATCCATCCATCAACTTTCAGCAACAAGAGAGCCTCAGTCCTCTGTAGCGCCGCATCCACTACGTTCTAAGAACCACCCTCTTTTTAGCGGTTCCAATCAAATGCGAAGAATTTGATTCAAATCCCTCTTATATTCACAGCGCAGAAGCTAAAGACGCTAAGTTCTCTCGAGGGAATCTCTCGATATGTGAACAGCTGATAAATGACGATCTGTTTTTAAATCACAGGGTAGACTGGGACAAAAGGGCGAGCCTGGACTTACAGTAAGTATCGTGCATCACTCGGAACACTGACAATCATGCAGAGCAGTCAACACTATTGAGACGCTGGTGTGTTTTTCATTACTTAGGTTGTCTTTCAGCTTTAATTTGAAGGCGTTCACGTCCACATCAGTGCAGGAGTTGTTGCCCTTTTTTAAAGACTTTTAGGGGAACTGGTAGTTATTCGGACTATTCTAGTCACACTTTCAGGCTTAAAGGTGTTTGACAGCATTAGAGAAGTAGAGGTTGAGGGAGGGAGAGCTGCTGCTGCTCCTCACAGAAAGTCTCATTGGAAGCCTTTTCCCGGGCACGTCCAACCGGCAGGAGATCCAGGCGTAGATAGAGTTCATGCTGGAGGGATTATTTATCGCACCTGGCTTGGGAAAGGCTGCAGATCCCCCAGGAGGAGCTGGAGAATGTTTGCCGGTGAGAGAGCTGGACTACTTGGCTAACCCTGCTGCACGGCCTTCAATATGCCTCCAAAAATGGATGGATGAGGGAGGGTGTGCAGAGGCTTTGTCCTACTATTTCCTCAAATTTGAAAGGTCCTAGCATGCTCCAACTGATTTGGATTCAAACGCCCTTAAATTAAAGCTTTGTCTTAATCACCGATTCATTTCTTTACGGTGCGTCAAATCAGTTTGTAGTAAAAGCTGTGCTGTCTTTCACAGAGGGAAGAAATCATCAAAATAGTGCGATCCATATGCAGTAAGTAATCCGAAACTCACATTTCTTTTATTTATGTGTATATTGTTTTGTCTATAACCGGTCTGTGGGTTTCATGAGGTTGCGGAGTGACCTGCCGCCAAACCCCCTTGGAGCTGGTTTTTGTGATCGACAGCTCCGAGAGCGTCGGGCCGGACAACTTCAACAGGATCAAAGACTTCGTAAACGCCCTGATCGACCGGGCCTCGGTCAGCCGGGACACCACGCGGGTGGGCGTCGTGCTTTACAGCCACATCAACATGGTGGTGGTCAGCCTCAGGCAGGAAGCCAGCCGCGACGAGATCAAGGCCGCGGTGCGCTCCATGACCTACCTGGGCGAGGGCACGTTCACGGGCAGCGCCATCCAACAGGCCAACCAGGTGTTCAAGGGGGCGCGGGCGGGCGTGAGGAAGGTGGCCGTCGTCATCACGGACGGGCAGGCTGATAAAAGAGACGCGGTCAGTCTGGAGAGCGCCATGTCAGAAGCCCGGGGGAGCGACATCGAGACGTTCGTGGTCGGCGTGGTGAACGAGAGCGACCCTCTGTACGAGGAGTTCAAGAAGGAGCTCAGCCTCATGGCGTCCGACCCAGACAGCGACCACGTGTTCCTGATCGACGAATTCAAAGCGCTTCCCGGTGAGCCATTCAGCATGATCGCATCAGAACCATTCAGCATGATCACATCAGAACCATTTATTATGATCACATCAGAACCATTTATCATGATCACATCAGAACCATTTATCATGATCGCATCAGAACCATTCAGCATGATCGCATCAGAACCATTCCGCATGATTGCATCAGAACCATTTATTATGATCACATCAGAACCATTTATTATGATCACATCAGAACCATTTATCATGATCACATCAGAACCATTTATTATGATCACATCAGAACCATTTATCATGATCACATCAGAACCATTCAGCATGATCACATCAGAACCATTTATCATGATCACATCAGAACCATTCAGCATGATCACATTAGAACCATTCAGCATGATCACATTAGAACCATTCAGCATGATCACATCAGAACCATTCAGCATGATCACATCAGAACCAGTCAGCATGATCACATTAGAACCATTCAGCATGATCACATCAGAACCATTCAGCATGATCACATCAGAACCATTCAGCATGATCACATTAGAACCATTCAGCATGATCACATCAGAACCATTCAGCATGATCACATCAGAACCAGTCAGCATGATCACATTAGAACCATTCAGCATGATCACATCAGAACCATTCAGCATGATCACATCAGAACCATTTATTATGATCACATCAGAACCATTTATCATGATCACATCAGAACCATTCAGCATGATCACATTAGAACCATTTATTATGATCACATCAGAACCATTTATCATGATCACATCAGAACCATTCAGCATGATCACATCAGAACCAGTCAGCATGATCACATTAGAACCAGTCAGCATGATCACATCAGAACCATTCAGCATGATCACATCAGAACCATTTATTATGATCACATCAGAACCATTTATCATGATCACATCAGAACCATTTATCATGATCACATCAGAACCATTCAGCATGATCACATCAGAACCATTTATCATGATCACATCAGAACCATTCAGCATGATCACATTAGAACCATTCAGCATGATCACATCAGAACCATTTATTATGATCACATTAGAACCATTCAGCATGATCACATCAGAACCATTCAGCATGATCACATCAGAACCATTCAGCATGATCACATCAGAACCATTCAGCATGATCACATTAGAACCATTCAGCATGATCACATTAGAACCATTCATGGAAGTTATTTAAATTTTAAGTTTAGGAAAGTTTTAGGAAAATCCCCTGTTTCGTCAACATCAATAAAGTGATTGTTATTGAAAATGTTTGGATCAAACAAGTCGGAAACAATCCTACGCAACCACCACTGAAGTCTAATCAAATATTATAAAGTATAATACTAATAATATTAGTATAATATACAGCCTTTTGTATAAATTATCCAGTAAGTGTGTTATTATGATTTGAGTTATTCATGTGCAAATCTTATTTGGACAACCTAAGAGCAGACAAATCCTGGAGCACCCCTGAGGGGGGCCCGGACCCCAGGTTGGAAACCGCTGTTCTAGAACATCTAACATGGTGTTCATGAGCAAGACAACCCAAACTGCTTCCAGTACCGTGACTGTACAGGTGTGTATATATATATATATATAACTGTATATTTAATGTTCTGGTCTTCTCACGTGGCAGCTCTGGAGGGGAAACTGCTAAGTCATGTCTGCGAGGACGGAGCAAGACGTTTGTTCAGCTCCGTCCCGAGCTCCAGACTGCCTCCAGGAACCCCAGACGTCTCCGGTAACGTCCGAGAGCCTCCGTACCGGACCGATACCGACACCCCCACCTTCACAGGGGACTTCAAGAGGGTTCAGATGGTGGTGAGAAGAACACACCAGTCATTTTCTTTACCTCCTTTTGGCAACTTACGCTGTGTTACAACAGTTTAACGTATCACTGGTTATATATCGATCTTACCTGGATAAATAAAAAAGGTACAGCAGACTGAAACAGTCCCTGCTCCGTTACAGCCTGGCCCTCCAGCGTCGCAACCCGCCAGAGAACCCATCGCTCTACCGAGACCCAAGACGGACGACAGAATCGACTCAGAGACTCCCAGATTCCCGTACTTCGACAGGGAACCCTTCCGACCGGTCACAGAGTTCCTCCCAGGGTTTGGCAAGACGGACAACAACGACCACGTGGTGATGACGGGAGCAGTCGGGCCGGCGGGTCCCACTCTGAGGGCCCCGTCTGAGGAGAAGACACAGCCGCCGCCGCCGCCGCCGACGCCGCCGACTCCTCCACTGCTGCCGCCTGACACCTACGCATCAGGTCACCGCTGAAGAGATTGTTGGATGGAGAAATGATTGGTTTAAATGTTAAAAATCAAATCTCAATTAAGGAAAAAAAAAAAAAAAAAAGCAAGCACTGAATATGTTCTAATGGATCTCCATGATATTTGGTGGACACATTCATGTTCCCCTGAGGATGAACTGTAATAACTTTGGTAATCCCCTGACTTCTCCTGTAGCATCATAATCAGGTCGAAATTTTTGTTTTTCCAGACACTTATACCTGTGGAACTAATGACAACTCCATCATTCTTAGTTATACTTTGTATTTAGTGCTAATTATCAAACGTTAGCAAGCTAGCAAGCTAACACGCTAAACTTAGCATGGCCGAAGACTTCTTCAAATTTGACACTTCTTGTTTTTTGTCGTCTCCAGCGGAGCGCTGCATCCAGGTGCTGGATCCGGGGCCGTGCCGGGACTACGTGGTGAAGTGGTACTACGACGCCATAGCCAATTCCTGCGCTCAGTTCTGGTTCGGAGGCTGTCAGGGAAACAGCAACCAGTTCGAGAACGAGAGGAGCTGCAGAGAAACCTGCGTGAAGGTCTGACACGCACATGGACCTTCAGCCACGAACAGAACATTCTGCTGTGACTTTGCCACGACGTTCACCTCAACATCAGCGCTTCAACACGAAGAGGGAAAATAAACATCTAACGTTATAAAAGAGGCATCGTTACACCAAAAATGGTTTAAAATGGAGTTTTGAAATTGTTCAGTAGGCTAAGTACTATTAATATGTTTTATTCCTGTTGGCCAGAGGGATTTGTGTATTAATATTGTGAACCAAACTAAGCTAAATGATGCCTGTGATGTTACTTACAAACTGTGGAAAAGTTCTGTTAAGAAATAAAACAAACTTTGTAACCACTAATCTTTCTATTCAAAAAAAGTAACCCTTTTGTATGATGCAATGATGTATTTTTTTTACTTAATGTCTTACGTTTTTTTTTTTTACGTTTATGTTTTTGTAATACTGTGAAATGTCATTAAAGGAAAAAACAAAGCAAATAAATATCGTGCATTAGAGGTTAAATGTCAATTTTGTAAGGTGCTTTGTACCAAAGAGTGTGCTAAATGAATGTGATGTTAGGTAACGAATGATTCTTCTTCTTCTTCTTCAAAAACAAAAAAGGAAAATAGTGCCGGTTGTACTTGGCTGTGAACTTTTTTTCTCTCTACACAAAATAAATAGAAACCATCTTGCGAACGGATCACAGCAGCCAAATCAGACCAGGTGCCAAAGTGTGTGTGTGTGTGTGTGTGTGTGTGTGTGTGTGTGTGACACGGGGGGGGTCCCTTTCCAGTGTGCGAAATAGGTGGTGGTAATCGGTTACGTCAGCTGTGTCATTTAGTCTCTTGCACTTACTTTTCATATTCGTGAACATGTTTTGCAGTTTGTATAATGAAATCTTCTGGACATTAGTAATCATTTAAAAGACATTTGAGAGACAATTGCAAGTGTAAAAAGACTCCCCGAAATTCTGCTATTGAGGCTTTCAGTTGGTCCTTCCTTCATTCTTAGCTCCCTATATTTGACTGCATCTTGCACAGTAACAACATCTTCCCCCAGACAGATGTATACATGATGACACACACACACACACACACACACACACACACACACACACACACACACACACACACACACACACACACACACACACACACACACAAGGTGGAAACAATACACACCGTCCCCGCTGGTAATAAATAGCTGGTTTTATAGCTGCTTTGCAACAGCAATTTGGCAGTCGGCCCGTCCTCACTGCACAAATGTCAAAAAAAAAAGAAAAAGAAAAGAATAAAACACCAGCGAGAAGCACATCTTCTGTTGTTGAAGTTAAGAGGCATCACCTCCCATAAGACGGAAGATGACTCACTGAGGAACACTTTCTCCACTTCAAAGCTTGAAGTTGGACGTGATTACATGTAATTAGTGAGGAGAGGCTGCTGCTCTCGGAACAATGCTGCTCCAGCTTCTTGTTGACTTCAGGGCAACGTCTCGAGGAAAAATGCAAATGGTTGGTCGTGTTCGGGCGTTCGAGCGCGGCAGGTGATATTTTAAATATAGGCTAAAGGTTACGTCGGGCCTACGTTAACGAAACAGGAGCGAGAGGAATAGAAACGGTGAAAGCAGTAGGAAAAATAGAAATTTAATCTTTGACATTGATTCTACATTCATTTACGTCACAGTTGAAAATGTGGAGTTTCACAGAGGGGCGTCATTTGTAAAAGACAAGAAAAGAAGACATGATGATGTATCCAGGATCCTTAGATGGATTAGGATCCTTCCCTTGGAATAAGCCGAAGTAGACAACAGTGTTGGACTCAAGCTCGCTCACGTTCAGCTGGAACAAACAGAAATCCACAAACACAGTCAATAAAATAAACAAGCACCATTTCAATCTCACATCGCATCCATGAGCACACATCACTCAGATGGTTGCGAGAATAAATCACAGACTGTATATAAGAAGCGGGCGTAGTAGTCATCACAGCGCACATTTGTTTTGAAGCCTTGAGTTTGATAGTTTGGCCGTCGCCATCTTGTTTTTTTTGCAACCAGTGAACGGAAGTGACCATATTTGGATTCCGGAGGAGCGACGGAGAGACGTGGTCTGGTAGCGATCAATCACAGTAAGCCCCGCCCTAAAGCATCCCCTGCTTTATGGTCTGTTTGACTCTAAATGGACCATAATGTACTAAATGAACATCATGCTGTATTGAAGAAGACTGTAAACTAGAGATTGAGACCATAAACTCATGTTTACAATGTTTACTGAGGGAATAAATCAAGAGAGAAGTAGAGTCATTTTAGACTAGACTTCTATACAACCAGAGGAGTCGCCCCCTGCTGGACACTAGAGAGAATGCAGCTTTAAGACACTTCAGTATTGACGTCCCCTTTCAGAAACAGAGGTTGCCACCTGGTTCAAATGCATCTTCCCCCAAAACTAAACCAGGACAAAGAAAACAGTCTGAAACACACTGAGGCTTTCACAGCTGGAAGTCTAAACTTCCAGCGAACGAAGATTAGAAGAATTAAAGAAACTTTGAAACAACTGAGATGCAGATTGTGTAAACTGTGGCACAAAATGTAGAAACGTATCAAATCTGACCTGAACACGAGAGCACTCCGGGCAGGAAACAAGTCATCAGTTTACGTGATTAAGATCAGGAGCCTTTTATGGTTCATGACTCACTTCAGAATAATCTAGCGCTCCTGAATTCTAAATGGCTTACTTCACTCAAAGGTTTTACATCAGTGTGAGCTGTAGTTCAGCGCCTGGTTCTTGTAAATTGTGGACAAAATGAAAACGTGATCTGAGATCGATAATGCAATTAGAACCAAAGGATAGTGTTCAGTACCTGTTTCGTGACATCCGTCCTCCAGGGGTCCACCTGCAGTCCGTCACACCAGCCTCCTCGCCCGTACAGCCACGTTCCGTGTTCGTTGGGCACCGCGCCCTCTTTCACCCGCAGCGTGCAGCCCAGAGGTGTTCCTGATGTTTCCCCCACCACGACCCCAAAAAATACACGCGACAATACGACAATCAGCAAAAGAAATGACCCTTCAGTCCAGTGAGCCCGTGTCCTCAGGCTCAGGAAAACTAAGACCAGAACTTAACAGGCAAGCAAAAATGACAAATGTTCGAAGCTACAATGTGAGGATTTCTTGAAAAGTTTTGCATCATTGTGAACAAAATATCTTTTGGGGTTTTGGACTGTCGGTCGGACAAAACACAACATTTGAAGACGACGAGGACAACATGCGAGGGCATCAACATGGGCACAAGCTGCAGATGGCCGATCCGAAATACATTTTACTGACGCATTTCATGATTAAAGTTCATTAAAAATGTTACTTACAAAGTTCAAATGTTGAATTTCAAAAGTTTTTTTCTTGATCCTGGACAAAACTATCTCACCTCAAGGTTCATTTCTGGATCTTTCACTTATATAAAGGATAAAATGTATTGTTCTCTGAACACTTGACTAAATTTTATAGCCTTTAAGTCCTTAAAGGGCTCAGAAAACTTGAAATACAAACATCTAAAGAGAGCAAACTCACTCAAGTGTGATGTGATCAAAAGCTCCACAGCAGCTTCTTACATGAACCCAGAAACGGGATTGTTTGCCGTCACGCAAAAGTTCCTTCGCGCATTTTCTCACCTGCAGAGTCGAACGTGAGGGTGTTGTTGAAGACGCCGTTGATCAGGAAGTAGTGGGAGGTGACGCAGAACTCTCCGCAGTGGTTGTCATCGTAGCCGTGGGCTGTGATGACGGCGTACAGCTCCACCTGAGCACAGACACACAGCCGCTGACCGGACGCTCTTTGACCCATTAGCGGTCGACCGTCACGCCGTTTACCTTTTTGGTCGACGCCGGGACGGACACTTTGGTTGGCTGGAATCTCTTGTTGTAGTTTTTGTCGAAGGTTCCCCCGCTGTACAGTGGCATCACTCTGAAGGGGCGGAGCTTCTCGACTTTAGGATCTGCAACGCAGAGGGATTTGTAGATGATGAAAGCACAGGTGGATCAGCCTCAGATGTTCTTTACGGTAACCCACAAATGTCACAGCAATCACACTGATTGCTCCACAACTTTCCAAAAATGATTGAGACAATCAGTGATATTCACCAACCTGGGATATCATCTGAAAATGTGAATTTTGACGGGTGAACACAATGCATTTATGTATTTAACGCTACTGGAAGGAGCTTTTATTTTGTGTTGATTTTAATGATGTAAAACATCTCCTTCAAACAAATGGATTTATTCAAGTTTTGTTGTGAAAAGTCTTTATCTTTATCGATAATAATACACCATCATTTATTCGTTGATAATTTATTGTATCATTTTTATGAATCTGTAAAGTAAAATTTCTATGATCTTCATTTTGTGTTTCTGTTTTTAAAGGAAACAAGTCATTAAAGTTTTGTGTGTGAACATCAAGTGCTGTAATATAATTTGGCAGAACATAACATGTGCTGACAGACAGATTTCATAACATAAGAATATCTTCATAAAACCTCAGAATAACTGCTATCCGGTCTGTAATCATGCCAGAGAGGCTCCTGTCTATTTCCAACACTCCTCTGAATCATAATCATAAAGACTGTTATTTTCCATTTTACAGGAACTAGAAGCTGCGTCTTTGCTGCGCGTCATCTTCCAGTAACTATTTACAGACAGACTGTTCCTTCCCGCTCTCTGCTTTTCAAGAAGTCCCCGAAAAATGGACAGAAAATGTTCTGGGATCACGTTGTTTCAGTCGCGGCGCTGCGTTCTCACAGCGGGAGAGATCAGAGATCGGAGCGTCAAGACCCACGAACCCACAGCTGCTACAGACAACCCTGTGATGCGCGTGGTGTCAGCTCCATGTTGTAGCTGCTTATAGATTAGATTATTATCTCAGCACTTTTGCATAAAAAGGCTGAATAATATTCAATGTTGTGTTTAACAGAACAAGAACGGTTAAACACTGTTATTTATTTAAATTACTTTTAAAAAATAGACTTGTGAGGCCCTCGGTCATTACTGCTATATTGGCATTTTTATATAGTTTGTGTAGGAATATTTATAGTTTATATAATAATATAAATAGTAAATGTTCTGTAAATGAGACACTGGTGGATTTGCAGGATGTGAACAGGAAGTAAGTCAGATGTGGGCCACAGTTTGAGCCACATCTTATTAGCTTGTATTAAAACCATTAACAGTATACCGAAAGTAAGATTTAGCAGTTCCTGTGTCCATGTGTCCATGTGTCCATGTGTCCATGGACGTACAGGAACTATCACTGGATTACTTTAATACTGACATTTTGTTTTTTAAAAACATGAAGATTCTCAGGCAAGTTCTGGATCACGTTATTGTTTCTATGATTTCTAAATAAACTTCTACTGGACGTTTGTTTGTGATGTACATCGGAGATAATGGAATCCTTGGGAAGAGTATGTCTCACTGAATCTTGGAATATGTGTATAATTTTGGTGGCAATACCTTTATTGCCACCAAAATCAGTGGTTCAAACTACAATCACTGACTTCCCCTTGTTGCCGGGCTACTGGAACACACCTGGAGCTTTCACCTGAAGCAGTGCTGCCCCACTCTACCACCTGCTCAGTACAGAATTTTAGAATGCAGGCTCAGTGTTTGTACCGGTCCGGTTGCTGACGCTGAATCTCAGGTTGAGGGAGACGACCCACGGCATCGCCCACGGCACCGTCTTCATGGTGAGGGTGCACTTGTTGCTGTCCAGCAGGGGGATCAGAGGGGACACGTCCGTCAGCCAGCGGCCAGTACCTCTGTCGAAAAACCACATGCAGTACGGTCATATCACACGCGTCAGATAAAATAACATGAGGTCATTTCAACGTGATATATTAATGAGAATATCTGTGATCCAGTTGTGTTGCTTTTTAATACACTCCCTCTCTCTTAATACTTATTTCTATGCAACGATCACATCAGACAAAACACATAATCTTTTCATTTTCTTTCTTTCTTCTTTAAGTTTGATAGTTGTCTTTTCGGAATTTCATCAGAATCCTTTTAACAACAATATTTTGTAAAACAATACAATAATAAAATGATTCAATCACAACACAATTAAAGCTTATTTAACCACAATGTATTGGTATATAGGTCAATATAGTATTGTGCTTCGGTATGTATCAATAGAAAGTAGCAAAACTGACTTATTATATATCTCAGATTTAAATTTTAATAATTTTAAAAGTCTTAAATTTAGATATATCAGGATTTTTCAGACCCACAGACAGACATACAGATGAATTTATTCCACAAATGCCGTGAATTATCGATACGAGCAGTAACTATTAGGATCATCTGTTTTTGTGTTTTACGTCGACGTCTCACCTGCGGAAGGCGGTGATCCATCGGCCCAGCTCCGTGTTGCAGTACGGCCCGAGAGGGTCGCAGCAGACGAACAGCTGCACCGTGTGATCCCAGTGAGCGCAGGACGAGTCTCTCCTGCCGGGACACAACAGCGACGCGTCCAGCTCCAACACGTCGAAGTCCGACAGGGCTGCCGGAGAGACGTTCACACGTTCAAACGTCAGCGTCATTTAAGCGCTCGACAAAGCTCCTGTTCACATTGGTCAGAGTTCACACCGACGCTCCGAATCTAAAAATGACATCACTCGTCTGGGTTTCAGAGAAGAGAGTTTGAGCCTGATTCCAGTTTCAGGACTCTTTCATTTGGGCATTAAGGCTGAGTTTAAAACCAGATTAAAACTCTAGTTTATCATGTTGCACTAAACTCTAAACGAGCAAAAGATTAAACTTAAACCTTTATACTCTAAACCTAGAAAAATCTAATTATGTTGCACCGGAACTTTAATATTAAAATGGATTTTCGTGATGGATAGTCAAGTTCCTAAAAGAACGCTGAGACTCAACACAGCTGAGTTTTTCCCAGTTGCTCTAATCTTCTATCATTTCATCATATCGCTCCATTCATTCTGAACAAGTTGTTCTCAAATGAAGAGAAATTAGATCTGAGCACGCAAATGTATTCGTTTAATTATTTGAATTTGGGGAAGCAAGCATCTTCACATTGATTAAACTCTACAACAACAATGCACTCTGCTTAATTTAAAATCTGAATTTTGTTTTTGCTAAACTCTGATTAGAACTAATCTTGTTGGTGCATCCCAGCCTAAAAATAAAAAAATCATGGAATACTTTTTGTTTGGTATGAAATGGCCACTAAGCGCAAAATCCACTAAACCCCGCCCATCCCACACGTGTCGGTGATGAGGTTACCTATGGGCAGGTCGACTGTGGCCACCGCTCCTTTCTCTCCCTGCATTTGGACTTTTTCAAAAACAGAAACGATCTTTGCGGGACTTTGAAGTTTGGTCTGCAGAGCTGCATAGAAATCAAACCTTGGAGACAAAGAAACAAAGTCAGAGACAAAATGCAAAAACCTGTTAAGCCCTAAGCCTATTTGTAGGCCTCTCCTCGATTTTTGCAACCCATAGTAAAGAGAGTGATTTTCGTCTAAATATAAGGTGTATTTTAATAGTTTTTATATTGTAGAAAGCTGACCCTTGTGAAATGTGTTCAGATTTGTAAATATCAGTATATATGTTACTGGTTAAGAGAACATTAAGATGGAACACAGCACAAATTGAAATTCTTTATCTCCGATTATAAATTAATCCAATTTTGATAAGATATTTTTTTTTTATGTTGTAGTTGAAAGCTCAAACCTCTCCCAGATCATAGCCCAATGGATTGAGAGTCTCTCTGCACAATGTTTTCTTTGATAAAGTGAAGCATTCAAGAGCTAGAGAGGTATGAGTGCAGAGATTTCAGCCGAGGTCAACCAAAATGTCATTTGGTTCCAGCTGTTCCATTGTAATTTTATAGAGTATATAATTATATATTTCACTTCTTTTATGACTAATAGTGTTCAATCTATCATATGCAGCAGTTTGGCATCATTTAGAGAGCCTGGATCTTCTCTGAGCCTGTTTATGTCTGTCATCCATGGGATTTTCTCATCTGGCTTCCACTCCTCATAGCTCAGCCTATGGTTGGTCGATTTCAGTCAATGGACCCGCCTTAGAAGCGTCTGAGTCCACAGAATTTAACAAACCCCTCGTGATTTTGATAGACAGAAGCGTTAGCCAGTAGGGAGTAAAACGGTGGCGCGAACCGTGCGCACAACTTCGCCGGAATTCGATCCCCTCTCCCCACGGTGCCTTTGTTAGGCGGGCCCTTGTTTCTGCACGGGGACATTTCAGAGACGCACCGGAAATACGTAGAAATATTGTTGACGGAAATAAGCGGAGATATACAGCAGAACAACGAAAAGGTAAGGAGCTTTGGATGATTTTGAAGGATATTACGCATTGTGTTTCTGGTGTTTGTTTGCTCACAGCCCTGTGAGGGTTTACCGGAGAGACGATCTGATGGTAGTTCTGGAATCTGTGTCGAATGCTCGTGCTTTTTGCTATTTCGGTTGCCTATGCTAACCGTTAGCTTTGTTATGCTAACTCGGAGAAGAGCGAGTTATGGCTAGAAATACGTGATTTTGTGATAAATCTTTTATTTGCGTACACTATTTGTGTAGAATGGTGTTTGGAATGTCTTAGATTGTTTGTTTTACCCAGATTTAGAATTTTTTTTTGGATATTTTTTTTTTTTTTTCATATTCATAAATACATGCATAAATGGACTTTTTTGGACGGTAACTGCTACAGCGGACCTGAATTTGGGTCCGTCGGGCTTAACAGAACTGTTACAATGCCTCTGTGAAGAGGTTGACGTATACATCAGAATTGATGTGAAAGTGTTCAGCATCATTGGACTCCCTCGGTACTATTAGTCAAGTTAATAAAGAAATAGATCAGATGAACTCTTCTGCAGAGGGGCGTCCTCACCACTGCGCCTGCCAGTTGATGAAGCTGAACGACGGGTAAATGAACCAGCCCATCTCAGCCAGCGCCCCCTGGTGGTCAATACCGATGAAGAAGTTCGGGGACGGGGTGTTCTGGAAGGACACGTACACCTGCCGTCCAAACCTACAAAACAAAATCCAGACGCATCACGCCTCAATGAGACGGGCAACGGATGTCACACAAGATGGTGTTTAATTAAAGTATTTACAGTCATTCTAATGAGCTTAAATTAACCAGTAACTTTAAACTTCTGAATAAGATTCTCTGCTCTTTTCATTTAAAATTGTCCCCCTGAAGAGCTTGTGTCATATTTTGGAAAGCATCACCCGAAAGTTGTGACCGGCTTCAGAAGAGCGGAAGCAAACGGACTTAAGAGAACCATTACTTTTAACCTTTAAAGTATTCAGTTGATCCATGTAAAGGATGTTAATCGTCACAGCGAGGAGGCTTTTAAGCCTTCGGGTCGGTCTGTCTTACTCGAGCGCCTGAGCGACCGAAACCTCCAGGTGCACCATGGCGGCCGGGATGGCCAGCGTTGTGTCGCATTCATCCCCGACGCAGTTCATGTCCTGGATCGGGTTACCGGGGAGAGCGTAGACGAGGACAGCGGAGGCGTTGGATTTGACCATGCTCTGCACCTGGAGGATTAGGGATGATGAATACAGATTACATTAAAGTCTATACTTCCTGTGTGTTTGGAGGGAAACGTGGCCGGCTACAAACAGGGGGAAAAAAGCAGTATTACTCCAATACATTATTATTTTAATTATCACTCAATCTGTTGATTATTCTTTCGAGTAAATTGATTCATGGTTTTGGTTCAAAATGTAAGAAAACTGTGAGAAATGTAGATTCTTATCGACGAAATTGCTTGTTTTGTCAATTTTTTGTTTTGTTTTAGCGATCCGAGCAGGAAGTGTCTCGCCTCCTCAGCGTTCAACACAAACACACCTTGGTGAAGAAAGAGCAGTTGCCCTCGGACACCCAGGCCAGAGCCCCCGCCACCGAGGGGGACGGTTCACACCCATCACCTGCGTCCACCAGCTGGTATGACCTCGGCCCCCCGCGCGGCGAGAGCCAGTCGTACCGGGCGTCTAGGCGCTTGATGATTATGGGCATTTTCCACCCTGTGAGGACAGAAAAACAATACATCAATAATACAGTTTATATTCCACTCTTAAATAACGTTTCCACATAAAACAGGGTGTCGCTGTGAGACTTGACGTCAGCAGGGAGGAGCAATGACCCTGCAGCATTTACCCACCTGTATTTAACCCACAGTATTAAATACAGGTTTTGGAAAAACGACAAACAAAATACGTTGGTTATTCGCATAACACATTGCAATTGAGGATACATTTAAATACGAACACACAGGGTTCAACATCAATGTTTCTTTCACTTGCAGAAGTAAATTTTTACTTTTATTTATTAGTGGTTATCAAATAACAACAAAGACTTAAGTTATGTTTCGTCCGCCTTGCTCTCATAAAAATGTACAGCTAAAAATCACTTCTTTTTTTTAATAAATTGTTTGTACATCTGGACACTTGAGACACAAGCAAGAAAAAGGGGCCTTTTAGTTTTGTCAGTTATTGTGTGCAGTAAAAAAAGAGCACACTCAGCTGGAAGATAGACAAATGAACACTGACGTTTAGAGCAGCTGGGATGCTGAGAGTGATAAGAGTGACGTCCTCGTTAATTTAATCAGGACTGGGCGACATGGAGGAAATCAGACACCACCACGTCTTTGAGGACGGCGCTCTTACCCTCGGATTTGAAGACGACCTGGGAGAAGACACAGCCGCGTCCGTAGCAGCGCCAGTAGTAAAGCACGTTGGGTATCCAGTTACCCAGAGCGAAGACCGGCACCGGGGAGAAGTGCAGTCTGGACAGAACCTCCTTATTCCTGCAGAAAACATGGAGGGGGTGACATGTGGTTACCGATGTGTTGTGTGGTGTGCTTACACTGTTTATGATCCAATAACATAATAATCTGAAATGTGTCTGAAATGAGTACTTTTGATTTTGATACTTTAAGTATATGTTGATGAGTATCATTTTGTACTTTTACTAAGGTAGAATGCATTGAAAATGTCACTCACGCAAAAGTACAGAGGTGTTTTCAGCTAAATGTACTCAAAGTATCAAAAGTAAAAGTACTTGTTATGCAGCTGAATGGCTGAAGAAGTATTTCATTCTGTAGCTATAAGGCTGAGTATGTCAAATAGTACATTCAAGTATTACGTATTTGCATACAGCTGGATATTTTTTTATATCTATAACAATTTAGAATATTTTGTAAAAATGTAATTTATCTGTCAAAAAATGTAGTGAAGTAAAAAATAGAATATTTCCCTCTGAGATGTGGTGGAGTAGAAGTATATAAAGTGGCAACAAATTGTAAATACTCAAGTAAAGTACGTCATAATTGTACTTATAGTAGTGTAATAAACGTGTTTTTCTACCACTGCATTGCCACATGTTGTTGGACATTTTTAGTTGACTTGTACCACTCGACTGGTCTGCATTGTCAACACGTTGCCTTCAAAACCAGTGCTTCTCTATCCGGTCACCTGTGCACGGCGACCCGCTGCAGCTGCTCCCTCATCCACAGAACATCGCTGACCGCGGAGTCGTCCAGGGACAGGAAGAGCACCTGCGTGCTGTTGGGCAGCTCCTCCACCAGGCTGATGAGGGACGACTCGGAGCTCCACATGCACTCCAGGAAGCCCGACTTGTTGGAGAAGGCGTGCACGATGAGGGGTCCCCGCAGGGCACCGGGCTGGTAGGAGAACTCCCCGTCCAGAGTCGGGACACTGAACGCGGCCGCGAGGTCCCCCGGCTCCGGCCCGTCGGGTGTGGAGGCTGCGCTGGATCTCAAGCTGACCGCGTTGTCTCGGGAGTCGCAGGCCGACCCATAATCGATCAGTTTCGCTTTCCCCGCCGCAGCTTTGCTCACACGAGCTGTCACAACAACAGCAAGGAGCCACAACATCGACGACTTTGAACACAACAACAAAAGCATGGTTTCCTGCCCACGGCGGGTGACCGTGAACTCACCACAAACAGCCGTGCATTTTTTTTATATAGTTTATATGAATATAAAAAGTCGGACTGCTGTTAAAGTGTCTCAAAATTACGTTTTGGTGGACTTCCTAATTCCATCTACAGACTTTTGAGTTGAAGGCGGGCCGTACTGCTCCGTACGGTGGCCCCGGAGGTACATACAAGCTGGCTTTTCATTGGTCGATAAATAGAGCGAAGGGATGACGTATTTGTGTAGGCCAACCACAGAAGTGGAAGTTTGCATCGCACTGGTTCCCTCGACAACAAGCCCGATTTTGGGTTTATAGCAGAAAATAAACTCTAGTTTAATCTGTGGCAACCGCGTATGACACTGTCACGGTCTGAAATGACCAGAAAGAGACAGAAAACGACCAATATCAATATAAAACCACTAAAAATAGATGCAAAGCGACTATAAGGTGAAGCAAAATGACCACACGGAGATGCAAAATAACTCAAACAGATGCAAATCAAGCACTAAGAGACGTGTCATTTATAAAAACCTCGTGGCAAAACAACAAACTACCAACATGTGCTAATTTCAACACACTGTCCCTTTAATCCACTATATTCGTTCGTTACGTTACAGAATCTGATGTTATTAAAAGATAAAGGATCCAATCAAGTGACATTTATACAGCCCAATATCACAAATTTGCTAAAAAAAACAGTCCCCCTTTAATAACCTTTAATGGCGGAAATTATGGAAGAAAGCTCAGGAAGAGCAGCAGAGCAGGGGTCCCTCCCAGTGGACAGACATACATGCAATAGGCCCAGATGTTGTGTGTACAAAACAACCAACAGAACAAAACAGTATATAAAATAATAGAGGAATGTATACCACCTAGATTTGGCTATTTTTGAAGTTATTTTCCCTCTATAATCTGAAAATATTCTGACGGCCAGGACGTCTTTTCTCGATTTGAAATATTAACATTCTGTAAAGAGTTGGTCAGACCAGTAACACATGTTTTAGTACCTATAGGTCCAGTATTGTTTGTTATGGACCCAGAGCATGAAACACATTCTAATTTCAAAATGTAGCCTATGTGACTCTAAAGACGAGCATCGACCCACATCATCCACTCCAGCTGTGCGTAAAAGCCCTTGTGCGTAAAACGAGCGTTAATGGACCCCCTTGGCGCGATGGCGCATCATCAGGGAGGACGCGCTGTTCTCTCTATCCGCATCTGTAATAATCCAGCAGTGAGTTGGAGGAGACTATACCTGCACAGTGCGCACACATATGTATCATTAGCTGTAATCCAGGAGAAACGTATTCATCTTTACGCAAACGCATCTGGGTGACATTTACGCACGGTGGATGATGGAGCTAGTTAAACTGGTTCTGATAGTTCTGCTGCTTCTGACAAATGTTTTCTGTCAAGAAATGGATGACGACAACTGGAGAGAAGACATCGAAGAGGTAAGACGGATCAAACTTCTTTGGAAAAGTCTTCACTGAAAGACAAAGTTATAATAATTGTAAAATGATTTTTTTTTTATATGAAAAGATAATCTAGCAGCATTTAATCCCTTTCTTTGCATTATTTGTTTTGTCTCATACAAGAACAAATGGCCAAACTCTGAAGTGATTCAAGATATAGTAATGAGAATGACCAGAAAACCAGGACTGCGCCAATATCTCGGCCTCATGGGGAAGAAGGACTCCGGTAATAAATAAATTAGTATTAAAACTGTATTCATGTTAAAGACAGCTGCGTTCAGGTCTGATTTCATTTATTTCCTCCAAACAGCAAAAGCGCAGAAAGCCCATAAACGTAAGTTGTATTCATTTGCTTGCTTTCAACATCAAATGTCAATTCTGACATATTTAATATACTGTATATATATATATATATATATATATATATATATATATATATATATATATATATATATATATATATATATATATATATATTAATATACTGTGTATATATATACTGTGGTATTTTAACGGATCTTTTCATTCACAGGGCATCAATTTAAAACCTTTGTGGGCCTGATGGGTAAAAGGAGCTTTGAGGATCAAGGTATTTTACCTCCAACAGACATATTAAATATACTGGAGGGAGCTTCTGGTAAACGCTGATTTCATCCCTACAGGAGCCCAGTGAGCTGCACAGAAGAGCGAGGATCTGCGTTTGTTGTCTTACTGTTTAATCTCAGACGGACAACAAAACCTCTTGTTCCGTTTGGTCAGTTTGTAATGGTTTCATTAAAAATGTCACATATTATCACAGTGGAGTTCTCGGCATTTGCCAATGCTGAGAACTTTTAGGCAAACAGCGACATCTAGTGGTGAAATAAAAAGGAAAAGATGAACTCATCACGAAAACAAACCTGTGGAAGCCCGACACTGTCATGGGAGAAAAGATCAATACGACATATTATCATGAAGTATCATTAATTTCAGATACTACGCCAAACTATTAAGAAGATTTCTGATTATTTTAATAAAGTTTCTGATTATTTTGAGATGCTAAATCAATATTTTGAGATGCTAAGTGATTCTCTTAAAGTTTCTCACTACAACGACTTACAGGTTCTTTATTTTGGCAGTGATGGGCTTCCATACAAACTTAACGGTATTTAAACATTTAAACATAAAAACTGTCATTTCAAAAAATGCATCCACACCAATATTCAAAACAAACCCATCTCACTCCTCAATATCATCACAGGTTTATTAAGTGACTTTGTACAATACAAATGAAAAATAAAATAAAAAATACAGAGATGGAGTACATAGCCAAAGCAAACTGCGGTGTCGACTCTTCATTTTCCACAGATCGTTCCCGCAGAGTGATCGAAACATTCTTGTATTTTTCCTAAAGCATCGATGGATCGCCGTTAAAACAAGTGTTTCTGTTAAACAGTTGGACGCTGCTCTCAAGTCTCTGAGGATTTTGTTTCTAAACATACAAAAGAAGTTATTACTCCAGCTGGCTCGGTATATATATATATATATGTATATATATATAAAAATAAACTAAAGTGAAATATAACACTTATGACATAAATGGTGGTCCAAGGCTAGTGGAAAAGAGCTAAACACGGGAAAAAGAAAGCGTTACATTTCAGAAAAAGAAGAAGCTTTAGCCGTTGTTGTTTTTTTATTATCTATAAAAAAGGCCCACGGTGTGTTTTATTGTTTGCCTTGGTTTCAGGTTTTGTTGTTGACACGTTTCATTTCTGTCGCGCTGATGTTAAAAGTTTACCGGTTACACTCAGAACCAAACTAAACGGGTTAGTTAATGCCTTGTCCTCTTCTTACTTTAATACACAAAGGAAGATCAGGTTAATGTTCACTTACTGTTACTGTCATTTTTCCTGTAAACAAATAAAAAGTCACCAGAACTCGATTGTACAACAGTCAGAGATGATTCGTGGGGATGATTTTTTTTTTTTTTGTCTGTGCTCTCTGTAAAACTGTACACATTAGTCATTTAAAAGCAACCGTGGGGTGAAAAAAAAGAGAGAGCAGCAGGTAGGGGCAACAACAACAATAATAATAATAATAATAACAACATCAATAATAATAATTAAAATAATAATATGGGTTTGGCCGTTATTTGTTGATACTTTGATGATGAGTCCCGAGGCAGCGAGGGGGGAGGGGCTCTGTGGTGGCGGTTCTGACCGTACATTCAGACGCCCTCCACCTCCTCACACACCCACAACACCCCCCTCTAGTGGCTGGGAGCAGGAGCACAGCTGTGCTGGCAGAGGGAGCAAGGGACGGGACACAGGGAGGGGGAGAAAGGTAGGGGGGGGAGGTGAGACAGAAGAGGAGGAGGAGGAGGAGGAGGAGGTGAAGGAGAAGGAGGAGGAGGAGGAGGAGGAGGAGGAGGAGGAGGGTGATGTCAGTGTCACACACAGGGTGTCCTGAACCGGCAACGTTGGCAAAAAATTTTTAAAAAAAATAACTGGAGTTGGGGGGGTCATCTTTTAAAAGATCTTTCCTTTCTTTTTGTTTTTCTCCAGAGTCCTGCAGGAGAAAAGAGAAACACACACACACACACACACACACACACAGACACACACACACACACACACACACACACACACACACACACACACACACACACACACACACACACACACACACACACACACACAGTGAATAAAGTACAGCTCTTTTACTTTTAGATTTACTTTGTAAGATACGTCTGTAGGAAATAAGATACTCAAAATGATTCATTTAAAAACGGGACTAGCTCGTCACACCGGTCAATTAAAATCACACTTCACTGTTTGCGGATGGTAGCAGCTAACGGGGCGATATGGAGAGAGACACTTTCAATTTCCAAAACGATGTCACATCACGATGAGGCAGATTAGCTGAATTCATGAGAGTTATAACTAAAGGTGATTATTATTTATTTACACATATTTAGGGAAAAGGAATCTACTTTAAAAGGTTGGAATCTTGAATCGATACGAGAACTTCCACATCTTTCACTTTAACACACGACCAGAGTCATAGAAGTGAAGTGAAAGATGTGCATGTTTTTTGGGCTGTTCCTGTATCAACGCTACCACAGTGTCATCGACACAACAGAGGCAGAGACGACATGTTACACAATAAATAAATGACCAGGAAGTGCAGAATGTATAAATACACACGGTGCCGTTTCAACAGACAGTTCTTCAGACCTCGTGACTCGTACGTCTTTCTGTCTCCAACTGTCTACTGTGACCGTTATGCACCAAAACACAAAAGGCAAATTCTTTGTATGTAAAAACCTACTACGCCTCTGGTTCTGCATTAGTGTCAGACGGCCACAAGGTGGCGCCACCATTACCCTCCAGTTAAATTAAAAAAGGTCCCCGGTCATGATACAGGAGCTCAGTTTGAGCGCCGTACCTGGAGGCCTCCATTTTCTGCTGCTCCAGGCGCTGCTGGGCCTCCCAGTTCGCCCTCTCGTCCTCGAACACGCGTCTCTTCTCCTCCAGCTCTTTGTGCTGCGCCTCCAGGTTCTTCTTCATCTGCTCGTGACGCCGCTGAAGCTGCAGAGAGACAGACGGGATGGAAGGAGGACGTCGGTACTCCGAGTGTATATATATATATATATATATATATATAAATAAAAAGGCAGTCAGAAAAACACTGAACTCAGACTGCAAAACGTGTGCAAAAAAGAGGGAACATGCCAACAGAACCTCCATTTACACAAATCAACAACCCTCTCACATGACACTCAGTCACACTTCTAACCGCTGAAGCAAGTCAGCACAAGAGGAAGGAAGGAGCTCAGACGGATGAGTAACTTCACAAGGGAACCGCAGTATTCATTAAGCCAAGTGTGTGTGTGTGTGTGTGTGTGTGTGTGTTACCTCTGCTTCAGAGTCTTTGAGCTTCTGCACTTTTTCCTTGACTTTCATCTCGAACACCTGCTCCATCTCCATCTCCATCTTCTTCATCTTAGTCACATGCTCTCGCCTTTCCTCCTCCATCTGGGCCAGAGGACTCCTGCACGGGGAGAGGTGGAGCGCACGCACGCACGCACACACACACACACACACACACACACACACACACACACACACACACACACACACACACACACACACACACACACACACACACACACACACACACACAGAGATTTAGATCAGCACTCCAGAGCATCACAGGCGTACTCATCAGTCTGCATTGTGAACAGTAACGTCACCCATTGTTAAGAGTTGTCACGATCGTTAAAACGTCAGTCTGAGAACAGTAGGACCGTTAAAAACTGAATGTACTGTTTTTAACAAACTCAAGTCTTTGATCCAATTTATTCAGCAAACAGAAATCGTATTTTGGCATCTCCTCTTGAATATGTTTGCATATGCAGATAATTAAAGTGCTAAAAGGTGATTAAGAGAAAGGAGCATGTTTTACCGTCACCTGCTTTCACCAAACAGGTCAAAGTAAAATACGCTACGCAGTACTTTCTGTGGTATTACTACGCAAATCTCGGACTCTATCGTGACAACGCCAGCCAAAAAAAAAATAAAAAATACATCATGTCTGGTTGCAAGAGGGTGAACGGAGCGCGGGGGAAAAGATTCAGGAATGGCGGGATCCAACAAGGCTGCGACAGGAACAGGAAACCAAACCCAGCAGGAGAGTTTCCTGAGGAGCAGGAGAGGGAACCTGCAACACCGCCTGTCGGTGCAGGTGGAGGGTTAAATGTTAGTCAAGCTCATCGGGGCGTTTTTTTACTGCAGCGCTGGTGTCCAGAGAACCCGTCATGAAACATGTGGAGAGCTTACCTGCGATTAAAGCCGGATTTACCCTCATGCGGGTGCAGCGGCAGGTTATCTGCAGTGTCAGCGATAGCTAACAAAGCTACGCTAATTCAGTGATAAACACATTTTCCAAGAAACTCTTCTGTAGATTTAGTATTTAGAAATTATTTAGATCTGAAACTCAGATTTCAGCGGCTTTAACGCACCATGTAGTTCAAATGAAATCCAGCAAACATGAACTACAAATGTGCATTTTTAACTTGATGTTGTATAGAAAAGAATTCCTCTCATTATTACAGATTGTCTACGTTCGCTACTTCAGCGACTGTAGTTGGTTTATGGATGCCAGTTACATCCAACTCCTGCTAAAATGCTCCATGTTGTAGCTTCCATACATTTCACGTACCGCTCTCTGGTAGTTCTCTGAGCAAAGCGAACAGCAGGTGGAAGCAGCAAGCGGAAACAATTAAAGGCTTTGTTGTCGGGAAGAAAAGTGAAGGCGTCACATTCATAGCGGTCAAACTACATTCATAAGTGTGGAAATTCACAGTTTTCCTCCCGCTGGTCCTGGAAATATCTACTGACAGGAGGAAGTCGAGGGTGGGGGGGTGGGGGAGGAGGGGGGCAGACTTAAGTCAACAGGGAGGGAAGAAAACGCCCGAATGCAGCCAGCAGAGGAGAGAGGAGGAAGAGAAACGATCATCATACACAAGGGTCTCAAAAATAATAAGGAAAAAAAAATCACCACTTACATTCCTTCAACTGTGTCAAGTCTAAAAAAACAAAAACACATACAACCAAAACACACACACACACACACACACACACACACACACAGAAAGACACAACCACAAACACACACACACACACACACACACACACACACACACACACACACACACACACACACACACACACACACACAGCATGCAAGAATGAGTTCATGCACTAAAATAAAACGTCTTCTTTCATCTACTTTTTCACTGCGAATGGGAAAAATAGAAAGCCTGGAAAAAATAACAATGTGGGCTTTGTGAGCTGGGTGTCAAGTATGTGAGCAGAGTTGGCCAAACGTTGAGCTGTGTGTGTGTGTGTGTGTGTGTGTGTGTGTGTGTGTGTGTGTGTGTGTTAGCTTCAGCAGTGGAGCTGGAATATTAGCTTCGTGAGTTTTGCCATTTTGCTTGTGTCTACATGAAGGAGGAAGCCGCGTGGTGCTTTGAACGAAAACGTATGAAAATCAGCGGCATGATTTTATGCAAAGTAGTGCAGAGTGAGAGGCTGCACCAAAAAAGCAGAATCATCAAGTGTTTGTCGAACATCACCGACTGAGAGGAACCGCCGGGGAATGAGATCCAACAACTCAGACTTTTTAGATGAAAATGAAATGCCTTAATAAATTATGATAGGAGTTAATAGTCAGACAACAACTCGGCCATCTGCAATCACTTTCTACAGACAGAATGTCAGCCGTGCTGCTTTATCGGAGTTCAGGAAGGACGATCTGACCTACACTTATTTATTATTACAACATTTTCCTCAGTGTTTCCCAGCATTATACTACATAATTCCCACTGATCAGAAAATCGCTGCTTCTCTCCAAACTCCTGGTCGAGGAGAAGACCTGCCAGCAGCTATTTATGGGGCTAAATTAAAAGTTAATAGGCTTGTAAAATAAATAAACTAAAGACCTAAATGTAAGCAGCGATTCAGAGGTCTGGTTCTATTCTGCACAGTCTAGCTTTAAGGTAGTCAGACGTCAGCATTATTTAGAAG
Organism: Cebidichthys violaceus; assembly: GCF_023349555.1. NCBI lineage: Eukaryota > Metazoa > Chordata > Actinopteri > Perciformes > Stichaeidae > Cebidichthys > Cebidichthys violaceus. The sequence goes on from NW_027176289.1 coordinate 159,102, forward strand.
TGAACCCGTCCTGCTGCCTCGAGTTAAACCCCCGTCTCTAGTGTCTCTAGCGCTCTTTGTCCAGGACTTACTTGGTGGACAGTTGACCTTTGGCCCTGTTGTTGTCCACCCCGTTGTAGGTGACGGCGGCCAGCTTCCTGCTGCGGTAGTTCTCGTAGTGGACGTTGTTCGTCACGTCCTTCAGGTCCTGCATGTGCGTTCTGGGGAGGGACGGCAAAGCATTCGAAACATGCAAAATGCTCTCGAGTAATGTTTCAATAGTAAACAATAACCTCTCTGGTTATTATTGATTGACTGTTTTAACTTTTCCTCTTTGTTTTCTCGATTATTACCTGATGACCATATCTCTCAGGATGGTGAAGTCACAGTGGTCACCGTTTTCAACTAGAAGGGAGAAGAAGCAGTCCGTCAGCCAATCATCACAATAACTCATGTGTGACTTTGTTGTTTTTTCTTATTTCTCACTGTGGTAATATTTAACTAAAGCATTCATACCTTCCGCAACCCCCCAGGGGTATTGTCTCCCTCTGACTCTTTTGCTGTTCACCTCGATGATGGTGTTGCTTCCTACTACAGCCAGCGGCAACTTGTCCTAGCAGAGCAACATTATTTAGCGTCAACAACACATAAGCGTTTTAAGTATCTGCGTTTGTAACAAACCAGTATACACGTGTGTGTGTATGCAATATGACCGCGGTACCTTTATCTTCTTCACCAGCCTGTTCTCCTCTTCATCATCCGTCTCTGGGAACTCGTAGATCTTGATTTTATGCTCTTGGATTTCTCGCATGATCTAACGGAGAAAACATCTTTCAGCGACTTCTGGCAGAGCTCATTGGTAAATGGCTAAACAAAAACAGGTAGTGTTGACGTGAACACTGAAGGTTCTGCCGTTACCTCATATGTTCCCGATTCAAATTATGTTAAACAACTCAAACTTAGTACGACTTCTTAAAGGAGCTACAGATCAATTCTTTTTTTAATCGATATGAATGTATGATTTACGGAAAACCCTCCTCACGGTTCAGGACGTCGTTGTGCAAACAGCTGTGAAAACCACAGAGGATCTTTATGCGGCTTTGCTTGGTGAAGCACATTTTCGCCATCGTACCGATGAAAGACGTGTATTTTCTCTGCAGTAGTATGCAGCTGTGGAAACCACTGACCTGCTTCTTGAACTGTTGGCATTCCTCCGGGGTGAGGGTGTCTGCTTTGGCGATCAGCGGGATGACATTGACTTTCTCATGCAACCGTTTCATGAACTCGATGTCCAAGGGCTTCAGTCTGTGAGCAGATAAACATGCAGTTTGTCGTTTTAACGGATTCGGCAAGCAGCGTCAAAACCATTTAGGAAAAACTCAGCACCTTGAACGCAGTATTGGAATCTTAAATTGAACTGCGTGTCTGAGACATTCAAGTACAAAATAATGAATCAAACTGTTGTCGGAGCAAATGGGATATTTTGGGGCCGACTGGCTTTTTGGATCTACATTTAAATTTGTTTTTATTTTTTTGGCTTCCTTAGACAACACAAGGATAAGTGGAGCTTTACCAAATATAGAGAATCAGTGACGCTGGATGACTGAGGTTTGTGACGTCTAAAAAAAATGAGCTGGTAGTCGTGAGAATTCTTGGCTGTTTTAAAGCGGAATAAATAACGTTTGACTTTACTGATTTATTGAGTTAAAGCTTTGCATTTCGTTAAGATATTCATCGTCGTTGATTCCTCGAGTGCACGTTAGAAATACCCCACCGAGTCCAAATCTGCCTCCAAGCAGAATTTGCTGTTAGTTTTGAGAGTGGGATGTTTGTCACGTCGCCAACAGCAGGTCGGTTTACAGCGCAGCGCTGCTCTGAACATGAACGCAACAGCTCAGAGGAACTGATTCTACCCGAAACAAGAGCAACAATAAAAACCATCTCAATGGGTCTCAGATTAAAAGAGAAGTACTGAAGATCCAACCGGCATCGCTAACAGCTGACGCAAGTGAAGCTGTCACATACGGCACACATCTGCATACAACCCTCTGTGGTAGTACAAATTAAAAAAACAACTAGCACAAAGTCTGTCTGTGTGTGTGTGTGTGTGTGTGTGTGTGTGTGTGTGTGTGTGTGTGTGTGTGTGTGTGAGAGAGCGAGGACATACGCTGGCCATCCTCAAGGCTTAAGCACTGCTCGTGTGGGTACAGAGGACAGGCTTGTACAAACACAACGTCTCACTGAGGAGACACGAGGATGAAGGCTCTTCAGTGTTTACAGTAAGTCACGGTCAACAGCTTTAAGGACATGAGAGCACACGGTGGACATTTGCATATACACACACCCACACACCCACACCCACACCCACACACACACACACACACACACACACCCACACCCACACACACACACACACACACACACATACATTGGGTGGCTCCACACAGCAGACACAAACAAGTGTCCTGCCAGAGGATGCTCACCTCTACTGAGTTTGGGCAAGCTTTCATATCATCGCAATGTTAAACCCATACATGCATTTTAACGTGTTATCAACCAAATACCAGCAACAGCTTCTTTTTTTTCTTTTTCTTCTTCATAACAGGAAGTTTCTCAATGTCTCTACTCCCACACTTTCTGCTTCTTCACTGAATAGTGCGTCACACAAGACACGTACACGTCTTAAAGACAGACGAGACGAGCTCGTCTGAGCTGTGAACTAACGGCAGGCGGTCTGGTGGCGTGTGGATAACACACAGTACAGTTAACGTTCCACACAGTCGTCTCTTTATGAAACAGTTAGCGATCGGTATCATCGGCTGGGCATTCTGCCAGCGTCTTCGCCCTTTTAAGTTTCAACCCTTGTTTTGCAAGACAAGCAGCTGCATCATCATTTACAACAGTGGCCTCGGGGGGGGTGGGGGGGAGCCTTGTTGATGACCCTTCCCTGGATTAACCAGACTGCACAGGGATCTGAACCAGCAACCCTCATTTTCCACTCACAAACCTGCTTTTCTGACCTTTGGGGCACTTTTGAGCTCTCGTCTCCTACCTCACACTATTCTTTACTCGTTTCCTCACACACAGTTCCCTCCTTCCGCTTCCAACCTTTTCCTTTCTCGTGTCCTAATCAATCCTGACTTCTAATCTCTGGCTGTGAGCTTGAAAACGGATTAATCGACGTATGAATTTGCCTCCCAGACTCACCCATGTCCCGAGGGGGCGATGAAGTACAGGCAACAGTGGATTCGGCTGTCGGGCATCTGTCGTCTGTTCACCCGGGATTCTGAGTTCAGGTAGTCTTCAAACTTGCTGTCTATGTGGTCGATGATCGGCTGCCAGCTGCGTGATGTCACAAATGACAGCTCGAGTTAAAAGACATAAATCCCCAACAAAAGACCCAGAAGCACACTTTTGACACAGGAATGGTGGAGAACAGCTGTGACATTGTTAAGCATCCTCAGTGAAGGAACGTCATGTGTGCTGAGCTGAAGTCGTGGCGATCCTTACCAGTTGCTGTTGTCGACGGCATCTCCGAACCCCGGGGTGTCAACTATTGTGAGCAGCAGCTGGACGCCGCCTTCCTTTATTAAAACTTTGGACTGCTCCACCTGGCGCAGGGCAGAGAATAAAGGGCATATTGTGTCTACTTCTGCCACAAACTGTGCCTTTGAAACCGAAAAAAACCCCAAAAACGTTTAAACGCAATACAAAAAGGAAGGCTTGTGAAATCATTATCGCGGTGAGCAAATTGCATCGCAGATCATATATTTTTTTTTTAGCGGCGTGCAGGAACAGGCCATGCCAGACGGTGCTATTAGCCAACTATGCTGAGAAGCCAGAAATACACATCTGGAGAGATGTTGTCAGTCAGGAGCCAGACAGATAAAGAGCAGCACTTGAGTCACTCAGGAATCAGCACGACGTTGTGTAATTGGGGAGAAGACGATGAAGGAATTTCGTGGCTGGAGCGAACCATCAAGAGAGACTCTTCTAAAGTCTCATCACAATATATACAAATAAATCTAAAAAAGGTACAGAGACTTGTCACCAAAGCCCTCACAATATCCAGATGTTGATTTATATTATGATGGCGCTGATGTTTAACTTGACGGGTGACTGAAAGGAACAGATAATTCTTTGCTTTCAGCAGGTTTTCTGGCACCGAAAAACTGTAAAATGTACAATGTTTTAGTAACGGTGCATTTGTGTATGTTTTTATTACAATATATACGTGTATGTATTCATATATACACGTTGTGTTTGTTTAGGTCCGGTTGCTGCTGTAACTGTGTACAGTACGGTCACAGACTGTAAACAATCCTGTCGCGGCCGCATTTTCAACTAAAGCGTCACATTGATGGTTTGGATAGCTGCCAAAGCTGTTGGCGCGTTAAAGAGGATCTTACGGCCACAACCACAAAGTGTAAAAGCATTTCAACGTCATTTTAAACTCTGACATTTGATCTACTTTGTGCTCTACATGTGGCACGTCCATCGCTGTGTATCCAAGTTTCTTTTAATTGTTGCTCACGCCGTGTGCAACATCTCGACGAAACAGATTTAATGTATTTGCCAAAATGTACCTGGACAGTCTTTTTGATTCGATGTGAAGGTCCAGGATACTCTGCTGAATACAGGTCTGTTAGGAACAGTGAGTTGATCAACGTGGATTTGCCCAACCCTGACTCACCTGGGAAGAAGCAAAAAGAAAGAGAAATGAGTATTTATTTTGGCCTGTACTCTTCATGTTGTAGTTGGGAAGGAGGTCAGGCTGTAAAGCTCTGCGTTACTTTGAATAAAACATATTTATTGTGTTATGTCCACACAAACATCCCTGTTGACACAAATAAAGACAATCAAAGGCCACGCCGTCTGTCCGGGGATGAGGCTGACATTTGCCCAAGACATTAATCCATTCGGGTAAACAGTTAAAAGGCTCTGGAAACAACACAGACACAATGGCTCTTGTTATGTGCGGCTGACTGGCTGTGTGGTCTGGGAGGCTTCTCAAGCTCGGTTGGCCGTTGTGTGCCCAGTTTCCAAGCTCCCGATGAAAAGAATCATTAGTGGAAACGACCACTGACACGGCCTGCCTCGGGCCGATGGCCGCAAGTCAATATTTAACGAGCCGCCATTTACACACCAGAGCTGCAGTCAGAGGGTAATGTGTGCGCAGCTCGTACTGTAGCATTTGTTTGTCTTACATTTCGGGGCTGTGGGTATGCGCTTGTAAAAATGTACCGCAGTGGGCGGTTGATGACGGGCCTCTGCGATCTATGAGATGAACAGGTTGTTGGGTCATGTGTTTCACGGGCAGACGTGCCAGCTACTGCCGGTCATACCAGTCCCTTCTCTCTCCTTCCCTTCCCCTTTCTTTCGTCCTCTTTCACACCACACTGGTGACGCATTGCGTTGCACGACGGGGACATGTGGTCTCACAGCTCATCAGAGCCAAGAAAAGCTGAATATTGTGTGTGTGTGTGTGTGTGTGTGTGTGTGTGTGTGTGTGTGTGTCCATGCAAGAGGGCGATACCGTAAAAACAATGGCAAGCATTTAACTACCAACAAGACCAGAGGACCTGCTCTACTTTCCTTGTTGCTAGTTGCACTTGTGTCTTTTATGAAATTGGGGCTCGAGGTGATTTGTCGACGTATTCGCAGTCGCAGATTACAAATATACGGCGACTGGCATAATGCGCGTCAGCGTGTCACAAGAATGGCTGCGCACAGTCAAAGCGGCACTTCCCCTTGAGAATAAGCTCCAGTTAAAAAAGCCTCGCCCACGAGCCAATAAAGTGTGGGAGTGTTTTAGACAGAGACCCAACAGTGTGGTGCTCTGTAGACTCTGTAAATTGAAAATGATGCTGTTATGGTAATGTGTTGTTACACCATGTATCATCTAACATTGTCATTGAACCGTTATGTTCTGTTTACTTTAACCATGTATGAGTGAGAAAATGGACTATTCTGTAAAACGTCCCACACTGGTGCAAAAATAAATTTGCATATTAACCGTTTTAAGTCAAGTACTTCAGTAAACATACAGGGAAATTGTTGCGATGACATACAGTTATGAAAGTAATCTGTGTCACGGTAATACTTTTGAATTTGAGGTCCAGTATTTTTCTGATCAGGGATCTCGTTGCATTTGTTTGCGAATGAATAAAATATTGAAATCTGATACGTTTTGATATTTCATTTGAGTAAATGAATTGTTATCTACGTGCCTGGTCATGAGGATGTTCTACTCCAAGCGCCTGATAACAGCAAAAACAGGCTGCACACCATCATGTCACTGGAATCTATCAGCGGTATTTAAGCCAAGAACCAGCAGAAACAAAGTGTCGGACGCAATGGGAGATGCGCTATTCTTAGAGGCATGCTGGGTAAATTCTGTCGGTCCCACCACAGGAAATGGTTTTGACCCGAGGAAACATTTTCCCTCCAAACAGGGACTGATCAGCCGAGGAGGATCTTGGCTCAGTGTCAACCACCACATCCAGACATTTTAAAAGAATGTCTCCATCTTTGTTTCGCAGAGTGCAGCTCTGGATGAATCCATCCCAAATGTTTCTTCTCTGGCAGAACCGTGTCAAGGAACTGACATCCAGATTAATTCGAACAGCAGCAATGCAAAGGTCCCCTCCTCTCTGACTCAGCGTGTATCACTACAAAGCTGGCGGCATGTCCCTTGTGTATAAATATGACTGAGCGCATACACAAAAAAACAAACCACAACGGAGGATTTTTAAAAATGGCAACCGCAACAACTACAATGAAATGATTTGTATAGAAGAAGAGGGCTGAGGGTTCTTACCGACGACCATCAGGGTGAACTCAAAGCCCCTCTTGACGGACTTCCTGTACACTTGGTTGGGGAGGCTTGCAAAGCCGACATATCCTTCCAGATTCTTTTGCTGCTGTAAGAGAGTAAAGAAGATTACACACACTAAATCCACAAAAAAAATATATATAATCTTGCACCAATGCTTTAAATGTAGGTGTAAAAACAAAAAGATCGCTACTCAATCGCTACTCCCACGCTGCCAAAACTGAAATATACTCCCAGCCTTCTAACCACCTGAACCCTGATGTTCCTCTCCAGTAGATTCTAAGTAGGACAAACATCTTTTTCTTCCCAATTCAGTTTGACAACTCTGCTTATTCCAGTTTTCATTGAAGATATATAACAATGAGTAAAATATTCAAATCCAAGATCAATTAAATCAAACGGAAATATTCAAGATGTTTTGAGCATGTTTGTGCTGTAATGAAGCAGGACACAGTTACATACTGGAGATTTTGAGAAACATTCAGACGTTCTGCAGAGCTTAAACCACGCTGGTTGTACAGAATGATTTAAAGTATTGAGATAATTTCAATACTTACTGTTTGTACTGCTGTTTTGTGTAGATCAACGTCATGTTTTCCCAATGTGCAGGAAAGGCCAGCGTTTCCAGGGTCACAAAGCAAAAGGGAGAGAGAGCACAAAAAAAAAAAAAAAAAAGCAACAGAGAATCAATCTCAGGCCATCTGACAAACAAACCAATCTGTCTCCAGAATCAGTTTCCCAAGCTGAGAGACGCTGGAGGCGAAATGATTCACGATCCTGGCTACTATAACAACACAAGACAGTTGGCCAGTGTGGGACATATTCCACTCTACTTGCTCCTTTAATGTCAGTAAGCACCGTTAAAGCAAGGCTTTTTCTTTGAGCCCGTGGCGAGGATTTCTGCCTCTTACTCTGGAGCATCTGCCTGGCAACCAACAGCAACCCACATGTCTTCTGTGAGACACGATGACTTCATATGCAGATCTGCCTACAGGATGTGCAGTTTAATCTCAGTCAGCATCTTACTGCTTCAGTTTGTGACTCATTATATACTGGGTTCTGCAACCATTTTTTTTTTTATATCTAAAAAGGCAGAGAGGAAATTGTGAGAACTGTCAATTTAAAAACGAACATCTGTTGGTTTCCTTTCTGGCAATGTCTGACAGGTCTGCTTCAGGAAGTGGTGACGGGGAGAGGATGATTTGCTAGATATTTATAAAAGAGTTTGAGTTTGTAGTTTTTAAGTGTGAAGGAATCCAGTATACAGTAAAAGTCAAACATGAACTCTGAGGTACTAGATCCACTTTAATCCAGATTAGATAGCAGCCGTGCCCTCCTTCTGCCTACCTGAGACACATCTTTCAGCTTTGGCTTTGCTTGCCTAACCTAGATGCTCCAATCATCGCAGTTTAAGCGAATTATTGATCTCTCTCACACTCACACACAAACACACACACAAAATGCAGCCCCAATCTAGGGCACACAAACGACAGAAAGTGGTCGTTAAGAAGCATTTCTAAAAGGCCAAATGCACTGCTAACTATAATAACTATCTTCTGTATAATATGGGACTATTTGACGTTAAAGTACAGAGACATTACAGTATCACAAGCAGTAGTTAAGTTAGCATTTACGTGAGCTGTTTAATCCAACATTCGACACCAAGTTAGCTAGTTAAGTCTAATTGCTAGTAATTGTAGACAAGCTTTAACAAAAAAACAGTAATAACTGTCACCCTAACGTGTGTCTTAACGCGTATTCTCGTGTTATCCGTTTACACGAACAGAAACGTTTAGTGGAATACTTTTTGCTAGGGGCAGGAAATGACTCTCCAGTTAGGTTTGTGCAGCCTAGCTAACGAAGCTAACGACTAGCTTGTTAGCTTCGTTAGCTTGCAACCAATCCAACTGGAGGCGGACGACTGGGCGTTGGTTGCTCAGACAACTGCAGAAGCTAAATAGCGGCACGGCCAAATTATATATATATATTAAAAAAAGCGAATACAATCCAACACAAATCATCACAGTTGGAGTTTACATAGTGGGGTTTCAGAATAAATGGATACTAGTCTCACCCATAACGTTGACGCTCCCTGCCGCCTCTAAAAACCCGATCATTCACAAGCCGACATTCCCCTTCTCGCTGATTTTGCCCGAGCTACGCAGTATGAGGCACGCAGCGCTTCACGCGCTCAACGGAGCTACGCCGTAAAGCTGACGTAACTTCTACGTGAATCACAAAGGGAGGAACACTCCAGTCTCGCGAGAACATACGTATTTTTTCTTTGAGTGTTGATGCGTTCTCGCGATACTTGCAAAAATACTTTTCTTATTAGACATTCTATTCTGTCGCTACACTAATAGTTTAATTACTTGATGATTAGTTAATGATGGGGCGGATTTTAAATCACTTAAATACGTCTATTTAAGATTCCATTACTTAAAAGAAATGCTGTATTACCAATAAGGTTAACACCAACATTTTACACAATATAAATCCAACAAATATATGTTCCTCCACATTCTAAGATATTGCATTTTTTTTTTGGAATTATGAACCATAAACTTTTACACTTTTATTTGACCATTTAATACATTTTAAAGACTTGAATGAGTGATTATATATTGTATGAAATACTGAGTATAAAAATGTCATTATACATTTTGAACATCTATAACACTGCATTTATTGTAAATTTTACATACATAAATGCAAAATAACAAGTTAGTTACCCCCAATTACACTGGATATTTTTGTGAATCTAAATATTATATTGGGACTCTTAATTAAACTTATAACCACTGAAAAAATAAATAATAACAATAATGTATATATTTTTCTTAATATCATTTGATATGATTGAAGTTTATGTATCGCAATCCTGTTTTTAATTATTATTTAAATTCATATTATTGTTTCTCTATCATTGTGTTAAGTAGCCTACATGTTTGCAACCTTTGTATATTTTAATGTTTTTTAAATAGAGATTGAGGGGAAAAAAAGAGTGCACTAGTTATTTGGTGATATGTCGCCATTTTATATTATATTATAAATGTATATGAGTGCGACTTCAACGGCATTCCGGTGACGGAGTAGCGTCGGTTGTATCCATGCAACCGGGACTCTCTTGTACCGCTCCCCCGGATTGGTTAAAACATGTCGTGAAACTGAACATTGTTTTCACTTATTTGCTAACGTAAGGGGGCGTCTGCTGTTGCAAGAATAAAACAATTATGTCGCCTTTATCCCCGGCTAAGGATATTTAAATAAGAAGAATTCGTATTTAATTCAAAAACCAAGCTGTCCACTGGTGGTTTGCGATGCTGAAGGATTGGTAAGAGACCTTTTTAACTTAAAACTGCCAAACAAGGATCAGTTCAACCGCTTCCTGCAGACATATGCAGGCTAAACAGTCGAGCTAGCCCTCTTATCACAGAGGCTATCAGTGGTGGAGGAAGTAGACTACTGTGTACTCTGTTACAAGTACTGCTACTTAAAGTAGGCAGTATTTGCATCAAAATATAGCCTACTCCTGCAGAATAGCCCAATACAGCTGGAGAAAAACGAAAAGGATAAAACAAGTAGGCTACAGCAAAGGTCATACTATATAAAATAATGTAAGATATCTGTTCTGAAAATGTAAAGAGCTGTGGGCCCTACATTGTTAAAAACAAAAACGTTGAAATATGCAAAATATTGGACCAAAATTATTGCATCTTAATGTTCATATTAAAGTGTTCGTTCCCTCGAATTACAGAACAAACACATTTCCCTACTCATCACTGGTGGTGTCGAGCTGTGCAGATAGTTTTAGTTGTATTTAAGTAGTTATTAAGTAGCGAAAGTGGTAATACTACAGTGTAGAAATACTCTGTTACAAGTGAATATCCTCCATTGAAAAATGTACTGTAAAAGTACTAAAGTATTGGTATCAAAATATACTGAAAGTATCAAAATTAAAAGTAGTCGTTATGCAGAAAGGTCCATTCCGGAATAATATATTAAATGTTACTGGATTATATTAAAAGTATATATATATATATATATATATATATATATATATATATATATATATATATACTTTTAATATATATGACATATATATATATAATAATATATACTTTTAATATATATATTAAAAGTATATATATATATATATATATAATAATATATACTTTTAATATATATATTAAAAGTATATATATATATATATATATACATATATATATATATATATATTTTATAACTTGATTTATATTTTTTTGTAAAAAATTGCAATATTTGCCTCCAAAATGTAGTGGAGTAGAAGTAGAAAGTAGCATAAAATGGAAAGTACAAGTACCTAAAAATTGTATATAAGTAGTGTACTTGAGTAGATGTACTTAATTACATGTCACCGCTGTCTAAGTGTCTCTTTGTGTCCACAGGTCACTCGTGGAAACAAAGGGGGCCGCTGAAAATGTCCAATCCAGTTAAAAAAGTGAGACAAGGAGAAAAACTGGCCCTGAAATCCAAAGGAATCCAAAGCAAGTAAGCCGGGCGATCTCCTCCTCCAAGTCATTTAAAAGTCGGTTACATAATTTAAGATGAATTTCCCTGATAAGACAAAAACAAATCACCTGATGAAGCCTGTTTTTTTTTTTAGGGGATCTCATGATCTCAGGAGGCTTCAGTCCCTGCTTGCCAAAAGCGTTCCCAGACAAGAGGTGAGCAACAACAAGTGACTCCACACTGAGGCCAGTGGGGTCCAGACATTTTGACAACAAAACCAGCTCGTATGTCTTCAGGTCTGTGTGTGTGTTGTAGTACGAGACTCCCTGTGTTGCAGGTGGCAGCGTTGAGTCACAGCAAAGCACGCGGCTGTGGATCCAGCAGACCTCAAGGTCCTCCTAAAGACACGAACAGACAGAGGAGTGAGAGCGACATCGCCAGCGAGGCCTCGGAACTGGAAAAATTCAGGTTTTCATTCATTCGTCTGTCATTTTCAACTTCTTAAGACCACATAACACACAATGAATTTGCTGCAAGAGTTAAACTTCAGCCTGTTCTTAAGGCAAAAACATCCTTTTTCAAGCACTCGTCAATTTTGAGATGTTGGGGCTATTCTTCCATAGCATGTTTTCTTTCAGAGTAGTGTAAAGAAAAACATAAAAATTACACATTTCAGTGTTATTTTACTACTTTGTCTATTTGCATCTGTAGATTTCTCTTAAATTCACCAAAAGGTACCCTTAGATAATACCTCATTATGCATACAGAAAACTTGTAAACAACTGGGTAAGCGTCATGGCGATATCTTCACCTGTAGTGTCTTCAAAATGTATGTAATTTTACATATTACATATTTTCAAAAGCCGTTTTCTCTAAATTATAATTTTTTTTCTCATACTATGAGTCAGAAATCTCCACTTGCAGCTTCATTCCTATCTATATTCTGGATATTTTTACAGAGGAATTTCTTCATAGATCTAATATACATGCTTCACTATAATATATACAGTAAACACGATTATGAATCAGCTTTTTGTTCTTGATTCACACAGATTCTGACACATGTCGCTCTGGTATCCAGCCCTGCATGTGACCAGAACATGGTGGTGTAGAAAACATAGTCGAGAGTGTTGAAAATAATGAACTACTGTATACTACACCCATGATGCAATGCAATGTGAAGTTGTCACACTCAATAGTTTTGCAGGATAGAGTTAATGAACAGTGTTTTTCTGTGGCTGAACATTAATTACGAGACTTCCTTTAACAATCAAATACAATCTGTACAGTTGTGGACCTAATTACATATAATTATATATATATATATATATATATATATATATATATATATATATATATATATATATATATATACAGTTGTGGTCAAAAGTTTACATACACTTGTAAAGAACATAATGTCATGGCTCTCTTGAGTTTCCAGTTATTTCTACAACTCTGATTTTTCTCTGATAGAGTGATTCGAACAGATACTTCTTTGTCACAAAAAACATTCATGAAGTTTGCTTCTTTCATGACTTTATTATGGGTTAACAGAAAAAGTGACAAAATCTGCTGGGTCAAAAATATACATACAGCAACATGAATTAGCAATTTTGGTGACTTAGAAAGTTGTGTCAATGAAATGAGCTTCATAGCATGGCCTCTTAACTTCTTGTGAGTGATTATGAGTGACTACAGCTGGTGACTTCTCTGAGGCCATTTAAATAGGGCTCATTGGATACAAACGCCCACAAACGCTACAATGGGAAAGTCAAAGGAGCTCAGCATGGATCTGAAAAAGCGAATCATTGACTTGAACAAGTCAGGAAAGTCACTTGGAGCCATTTCAAAGCAGCTGCAGGTCCCAAGAGCAACAGTGCAAACAATTGTTTGTAAGTATAAAGTGCATGGCACTGTTTTGTCACTGCCACGATCAGGAAGAAAACGCAAGCTATCACCTGCTGCTGAGAGAAAATTGGTCAGGAGGGTGAAGAGTCAACCGAGAACCACCAAAAAGCAGATCTGCCAAGAATTAGAAGCTGCTGGAACACAGGTGTCAGTGTCCACAGTCAAGCGTGTTTTGCATCTCCATGGACTGAGAGGCTGCCGTGCAAGAAGGAAGCCCTTGCTCCAAAAGCGGCACCTTAAGGCTCGACTGAAGTTTGCTGCTGATCACATGGACAAAGATAAGACCTTCTGGAGGAAAGTTCTGTGGTCAGACGAAACAAAAATCGAGCTGTTTGGCCACAATGCCCAGCAATATGTTTGGAGGAAAAACGGTGAGGCCTTTAACCCCAAGAACACCATGCCTACCGTCAAGCACGGTGGTGGTAGTATTATGCTGTGGGGCTGTTTTGCTGCCAATGGAACTGGTGCTTTACAGAGAGTAAATGGGATAATGAAGAAGGAGGATTACCTTCAAATTCTTCAAGATAACCTAAAATCATCAGCCCGAAGGTTGGGTCTTGGGCGCAGTTGGGTGTTCCAACAGGACAATGACCCCAAACGCACATCAAAAGTGGTAATGGAATGGCTAAATCAGGCTAGAATTAGGGTTTTAGAATGGCCTTCCCAAAGTCCTGACTTAAATCCCATTGAGAACATGTGGACAATGCTGAAGAAACAAGTCCATGTCAGCAAGCCATCAAATTTAACTGAACTGCACCAATTCTGTCAAGAGGAGTGGTCAAAGACTCAATGAGAAGCTTGCCAGAAGCTTGTGGATGGCTACCAAAAGCGCCTAATTGAAGTGAAAATGGCCAAGGGACATGTAACCAAATATTAGCACTGCTGTATGTATATTTTTGACCCAGCAGATTTGATCACTTTTTCTGTTAACCCATAATAAAGTCATGAAAGAACCAAACTTCATGAATGTTTTTTGTGACAAAGAAGTATCTGTTCCAATCACTCTATCAGAGAAAAATCTGAGTTGTAGAAATAACGGGGAAACTCAAGAGAGCCATGACATTATGTTCTTTACAAGTGTATGTAAACTTTTGACCACAACTGTGTGTGTGTGTGTGTATATATGTGTGTATATATACACGTTCATCTTTACAGCATCACATATAGAGACCAAAGATGTTTCAGCAGCCACCCGATGCATAAACTCTTCTCTGACATCCTTGCGTCTTTGGTCAAGAACAGACTCTGCAGGTAAAATATCTTCAAAATGCTGCAGCGTATTTCTTCTCTTGTCTCCCAAAAAAAAAAAAGGTTGACTGACGATGTTGACTCCTTCTTTAGTGAATGGATTGATCATGCGCTGCCCGAGTCTGTCCTCGGAGTTCTGGTCTGCTTACGATTATTGATCAGAGATCCCCACCATCAGGTACAACTTGGAAATAAAGAGCTTATTTGGTACTGCATGATTTATTAAAACAGTAATGCCCCTTTTAACTGCTTTCTTTTAGAAAATCCTCCATGAGCTCCGAGGCATTCATTTACTTGCCAGGGTAAATGCTCTCTATTAGACGTTTGTTTTTGTAGATTTATCCTCATTAAATGTCACGTCGTCCTCATCGCCGCTCCAATGTCTCCTTTCAGTACATGGAGCATGTCACTGCCGCGTATGCATCCTGCGGCGAACGGGCGTTTGCTGTGCAGAAGCTGGTCACAGTGACCCGTGAGTAATCTGAGGGGCAGTATGGAGACGCATGATAATACGAGCGCTGTGTACGTCCTCCTCAACGCTGCCTCCGCTGATTGCTCCGCAGACATGTTTCAGAAGCTGTCTGCCGTTGAGGGTCAAAGGGTCTGGGTCATCGAGAGCGGCGCTCACATGGTGAGTGACAAGTTGAGATAAGGCTATCTGTGATTATGGTTTCATATCATATTGACAACCGAGATAAACTTCATGCTGCGATAGTCATTCCTGTTGGTGCACTGGAACTGGCCACTCACTAATTATTGTATATTTAATGTATCTACGTAGGCTCTACAACAGGGTCGTAATATATCTTTGGGATTATAATTTATTTATATAATAATTTGTATTTTTTTTTTTTTAATTACAAATTGAGAATGTTCCCCCCCCCCCCACTTCCTGTTTTGGTAATATATTTAGTTATATATTTAATTAGTTATTGTGCTGGCTGAATATTCAACTGTAAATTCAATGGAAATGCATTTTCCCCATCTTATAATCTTAATGTTTTTGGTAACCCTGAAGTGTCACCCACATGACATGCTTTAGATTTTAAGCTCTATGCTAGCTGTAATACATAGTTAAATATTCTGCATTTTTGCTTTCCCTCGTCCAATGCTCCATAGTGTGAGCGATGGTGAACGTTCCAGCTTCCAGGGTGCAAATATTTGCAAATATTTAGTCTCAGTTGTCAAATGAAGCAATGGAAACCGATATGGAGAGTGATAGCAAATCTTTTACTCTCTCTTCGTGAGATATATGCATAAGTCATGCTTTTTTTTTTTTTTTTAATACGATAAAAAATAACATGATAACAATAATAATAATAATAACTTTATTTATATAGCACCTTCAAAAAACAGCAAAAGCAAGGCAATAACAACAACAACAACAACAGGAAGCTCAACAGTGAGGCCCAACAAAGCTCAAACTAAAGCAAGATTTAAACCTTAATAAAAACAGTACGACAGATGAAACAATAAAGCCAATCAATACGGTATAAAACAGTTAGGTAGAATAGTTTAGTAAAGTAAAATAATGTAATATAAAGCAGTAAAGCGACAGTCTGTAAAGATGGGTTTTAAGAAGTGATTTAAAAGAGATTACTGATTCCTTATCTATCAGTGAGTGTCTTTGCTCTCAGTTTATAATCTGAAATTCTTCTACATTTGATGTGCTTTGTGGAGAAAGAGTCTTTCATTTAGTAAAACCATTTCTAGACCCTGGTGAAGCTCCTCTCCACAACAGAAAGCAGCGTCCTGCTGGGAGCCCTGCTGGCACTCACCACTTTGGCGGAGAGGTAAACAAAGTAATGCATTAAATAGATTCATTATTTCATCTGTTTGTAAGCCATTTTCTTCCGCAGCCCAGAATGCAGGCAGGAGATTGGCCAGCTGCCCATAGTGGAGAACCTACTTGTAATACTGCAGGAATATGACCTGCTATCAAAGAGGTTAGACACCACACTTCATCTGACAAATACATCAACAAAGAAGTGATTTCCTTCCTTCATGAGTCGCTGATAAAAATAAAAACGAAACAAACAAATCAACAAAGTTTGCTACATCTCGTCTCAGCGTATCTCGTGTTGTCTTATCTGAAGGTCAACAAAGACACAAAGCTTTTGTTGTTGTAGGAATTGAACATATGACCCTTTGTACACCGAATGATAAACCAATAATCTTAATATCCACGACTTAAGTGAGCAAGCAAGTAAGCAATGACAAAAAGAATCTAAAACAACACAAAACCTTGGAAACATAGCAAGGCTACACTGAACCTGATGTTTTCCTCCAGGATGAGTGCGGAGCTGCTGAGGCTCCTGTCCCCGGTGAGCCAGGTGAGGGACCAGGTGAGGGAGCTGGAGGGTCTGCCCGTGCTGCTGAGCTTGCTGTACGGCCAGCACCTGAAGCTGCTGTGGAGCGTCGCCTGGGTCCTGGTCCAGCTCTGCGAGGATCCCGACACCAGGACGGAGATCCGGAGCTGGGGCGGGGTGCAGCAGCTTCTCCGGCTGCTCAACAGGTTTGCGAAACTGAGCGATTAAAAGCGCATTTGATGTTTATACTACATGATGTGAATTTGAATTTGTATTTTTCACAACCGTAGTCAAAGTTAAAACAGACTCTCTATTAACAGACTCAAAATGCGTTTCTAAATCTAACCAACAGAAGCCAAGATATGCTGACTTTTAGTGTCTGTAGGTCAAGCTCCATAAACAACAGAGCCTACATTTCCCATAAAGCAACCCGACAGCAGCTTTCATTGGATTCATTAGTGAACTCAGCTTGGGAGACTTAAAATGTATAGTAGAACGCCTGTACTACAAACTGGGGCATGGAAAGGCATCAGAGTTCCCAGACAGGGAAGGTCTAACAAAAATATGATGTTGGTTGCATGATGGGAATTGTAGGATCCAGTGATTTTGGTGCTTGACCCATAAAAAAGTAAGCATATCTCAGCCTCGGCAGCATCAATTTAGACCATTCCTCTTTTAAAATCTGTCTCATATGAGTCGCCCAACTTTATTGAAGTACAACACTAAACTTCTGCAGTACTTCAGAGTATTTGTAAAGTGAAAAAGGTTCAGATGTATACTGCCCAATACCACAACATTTACCATGATGCTGTATATCTGCCGAATGATTTCTGGCCTTCAAAGCTACCAGATTTACATTTTAACAGCCAATGATGGATCGTTTTCAGGCACAACACAAATGACAAAGTGCTGTTATTCTGCATTATTTAGTATGGTGACGTACAACATGACTCTCCCAGTGACAGGCAGTACGTCTGCGACCGCTCGTCCATCGAGACGCTCTCCAGCGCCGACGCAGCCGGACGCATCCACAGAGAGCCCATCAGAGAGGAGCTCAGCCCACAGGAGGAGGTGGACAACACTGCGGCCCTGCAGTCAGGTCAGGGACGAAACAACTTGCCACATACCTGCACATACAAGAGTTTCCTTGAGAGTAAGATTCTGTACCGATGGTGAAAAAGGCCCGTGTGCTCGCCGCTGCACAGTAAGCGATTCCCCCAAAAGGAGTCTTGTCAGTCGCTCAGAATGTAAACAGCTTTTTTTCCTGAAGTGAGAATCCAGATCTTTTGAGACTTTGGAGGAAATAGTTGTACATTTTCTTTTTCTGAATGTCTAAAGAAAGGACTATGAAATAAAACTAATTAGAGTAAAAAAACAAAAACATTTTGTTATGTCTGTCCCAATAAGAATCATCAGAACATTGAATTTTCCAGTCTAAAGGCGTCTGTTTTTTTAGTCTTTGTGCTTCCTGTGGTTTGGGGAGTGAGTTATTAATGTTGGACAGTCTGAGACTATAAGATTGCGTGCATGAGTTCTTAAATTAAATCCCATCCCCTTTAATCCCTTTACCAGCCTGCTGCACAGTTCTGACTGAGCTTTGTCTGGATGACACATCTGCTCACCACATTGTGCAGGTAATGCAAACGTCTTCACATGACGGGCAGGACAGTTGAGAGGATGGGAATGAATAAGTACAACTTCGTATCAAATCACTATATGTAGAATATTTTTTTAAACACTGTGCCAATTCATTTTGACATTTTTTTTTCTCAGGAAAATGGGGTTTATATAGTCTCAAAGTTGATTTTACCACAAAACTCTGGACCAAAGGTCACATCTTTACAGGTACATGACTTCAAATATGTTTTAAATTTCACTATAATGTAAATGTAGTGTTTGAAACTACCTAAATGTAACATTTGTACATTTTTTCTGCACATAGTGCTACGCGTTTCGGACCCTCCGGTTTCTCTTTAGCGTGGAAAGAAACAGACATCTGTTTAAAAGGTGATGTTTCAAGACATTTGTCTTAGAAAGAAAACATTTCTTAAATTCATTTCATGCATAATTTGTTTAAATTTAGCTACTGTTGGAAAAAAAATGTTCTCCAATGCTGTTATGTAATCTCTTCTCCCTTTCAGACTCTTTCCCACAGACCTCTTTGAGTTGTTTATTGATGTTGGACATTATGTACGGGACCTCACGGCCTACGAGGGACTGCAATCCAACGTTTCACTCTGCACTGTAACAGAAGAGCTTCTAAATGCATTCATGTGTTTATTCAGCTGGTTTTTGTCGGGCTGTGAAATAAAAATACATATTAATGTTCTTTACCTTGCAAATGGATGATGTTCTGTGTGTTTTGTAATGCAGGAAGAGGAACTGGACAGTCTGAGAGAGGGCATCGAGGCTGTGGACCAGAACCGACCTCCCCTTAAAGTCATCAACGGTTACTCCATCCTGGACCATCTGGGCACCGGCGCCTTTGGAAGCGTCTTTAAGGTGAAACAGCAGCGATGGTTTGGGTCAGTTTAGCGTCTTTGTAACCTCATGCCATCAAGAAGTGTCTTTGGTTTCCATGATTGTACTCGCATGACAGGTCCGAAAGCAGAGTGGCCAGAACCTCCTGGCTCTGAAGGAGGTGAACCTCCATAACCCGGTGTTTGGCAAAGACAAGAAGTCCAGAGACAGCAACGTGGAGAAAATCATCTCGGAGCTCACGATCGTCAAAGAACAGGCACAAAGTTACAGTTTTCATCATTTAGGCTGCACCAACAAGGATTCATTTCTAAACCTGATTAAATCTGGTTTAACTAAAACCCAAACTAGCTTATAATTAAGAAAGATTTAATTCAAACCTTTAAACATTAATTTAGTTTTTAAATTTAATGTCGCACCAAAACTTAGGATTCAATTTAAACTGTGTTCCAATAACAACATTAAACTTACACTTGACGTTCAACTTTTAAAATGGCCGACTTCTTGAGGAAATTAAGGGACAGACTCAAAAACCAAGATGCTGCTGCTGGATTTCTCTCAAGATACGGTTCAGCAACAAAACTGTTCTTTTAGCTGAACAGGAGGACTGGACTCTTTCTTTCCTTACTGTGCTACGGTTTTTAAATTATTGTATTATTTGGCTAATTGCTCCATTAATTCCGCCAACAAGTTTTTCCTCAAAAGGAGGAGAAACTACAGCTTCTCTGCCGAGTCATCATGAGTAACGCTAGGCTAACTGGCTTTTTAGCTAGCTAGCAGGCAATTTAATATTTTGTTATTATTTTTTAACGGTTCCCCCTTCGTTTACAGCCTACTTTCTAGACCCCGAGAGAAAGAAAATGTATTTATTTTAGCGTGGGTATAAGCAAGTATCTCCATATTTATTACATTTAGGTTTAAACTTTGATTTACTAAACCTTGATTCCTTTTTAATTGTGCAACAGATCTTTGAATTTTGAAATCTAGATTTATTAATTCTAAACCTAGTTTTGCTAAACTCTGATTAGAACTAACCTTAGTTTAATATAATCCTTGTTGGTGCAACTCAACCACAGAGTAACTTTAATAACATGCTATCTGAACAAGTTTTATTTTGTGTTTCTTCTTTTCTAGATGACACACCCAAACATTGTGAAATACTACAAGACATTTTTGGAAGGTGAGGTTAATTTCAGACCCCAGTTGTTGTGAGAAAGGAACACAACAGAAAGTCAAACCCCCTCGTCACACTCTTCTCTTCAGGCGACAAGCTGTACATCGTGATGGAGCTGATCGAGGGAGCGCCGCTGGCTGAACATTTCAACTCTCTCAATGAGAAGCGGCAGAAGTTCACAGAAGACAGACTTTGGAATATATTCATACAGGTGATAACTGTAAAGAAACAAATCTGCACTTGGCAAAGTATTGATGCAACGTTAATGCCTTCCATGATGGAATTTCTACAAATTTGGCTCAAATAACTGACGTTTATTGTGATGAAACTTAACGTTACGCCGACAAACTGTTTTACAGGGACATGAAAAAATTATAATAATCATACTCTATGCTCAAACGTTTTGCTTCACTTGCTTTGGCTGTTTTTAGGGATCCTGAAATATGTCTCCAGCACTCCTCTGTCCATTTGAGCTTGGGTTCACGTTACACATGCTTTGTACTTTGGGTGCAGGCACCATAGAGGGAAGTTCAACATTGTTCGTTTGCTTTTACTTCCCACATTGTAAGAATACAAAGCTGGTTGAAAATCAGCACAGCATCCCTTTAACTATCAGTGGAACAATCATGTACTTCTATATTTGCTGTGGACATTTGGTGGCGGAAGTACTCAGATCCTTTACTTATGTAAAAGTACTAATAATGTAAAAAATACCTCATTGACTGCAGTGCAACACCCTTTCCTGTATACATATTCTCTGCACTACAAAAGATACCTTTTTTTGTTTTTTGATTCTACAACAGTTTCAGCCTGATTTTAAATATTTTCGAGAGACATTTTGACTGAATGAAAACATCTCTTTCCCTCCAAAGTCCTTTCAACAACCTAATTACTAACTGATTTGTCTTCTCTCTATTCCCTCAGATGTGTCTGGCATTGAGGTACCTGCACAAGGAAAAGAGAATAGTCCACCGAGATCTCACACCAAACAACATCATGCTGGGGGAAAAGGACAAAGTCACCATCAGTGAGTGTCAACAGTTCATCACTCTCCCCGTCTCGTCTTGTTATAACAGTTTATGAACCTGCGTCTTTCTTCTGTTTTGAAGCCGACTTTGGCCTCGCGAAGCAGAAACAGGAGAACAGCAAGCTAACGTCAGTGGTCGGCACCATCCTTTACTCCTGGTGAGGACATTCTTTTTTTACCATCCAGCTGCTTTTAAATGGTCGGTTTTAAGCGGTAGAGTTTTCATCAGGACCATTTCTTTCTCTTATCCTTGATGACTGTTTCTATAAAGATCCGCTCACCAAGAGCATCTTAAATTAAATGTATTTGTCGTTGGTTGCATTGAGGGGGAGAAATCTCAAAGCCTGTGCAAATAAAACTATGCGTGGTGAGATAACACCAGAAGGTGGTGAGAAAATGTGTTTTGGGTGAATCAACCCTTTAAGGAAGTATGGCAGAGCTGCTTTTATGCTTCTACAGCCCGTTAGCAGTTTAGAGAAACAGCAAATGCTGCAGCTCAAGTGTGTTTATGGTCCTGACAACAGCTGTGTGTATGTGTGTGTCTCACAACATGTTTATGAGGATCAATTTGAGGGGTAGACCCTATATGAGGACATGTTTGGAAGGCGGAGACGTATTTCCCGGCCCTCTCTTTGTCAACGAGCTGTTGTTTTAGGGCTGGTTAAGATTAAGTTCAGGTACACAGTAGGGTTGAACACTTGTGAATGCGTTATAAGGATTCCTCTCAAGGTAACGCGTACAAGCATTTGTGTGTGTGTGTGTTAGTCCAGAGGTGGTGAAGAACGAGCCGTATGGAGAGAAAGCTGACGTCTGGGCTTTGGGCTGCATCCTCTACCAGATGGCTGCTTTACAGCCTCCGTTCAACAGCAGCAACATGCTGACGCTGGCCAGCAAGGTTACACACACACACACACACACACACACACACACACACACACACACACACACACACACACACACACACACACACACACACACACACACACACACCTCGGCCGTCTGTTATCTTTTGCTTCTTATTCTGTGCTGGTAGATTGTCGAGGCCGTCTACGAGCCGATTGAAGAGGGAGCTTTCTCAGAGAGAGTCAAGGACATGATCACATGGTGAGGCTTTTATTTTGAAATTATGGATATTGATGAACTGAAAAGTCCATTAGTTATACTGCATCCTTAAAAAGGTTGAACAGCCCTGCTACCATTTCACATTACTGGCAGTCATTTCGATATATTGGTGATAAAAA
This sequence comes from Cebidichthys violaceus, assembly GCF_023349555.1. Lineage (NCBI taxonomy): Eukaryota > Metazoa > Chordata > Actinopteri > Perciformes > Stichaeidae > Cebidichthys > Cebidichthys violaceus. The sequence goes on from NW_027176289.1 coordinate 181,792, forward strand.
TGACTTTTATTGCCTTAAACTCAGTGTTTCTGCTTTGCCAGATTAATTTATTAGAGTTTAGAATTACTATTAAAGGTTATCTGAATCCACTAAAAATAACTAACTAGCATCATCGTTTTTCTCCGACGTATTCATACGTCCCGTCAGGTGTTTGTGTCCAGACGCAGACCGGCGGCCGGACATCGTGGCCGTCAGCTCCAGGATCTCTGACCTCATGATGAGGCTGATGGACGGCCTCTACACGTCTCAGAATGCACTGGAGCGAAGAGCAGAGAGAGACAGGAAGCGAGCGCAGAAGTACTTCCTGGAGAGGCACAAAAGCAGGACGGAGTGCTGTCACTCGAACCCGCCTCAGGTGAATTGGTTTTTGAAAATCAAAAAAGGATGTCTATTGAGATTAGATTTATTTTTGAACAATGTGGCTGTTGACAGGTGATGAATTGTGAAAAACAGACTTCCCTCTTATGGGCTTTGCGGTAACTATCAACTTCTGTAATGGCTAGAGGCACATTTTTTTTAAATGAAATACATGCTGCACCTTTTTCCAGGAAAAATCCTTCATGAATACTGAATCTCCAACTCCTCGCTCTCCTGCAACCTGCAGCTCAAACCACAGCCTGCAGAACATCAGTCAAGGTGACTATTTCTTACTGCACAGAATTTAAATAACACAGTCTGGGAAAGATTTGGAATTAAAAGTAATTATAGCTTGTAAATAATTATGGGTGTGTTTTTAGACGATGCCTCAGATGCTGATGTAGAACCACGCGACACCGACATCAACACCACCGCCTTTACGGGGAAATGCTACGGTTAGTTCTCTGTCAGTGAGATAACTTACTTAAGAGAATATGTGAGTATTTATCATCATTATGTGATGATGGGCCCCTGGACAGAGACATGCTAAAGGCCCCACTACCTAGGAGGGAGACTCACAGACTTTATAGTTGTTTAGCCTCTTTTTGTAGTCTTTTCATGTCTCTTTTGTAGTTTAACTCTTTCTTTGCGGTAACTTTGAGTCTCTTCCTGGTTGGTGCATGTCTTTTTGAGTGACATGGAGACTTGGGCCCTATAGGCCAGTTCAGTAATCCATCCATGGAGGGTTAGGGTGGCAGTGTTTTTAGTTTTTACCAAGGGAATATTCACATAACAGGCAGACTGTATTTCCATGATAACTAAGTCAACCTGTGAATTATAAACAAAAGGAGGGGCAGTCTGGGATTTGAACACACCCTCTCACTGTTGCCTACGAAGTCTTTTAAAGCTAGAAGTTGCTATTGTTTTATGTTTTTTCAGAATGGATGATTCACTGCATTTAAATTGATTTTGGCTTGTTTTATTTTGATCAAAGAATTAAAATCCAGTGCCTGCAACACACCGGACCAAAGTCAATCTGGGTAAGTGAGAAATCTGTGTGGTCAGAGCGAAAGAGAGATAGATAGATAGATAGATAGATAGATAGATAGATAGATAGATCTATCTATCAATTATGCAAAAAGGCACTTATCTGTAAATGGAGGCCAATTAAAAAGTGTATTCACATTTGACACACTTTATTATCCTGCCTTTTTCAATTCCCCCTCTCGTCTCAGTGGTGACTGTGCTGCTGCAAAGATTAAACCAAGACCAGGTACGTTTTCAGCCTGTTCTAAAAAGCAGACGTTCTAAAAGTCTTTAATAGAACGTGTCCTGTATATTTAGTGCGTTTGGTTCTGCTCTTACCTCAGTGTCAGCAGGGATCTGCGTCTCTCAGAAGAAGGTTCGGCAGATAGATGATCCCATTCAGAGGCTCCTCGCGCAGCTGCACAAAATTATATACATCACTCAGGTAATACAACTATTTTTGTCAGTGCAAAATGTATGTCTGAGGGTCAATAACATGACTAATTCACAAATCCATAAAAAAATCCAGAATCACATGGTCATCAATCTGCAAAACACTCAGCTAAATGTTTGTAAGAAATATATATATTTATTTTTTCACCCCTCATCTCCAGCTTCCACCAGCTCCACACCACAACATTAAACGACGGGTCATTGAAAGATTTAAAAAGTCTCTGTTCCACTTTGGGAGCGACTCACACAACCTCAAAGTGGAGCTCAGCAAGGTTTGTACGGTCGACTGACAGTCCAAAACCCAAAGATACACATCGTCACACAAGACCAAGAAATATAAAGAATAATGACGCAAACAATGTTATCCTTCTTTTAATCAGCTAATTGATTAATCGGCTAATTGTTTTAGCCAACCATAAGTCATGTGGTCATACATTTCATCTGACTTATACTATTTTGAGATATTGGGGGAAGAGTGTTGTAGCCCCTTTAAGAAAAATGAGGCTCTCCTTCCTGTTTCCCTGTAGCTCCTCCATGCCTCTCCAGAGCTGATGGAGTTCAGCACAAACGGTTCAGACTGGTGTCCTGTGGTCCACCACTTCACTGCTGACAGCACAGGTAAGGGGAACCGTTCCCACATCTTCACCGCAAACACAACAACCCTGCAGGCTCACAACCTCAAAAAAAAAAAAAAAAGGAACTTATTGATGTGATCTGGTGCGTTTTAGTGCCTTCAGATCTCAAATGTTGCACAGCTGTGTGTTAAAATGTTAATGCCTTCTCTCGGTTCCCGACAGGTGATGGGAATCTCAAAGATGGAGTCACCTATCAGCAGATGCAGGTCGGTTTTTCTGATAAGGATGTTTGTGCGTTTCCCGTTTTAAGTTTTGAAAAACAAGCCATGATGAGATGTTCCTGATTTCTTTCTTTAGTAAAACCTGTTTTGGTTAAATATAGCATATATACCTGCCATAGAACAACATCTCAAAGTGCTTTAGAAGAATGAAAAAGATAAAATAAGACCATAAAACAGTAAAAACAGCTATAGCCACTGCATCCGGCAGAGAAATAGTTCCAGCGCTTGAACCTGTAAAACCACAACTTTTAATTCTACACTTTCGTTTTTGAACAGATTAAACAAGCAAGATAGAAAGTGTTCATTAGTGAGATTCTGATGTTACGTTTGGACAGAACCAGGCTAGCCGTTTCCCTCAGCTTCCAGTCTTTATGCTAAGCTAAGCTAACCGGCGTCATATTCACCGTACAGGAAGTAGAGCGGTATCAATCTTTTCATCCAACTGTGTGGCAAGATGTAGTGAATCCATTTCCTTAGATGGTAAACTATTCCTTCCATGTAATCCAGAATGAATAAATATTTTCTTTAATATAAATCACCCGTGTCAATACTTTGGATATGTAATATTCTGTGTTTTCTCTCCTGTTGAAAATTCTTTAATTTCCGCTTCATGTTCACATTGGATGTCTGTCTGCCGGTGAAGTGATTTCCTGTCCAAAACGCTCCTTTTCAGGGGATCATAGAGGAGCTGCTGGAGGAGAACAGCTTCTACGAAGCAACACACAAGGTGACATTTTTAAAATCAGTCAAGACTGTTTTCCAAAGATAAATCATTAATGCCAAAATGCATTTCATTTTACTGCCAGCAATCAGTTTGTTTGAGGACTTTGGTCGCTGTAGTTTATCTTGAATTATAAAGCTCAGGGTCAGTTTACTGTTCCTCAACTCGCAAAATACAACTGAAATAATTTAAGGATTTAAATTGCTGTGCGTTCTTAGTTTCTTTACAGTGATGTGAGCTGTTAATTGAAGGGTCACAGAATTATTGGACTGACAACACAAGTTATAGTAAAACATTCCAGTAATTAACACTTTGAAAAAAAAAAAAAAAAAAAGATGATCATAATCTTTTACACGTTTGTGTTTATTTTTAGGATCTCAGGGAACAGAAATGACCAAGAAAACAAGCGACCGTCGTCTGTTTGTATCCTCAGACGTCACAGGAGCAGCAGGAAAAACAAATTATTCCTGCATTACATTTGCATCAGCAGTAATTTGTAATTATGTAAAACTATGAAAATAAGTATTTGTTTGTCCTTAAACCATTTACAATACAACTTACCTATTGTTTTGATAGAGCTGCTGTAACCTGTTACCTGTGCAATTAACGATTATTGTCATTATCGTCTCAATTATTTGAATATTCGCTGGTCTGGGTTAGAGTTAAACTGTGAAAAATGTTAGTCACAGTTTCCTTAAGCCCAACGCGATGGTGATCAAATCGACCATCTTGTTTGACAAACAATCCAACCTCCAAAGATTTTGAATTGCGTAGATCATTTTTCTGTCGATCAATGGATGCAGCTCTACACCACACACACACCTCTTTGGTTCTCAGGCCTTTTTTTTTTATTTGTACAAATTTCATGTGACTGTGTAAATCTCCAAAGTCAATATATGTAAATTGCATGCGTTTGTGTTTCGAGGCTAATTTATATTTATATCTGTCAGTTCAGCGCTTGAGAAGCTGCTCATATCAGTGACCTGTAACCAGCGCGCACTTAGAAACTACTTGACCTCCGACAGTATCCAGAGCTTTTTTTTTAATCTGCTCTTTTGTTTTTTTTCCCCAGATATATCTGACTCTGGCACTTTAAATTCTCAGGACCAGACTCAGCGGTTGGTTTGACCGTCTTAATGTTTCAAATGGCTGCGAGCCAAATTTCGTCCAGAGCCGATAAGAAACCAAACATTCACCTCAATTCAACATCAAGTTTTAAACAAACCACAATGCCTGTCTGCAGCTTTACTAGCCGCCAACCAAACATGCACTCTGAGATACTGTTATCGTTCTCAATAAGATTAATGTCTGAAATATACTTTTAATCACAGAATGTTTTCGCTGTCATTTTGAAGAGTGGAGCCCAGCTGTCGGGGACTTTCGCATGCACTTTCATCCAAACAGGGATTTATCTGTATAATCTGTTTAAGGAATATCTATTTTAAAGTGAAATACAAAATAAACTATTTAATGCAGACAATGTCCATGTCATTCATCACGTTAATATAGGGTGGAAGCCTTTTGCTCTAAAGTTAATAAAGTGAGTGAGCTGATATAAAAGGTTTGATGTTAAGCAGATGTAGTGAGCAGTGGGGAAAACATTTGAAAAAAAAAAAAAATCAATGTAAAAACACCTACATTCAAAATCTTCCTCAGTGAAATATCAAAAGTAAAAGTACGTCTTATGCAGAAAAATCGGAGGGGTTGTTTTTTTGTGTGAAATGTTGGATGATAATTTGATTTCTTTGCACCTTGAAAATGATTTAAATAAATCCATCTGAGAAGTTTAGTGGAACTGCAAACAACTCCCCAAATATACTTTGCTCTTTTGGCAACGGAACCACAAGCCCAGACATTTGTGAACCACTGGTTTAATCTTTAAAAATGCTGTTTATTTAATAAGAACATCATGTTTCTCATGCAATGTCTTAATCTGAAAAGCTACTACAGCTGTCTGATAAATGCAGGGGAGTGAAAATGACAATATTACCATCAGAGAGTGAAGTATTGAGGACGGAACCCACAAAAATAAATAATAAATACATTTATATGCACCAAAAGTGCATATGGCATTGATCAATTGATAAAATGTGACAAAAATTGATATTTGTTTTAATTTGCTTATTTATCTATTTACCTTTGTAATATTTCCAGTATTATCTACTCTTCTATTTCATTTTCCCTTTATTTATTGTCATTACCATTGACATGTAAGGCCCCAAATGCATAAAGTCCATTTCAGTGATTTACTGAAAAAGTGAAAAAAAAGAAGCTTACTGGCATTGGCAGCAAGTCCAAACAGAAGTAACTGAGAACCCAGAGCAGGCCGGAACAAGTTAGGGTTCAGTGACTGGGTTCTGGGTTAGGTGACTGCAGCACCAAAGAGCAAGACACAACGTGACAATCTGGCAGCTGACTGGGGAGAAGGGTCTGGTTTAAGTACTGACAGGGTGATTGGGAAATGAGACACAGGTGAGCAGGAGGACGTGGGAGTCAGGTAGACCAGGATGAGGAAAGAAGTCTGAGGGTATCTAGTGGACAGGTGGAGAATGACATTAAAGCTCAATAGAAATGCATTGGGGGGGCATTGGGGGGAGGGGTAGGAAGACGGATCAGAGAGGCAGGATGGGCTTAAAAATACTAGTTTAATGTTTACTGAAAGAAACTGTCCATACTGGTGACTTTCTCAATCTTAGAAAAAAAAAAGAATTAAAAAGCCTTAAAATAAGCTTCTTATTCTCTAAATCTTTAAATCTTTACCAGTGAACAGATAAAAGTCAGTGGATGCAGTTTGGACTCCTAACTGTGCTGCAGTGCAGTTCCCCTGCAGGGACCACAGGGGGCAGTATGAACCCGGCTATCGAAAGAAGACGAGCTGACCTCAAACAACCTCACAGCTCCACAACATTATTAAAACATGAACTGCTGCGTCGCCTCAGAAACGACAAAAGCCGGCAGAGTCAGTGGAAACACGACACGGCAAAAATGAAAATCACATACACAAGACTTTAATAGAGCAACAACAACAACAACAACACAAAACATATGAAACGTGATGAAATGTTCCAGGTTAAATTGGCGAAATATGTAAAATTCACACAATATGGAAGACGTTGGCACATCTGGAGTAGGCACGTGAGTTCTTTCAGTACACAGGCTGCTCTCTTTGTTACTTACAGCAGATATTTTATACACTTAAACATCCTTCTGTTTAATGTACATTTCTTGAGGCACGAATGTCATTTAAGTTTCGGATGGTAAATCTAAAAGCCGCTGTAGGTATTGTAACAGACTACTTTTCCCATAATCCTTTTTATTTAAGTTTTCTTTCTTTTGAATTAGTGTTATTTCTACAGTACACAGTATTTCACTTATGCAAAATTAATAAGACAATCGCAAACAAACAATGTGTTTCAAAAACGTATTTTGTTAAAGGAAAATAGTTTGCAGAAATTAAAAAAAACAATGTTTTCATCATCAATGCTGAAACTCTGAACATTTCGGTAAACACCCAGGCCTACCAATAACTGCAAAAATGACATCTGGGATTAAAACTTTGCATGTAGAATATATGTGAAAGAATAGAGTTGTGTGTTAGCTTACTTACAGTGGAGCTATATTTGATCCAACAACAGCTGCTCCAAGTGAACAAAAGCTGGAGCCAGCAGCCCGTTAGCTTAGCTTAGCATAAAGACTTGAAACGAGGTGGAAACTAAATAAAATGTACCTCTGAGTCTCACGAATTAACATGTCAGGTCTGGTTTGTTTCTTGTTTCATTTGATCCAAACAAAACAAAGCGTAAACACAACAACTTGTGTTTTTTTTGTGCAGGGACTATTTCTTGTGTCACTGTGAGGACGCAAAGGAACCAGCGTAGGAATCACTTCCTATCGACTACACAGAGCTCTTTATGCGATATTTGTATTTTGTGTGAAATGAGTGCATTTTATAGTGCTTATGAAAAACATGCCACGGTGGAACAAAAAAAGTAGTGTCCATATCATTTACACTACTTTCTGCAAACAATCCCACAATGCATCACATTTTTGAGCTGAATTTGTTTTGGAAAAAATATCAAATTCCCATTATTTTGACTGGTATTGCAGTAGCGATATTAGATTCTCATTGAAAAAAAAATCAGGGATTTATACCAAAAAAAAAAGATGTAGAAGAAGTCTGTAGATTATGAAGGACATATATTTCATTTAAAATGAAAAAAAAAAAAACTATTAAAAAATAAAATCAATTATTTTTACAGCCCCATCGCATTTTACAGAAAACAACCACTGTGTGACGAATCACTTTGTTCAGTTAAATTCAAAGATTCCTCACAGAATATGTATTTTGTTCACTTTTTTGTTTCGAGGCTCAGCAGTTTTCCGTACTTTACTTTCCTATTTTCCTGTATAGACTCAGTTACATACGTTTGTGAACTTTGTCATTGCCAGTTATGGACATTCACCTTTACGAGTGTGAGCGTCTACATTTCCCTTTTGTGCAGACAAATCTGCCCCCCCCCCCCCCCCCTTCAAATATGTTCAAACAGTTAGTCCAGAGCTTTCTTTTTTACACATACGGAAGAAAAATAAATTGCGTGTACAACCAGTAGACGTTTTAAGTCCATAATGTTTAATAACTCTGCTACTCTAAAGCTAAAGAAGTTGTTATTTAAATGAGGTAAAAGTAATCCATGCAAGTATAAATACAGTAGAAACGTGTGATTCCTGGTGGTTATGAGGTGTCTGCCAGGAAGGGGTTAAAAAAGGAAACTGTGATACAATTTAAAACTTGACTGCATCGTTCTCTTTTTTTTCCCCACTTTGAGGCAGAAATGAGCTTTTTTCGTTCATCAGCGTAATAACTGAATCTCTTCTTCAAACTGTGATACTGAGGTAAGACACTAGTAACCCTCTGCACTGCGTCTTTAGTTTATACTGTTAGCGGTTTTTTCTCTGGGGAGGGAAGACGGGAGACAATGTTCTTTGAGCGGCTTCGGAGTGAGACGCCAGAGGAGTTCATGTGCTGCGAGGAGATGACGTGCGTGTGTGCTGGCTGCTGTTTGCCTCCGCTTTGCTCTCCTCGGAGTGTTTCTCCAGGTCCTGCAGATCCTCCAGCATCTCCTCGATCAGAGGGGGCATGGAGCCCGGGATCTCCATCTTCAGCGTCACCACCCTCTCCGCTCCTGTGGAGCGACAGAAGCGCACATTAGTGCCCGTTGTTGTCATTACGGAGCGCTGCGAATAAGTTCTCGTTTCAAAGTCAAAGAGTATTTGAATAGGGGTTTTTTTTTGGTTTGATGCCTGGAACAAGGTCTGTGGTTAACACACGCTGGAGATGTTCTACGATATAAAATACATGACAATATGAATATTTCATGGCACTATTGCGATTAACGTTATTATCCCGATATCCTCTGAAAATGGCAAATAGAAACAATGGAACTACTTTAGCTTACGTTAAGAAACAAATATTATATTCTGAACAGAATTGATTGTGAAAAACAAAAAGGTAATCATAAATCATATGGTCATGAGGATAAATCAATAAAAAAATAGCTACAGTCAGACAGCTTTTTGAAGTAACTCATGTGAGGATATTCACAATAATCCCAACAATGGAAATCCACCACGATCCACTTATTGCCAGTGTTTTTAATTGCGATCCGTGATAAAATCCCATAATGTCTCATCCCTATTACTCTTCTCGTGAATTTTAAAGCTTCTACTTGTCTTAAAAAAGGCTAAATGAGACTTTTAAATATCATCACGCTAACTAGTCCGCCTCCACAGCCTCCTTGTGTGCATGCGACCATCGCGTAGTTTATAGGCTAACTTTAGCTTTTTACTTCTCTCGATTGCAACGCTTAAAAAAACCCCATAAAAAATGTGTTTATTTGTGAAGATTATCTTGCTTTCTGACCTTTGGCGCTGATGCTGCGCAGGTCAGTGATTTTCATGAGGGCTTTGGGGAACATGAGGGGCATGCTGGGCCGCCGTTTGCGGGAGTAAATCTTCAGCGCCTCCAGCAGCGGCTCCTGCAGCACCTCCACCTTAGACGGCTCCTCCAGGTCCTGTCGGTCTGTTCGAACAGACACCAGAGAATATTTAGCTTATGTGTTAGGAAAAGCCCCCCCCCCCCCCCCCCCCCCCCTGTATTTTTTTCCGAGCTTCAGTACCTCCAGAGACGAGACAGATGGCGCTGAGCAGGCCGCTCTCTGTGTCGTCCATCTGCAGCGGCAGCAGCTGGCCGGCAAATGTGAAGACCTGATCCGTCAGCGGTCCGAAACCGGCGTTGTGGATCTGAGTGCGGGTCAGGGTCAGCCCGTCGGAGAACGTCATGGTGTCCTTGTCGGGAGTGTAGCGAGTGCAGATCCTCAGGATCTGGATGGAAGAAGAACAGAGCGAGGAAGAGGAGCGGAAAAGAAAGACAGATTTGATGAATGCGTTTAACCTCGGAATGAGTATCAGATCGTGATGCAGGAAGGCTCTGACAAATATTTAAATCATTGTGCAAGTTGTGCAAAAAGGATGTAATTGTGAGTTTTAACTACTTTCGTCGGCAAACTGGGTTGTTTTTTTCTGTTGGATACTTTCAAAATGTAGCGTACTCTTTCTGGTTTCTCCAATGTTGCAGACTCCAGCTTTAAGTGTTATTCAGGTCATCCAGTTGAAGAAAATCTTGTGTGGGCGCAGTTAAAGCCAAACTATGTACAGCTCACGTTAAGTCATCGTCACAAAGTTTCTGTTCGAACACCTGGAAGTCTTGAAGCAGAAAGTTACTTTAGGAAACACACAGACGTACCAGGATGTCCAGGCAGGCGGTTTTGAGCAGAGTGATCTGGTCAGCGATGGTCAGGCCGGTGAAACCGGGCACTCGCTTGGCAAACTCCACCACCTTGATGATGCACTTGGTGGCGAGCTCGCTGAACTTGTCCCACAGCCCGAGGTCCAGCTGGATCCTGTGGTCTGAGCTGGAGTTCTGGAAGGAGGAGAAAAGAAGAAGGTGTTTGAGATATTTAGCGTTCGTGTCTCAGGATTCAGAACGCCAAAACTAAGACATATTGTCACCTTATAAAGGCGATATGGTGAATGTGCATTAGCATTCATTTAGCGCCGAGTTTAAGAGATCTGATGAATGTCCAATATTTAGTCTTCTTTTTTTGTCTCTGTTTTGTCTCCATCAACTCCTGAGCATTTTGGCCGTCGCCATCTTGTTTTTGTTTTTTTTGCAACCAGTGAACGGAAGTGACCATATTTGGACTGTGGAGGAGTGACGTAGAGACGTCTTGATTTTTAACAATAAAAATAAACAAGAAGCATAAATAGAAAATAAAAAATGACGTCTATAGTAAAACTACTTAAAATATACCTTTTTGAGGCATTTCATTAAGAGTCTTTAAGACTGATACGTCTCAAAGCCGGGTCAAAGGTTCTTTGGAACGTGTCTTCTCTGTACTTCTTGATTTCACTCATTCAGTACATCCAGGAATCGCTGACTCATCGAACTACAAACATGTGATGGAATGAAGCGGTTAAGAATTCATGGAAAGGGCACACCCAGACACATTGTTACCATTTGGATTAACCGGGGGAGTTTCTGTCGTGAAGGCACAAGTTATTCCTGTTTGTGATGCACGTGTGTCACAGTTTGAATGAACATCGTGTTCTCTTTGTGTGTCCTGTTTGTTTTTGTAGAGAAGCAGAAGTCCTGGCCAAGTATACAGTTTCACCAGCAATTACTAACCTTGGTCAGGTGCAGCTGCTATTCGTCTATAAACAGGAATGCTTCTACCCACAGAGACCCAGACAGACCTGTTTTTGTTTTTCTATAATTTAAAATGATTTAAAATACAATGTAGAAGGGCTTAGAACATTATGATGGAAGTATGTGATGGCCATTCCCACGCTCACTTTCGTCTTACAAGTTGTGGCAGCAATTTTTGGATTGACACCATTTATTACACAGGTTTTGGTGCTAAATTTAACAATTTTTGACTTGATAAATATGATCAGAGATCACTCCAAAATACCACATTAAAGAGACCAAGACCTTGAGGAACTCCATAGAAAAACCCATGCTGTGATTTGGTATCAAAACCTTTTGAAATTGGGAGATTTCTGCAAGAATTGTTTTTCGATTGGATGGCGAGCACTTCTGTTCTAGAAACAGACTGTAATCCTGTTTAGGGACCCTAGCAAGCAGAAATATTCAAATAAACCGTTTTTAGATTAGACAAAAATAACACATTTAATCTACGAGACTCTTGAGTTTTTTTGCACCAAGGCCGACATGAGTATTCACAGTCGTTGATTCATCGTAGTTTTCGCGAGAATAAACGCACACTCAACTCTCCACACTGGAGCTCATGACTACAATACTGCAAATACTGTGTGGAAAAGTTACAGTGTGGTCACATTTCCTATTGGTGGCGCCAAAGAAGCATGTTGTTGAAACGATCGTATATACGCTGAGCTTCTGTGCACTGTTTTTTTTTTTTCATCCTTCATGACTGGACTGAACAGAGTCTGAATGTGTTTATTGAATGTAGAACATGGTCTTTACTACAAGGCCTAGTGGTCAGATTATAAAACCTCTGGATCGCGGTGGATTTCTGAAGGAAAGACAAGAGAGCTGATGTGGTAAATGAATGGACTGCACCTATATAGAGGCCATCATTCACCAGCATTCACCAGCATTCACACACCCATTCACACACCCACACACACACATTCACCCACTGGTGGCAGAGGCTGCCATACCAGGTGCCACGTGACTCACAAGCCAACTCACGTGCAATTTGAGGTTTGTTATGTTGCACAACTACACTGTGAGATGTAGACTGCATGGGTCAAATGCTTCCACTAATAATAATAATAATAATAATAATAAAAAAAAATACTATTACTTACAATGCTAAATAATAAATAATAAGTAAAATAATTGATGTTATGCTATCACTTGTTCACAACGACTACATTTCTGACACATACAGGCTGAGTTGCACTAAATATAATTAGTTTGATCGAAGAAGAGCTCTAATCAGAGTTTATCAAAACTAGGTTGAGAATGAGGAAATACTGATCTAAAATTAAGATGATCTCTGTTGCACAATTATAAACTAATCTCAGGTTTATTAAATTCAAGTTTAAACCTAAATCAAATAGAGTTTAATCAATATGGAGATGCTCGCTTACCCAAATTCAAATCAATAAGTATATTTGTGTGCTAGTAAGAAGGGGGGAACCGTTAACTTTTCGGCTGCTCTGTATTCCTTAACGTCACGTGACATTGTTATCTCGCTAACGAGCTAAAACGTTCGGCAAAGAAGCTCTGATTTCTATATAACAGAAGATTTTAAAAAACAGATTCTGAACAGAATTTTGACATTGATGTCCGAAAACAACACGATTGATAAAAAAAATGCACTATTTTACTGGCTGGCATCCTCTTTTTTTAATGGATGATTTATACAGAAATGTTTCAAGAAATATGAGACGTGGCAAGTTCTGGGACAATTTAGCCACTTCCACGTATATTTCCACAACATAAATATCTGTTAAATTCATGCAACCCTTCAACTATTAACCATAAAATACTCCTAAATCAAATGAACCACCGGCCTGAGATGACAGCTTTGATCTTTTTTTCTCTCTGCGGATTATTCTCTCTCTGCAGAGGAACATTTCTGTCACGTCGTGACTCACTGTGGTGTATTTTCCCAGCTGGCAGAGAGAGGGGAAGGTCTCTCTGTGAGCCCTGCAGATCTTCTCCACTATCAGGCCGAGCTCCGCCGTCAGCTCGTACGTCTCCATGATGGTCATCTTCACCGCCTCCTTCTTCCCCTTCCTGCTGTTTCTGTCGTTCCTCACTGCTGAAGAAGAGAACGACGCACGTTATGAGATGTTTACATGGATGACGAAAATGGATTCAAACAGCGCCGATGGTGCTTGATTTAAAACTCTGAACCTTTTGGGCTTTTTGATGTTAATTCTCCCTTGAATTTAACTTGCATGTGTTTTCACGTTGACATTCTAAATGGGCTTCACAATCCTTTCCATGACACTCTAGTCTTTGATTGTGCAAATACAAGATGCTCGTCTGTAGTCCACGCAATTCAGAAAACACAAAGACGTGGTTTGAACGTGGTAGAAAACAGTGATCTGTACAAGAAACAGCGATAGAGTACACTTTTTGAAAAAGCAACAACACATTTTTATACACACACACACACGTTTTACTTTATTGCTGTTGTTGACATTTTCTAGATTGAGACCATGGGGGCCCCTGAGACTTTGGGCCTTTGGGTCTGTACCTGGTGGATCCGTTCAGTTATAGAGGTGAACGGTAATGACTAAAATGACATTAAATTAAATGAACTTGAACACCTTTTTCAGTGCAACTCTCTCTCTGGTAGCAAAACACCCAGTCTCCAATGTACTCAGCTGGCAGTAAGCTGTGAGGATTAAGTGCTACTGGAGGGAGCATGAGAAGCAGGCTAACCCAACCTAACCAGGTTGGCCTTTCATAATCGCTTCGCTAACGGTGTCAACACGTTTCAGTGTGTCCCAATGACTTGGCTCAGGCTGCTACACACATGGGCAGAATTATGCAACAGCCCCCGTCTCCGTCGCTCTCACCACCACCCACTCCTCCTCCTCCTCCTCCTCCTCATCCTCCTCCTCATCATCTCTGGATGGCCTACATTCAGTCGTCATTGTGTAAACGCTCCAAGTGAGATCGTATTACACACGGACCGACTGAGGCGGCCAGCGAGCAGTTACATCGCATCCACCTGTCTGCTACATGTGATGGGTTGTTTTTTTACGTAACGCGTGTGTGTGTGTGTGGACCGGCAACAATGAGAACATGTGGGTGGGTGGATCCTTCACAAGCCGCCCCATCGCTGCCCATAACACTCGCTCTGTTATCTAGGTCGAGTTCACTGAGAACTTCTCAATGACTCATTTGAGACCAAATTCGATACCACGGTAAACAATAAAAGTGCAATGTACTGTAACACGCACTCTTTCTTACTGTTTCCATACTGGTTTTTGTTGGGAAGTTAAATGGGTCATAATTCCCTGTCTACTATATATTGTATACTGCTGTGAAAACATATCCTTTAACTTTATTTATTCACTTTTCTCGCCAAAACTATATTTCAACCTGAACTCCTCCTCATGATGTAAATCAATGGCACCTCACAGTTAGCTGTTGGCTCTATGCAGGACGCGTAATAATGACTCTCACCGCTCTTCTTGGCAAGACCCGCCCTGCGCTGGTTGATGCCAGGGGGGCAACCTCCGGTTCTGAAGTGTGAAGCCAATGCTGAAGGGCCTTAAACTTGCATTCTCTCCAATGGCCACCAGGGGGCGACTCCTCTGGTTGTATAGAAGTCTAGTCTAAAATGACTCTACTTCTCTCTTGATCTATTCCCTCAGTAAACATTGTAAACATGAGTTTATGGTCTCAATCTCTAGTTTCAAGTCTTCTTCAACACAGCATGATGTTCATTTAGTACATTATGGTCCATTTAGAGTCAAACAGACCATAAAGCAGTGTATGCTTTAGGGCGGGGCTTACTGTGATTGACAGGTAGCTACCAGAGCAGTAGACAGCGTCCCAAATATGGTCACTTCCGTTCACTGGTTGCAAAAAGCCAAGATGGCGACGGCTAAAACGCTGCACTCGAGGCTTTACAGCGACAGTCCACAAACCAATGGGTGACGTCGCGACGACTACGTCCACTTCTTATATGCGGTCTATGTTTGAGGCAGAGACGATTGACCTTAACGATGGTTACGGTTAGTTGAACTTGGGTAGTTAGGGTCAGGATAGCTCATTGTTAATGATAAACTTAAGTTGATAATTAGTTGAGAGCGACCCTTCCGTCACCTCTTATATCTTCCTCTATCTGATCAATGACGTCTGCAATCCGCTGTCTCCTATCTCCTATCTACTCTGTCCTTGGAGGCCTCATCACTTCCTCTCAGCGTCTCACAAGGCCTCCCGCTGAGTCGGCGTGGCTCAGACACTTACACTCCTTGGACATTCCCGCCGCGAAGCACCTCTGGAGCCGACAGTACTGACAGCGGTTCCTGGTGATCTTGTTGATGATGCAGTTTCGGTCTCGGTGGCAGGTGTACGCCATGTTTTTCTGCACGCTGCGGCGGAAGAAGCCCTGCAGAGGCAACGGGGAGAGTAAAGAGACGATATTAATGATTCAAGTTACCATGAGTATGAAATAATCTTTTTATGTCATCTGGAATCGTTTTCACACTGTAATCAGGTGTATTAACTTTTATACTTGGAGAGTTTATAGTGATATTAATGGTACGGTTCTCCAAATCAATGTGACTGAATGCAGTAAAACATCCTGTATGAACATATTATGCATTAAGATATTTACTCCATTCATGGTCAGTCATTAGGAAACATTAGATCATGTCTGCAAAAAATGTTTGTGCAAAGTAACTGTTGAGATATTTACTTATAAAACTGTAGAATGTTTACAAAAATGACAGATGTAAATTTGTGTCAATTGTCAGTTGAATTAGGAATAATAGCAGGTTCCAATGATGTGTTTTGACAATAAAGCTACTGTTATGTGTGCTATACTTTTGAATCAGGCAACATGCTTCTAAATAGCTTGATTTTCAGCAAAAACTCAGTTTGATTCTGCAAACACATCACCGACTACAACCTGAAATGTGTTAAAAAGAATCTGTTTGGGTAGAAACATCTGCAAACAACACAGATACACATCTGGAATTACACAAGTCAGATTGCTTACAACAGTGTGTTTACGTTATCTAGATGGAAGTCAATGTTGCTGAAATATTGACTGAACAACATGTTTACCAGGACAAAGTTCAGACGCTGTATTGCTGTTGGTGTTTTCTCTGAGCAAACACAGCAATCAATCTATATTCAAGGTGTATTTGTCGGGGAGCGATACAATATACATGGACAAACTGAAAACAGCTATCAGATGCAAGTTTGTTTTTTTTTTGGGCCTGACAGGTTACCTTGCAGCCCTCGCAGGCGCTGACGCCGTAGTGGTAGCCCGAGGACTTGTCTTGACACACGAAACAGGGCTTGTAAGTGCGAGGAGGCGGCGGTGGGGAGGCGGGGCTGGCGAACAGGTCGTCTGAGCTGGAGCTGGAGCTCTGGCTTTCAACGGCTGCAAACACACAATGTGACACCATACAACACTCATTAACACACAGGGAGAATGTAACATACTGTCACTTATACGTTTGAACCTTTTGGGTTTTATTGTCAAAGGAATCTGATCGGGTACTTGATTTCATGACAGCGGCATGATAGTAGGAAAATAAATAGAATATCTTTTGATTCGGGACTGTTGGTAAAAGAAAACAAGCAATTTGAATATGTCTTCTTGGGCTGTGAGAGATATTAACAGGCATTTTTCTCTCATTTTTAAATTCTATTTTATAGACAATGGATCATTATAGGGCTTTCACTTTATATAAAAAATGTGTACTTTCATTTGAAGTGGGAAAATAAACAAAATCACATTCAAAATGTACCGTCTATACAGAACGTGCAACATTGTGGGAAAATATGAACATTTTATGCCGAAATAATCATCAAAATATGCCTAAAACTCTTAAAAGGGCAATTAAACATACCGGAATCACAACGTTTGTTAAGAAATAAATATCCTTATTGCATCACAAATAGGACAGATCTTTTTGTTTTTGTGAACATTATTTTTTGTGAAAGTTATCATAAATCATAAGTATAAATAAATGAATAATACAAAGTATTGAGTAGTAACATTTCCTGTGTTTGCTTAAGGGAAAAACGTTACATTTTACCACAATACAAACAAGGTTCTAAGAATATCTTTACTTAATTTAACCTCACTGACGAAAAAAATCAAACAAAGGCAAGTAAAAATAATAATAGATTACCATAACTATCATAGATAACTGATCATAATACAAATTAATAAATCAGATGAGCGAGTATTAATCCAAAGCGTCAATAAATGGTCTAAATCACTTTTGTATTATGGATTACAGCCACTAGGAGCTGCAAGTGTAGCTCTCTGTCTTGCCAAGATTACACAACTAGTTGGAGCCTCTGTTAAATAAAATATTTAGAAGAAGATAATGTGAACATACGGTCATCCTCACAGAGCCAGTGACTCTGCTAAATGATAAGGCTGTTCAATTTCATAAAAATGTTCTGAGATTTCAGAGAAAAGTCAAGTAAGAGAATTATTTCACAGTCCTCTTGTCGCTGGGCAGGACCTTCATGTCAATCTACACCGATCTTATCAGCCCTTATCAATAAGAAGTGGACACAGTCACCGCGATGCCAACCATAGGTGAGTTTACTACGGTTGTGAAGCCTCGAGTTTGGCATTTTGGCCGTCACCATCTTGGTTCTTTGGACCAAAAGTGACACAAGAGGGTGGAGATAACTGAACGCTGAATAAGACATTTATAGGTGACAAAAAAAGCTACAATGAACTGAAAACACAAAGTCAAAGAATTAAAGTTGTAAGAAGAAAACACTCGGACCGGACAACGGCGTGCTAGAAACCTGTCAATCACTGTGTAGCCCCGCCCTAAAGCATACCCTGCTTTATGGTCTGTTTGACTCTAAATGGACCATAATGTACTAAATGAACATCATGCTGTATTGAAGAAGACTGTAAACTAGAGATTGAGACCATAAACTCATGTTTACAATGTTTACTGAGGGAATAAATCAAGAGAGAAGTAGAGTCATTTTAGACTAGACTTCTATACAACCAGAGGAGTCGCCCCCTGGTGGCCATTAGAGAGAATGCAAGTTTAAGGCCCCTCAGCATTGGCTTCGAGCTTATCGCCTGAACTTATTCACATATATATAAAATGTGGAGTAACATATCTGCACTTGTCCTTCATGGACCAATAAACCAAAACTATCGAGTGAAACCCAAACTGTGTCATGAATAAGAGAGTAGGCGTCTGTCCAGAGAAAGCTGGACTCATCGGTCACAAACCGGCTCTTTGGAAATGTATTCAACGTAGAATTTGCTTCTCCATAACATGCACACATTTGCACCTATTGTGGCAAAGCGTTTATCTCAATCTTTCCAGTTGAATGTATCATTTCACAACAGTCCACCCTCTTCAACTTCAACAGATGCTTTTGAGAGGAGAATCGCTCCGGTCTGTGGGGGCTCGCTCAGCCTCCCCGCCGGCTCTCCGATCACCTCCACCGCTGACAGAAAACGAAGAAAGTCGTTTTTGGGAGAAAAAAAAGGGGGGGGGGGGGGGGGGGGGGGGGGGGGACAAAAAAAAAAGAAGAGAAAAATTGCTCATCTACATCCCCTCGAACCCGTGGCCTCTGATTGAACCTGGAATCAGCGGGTCAATCGAGGACACCCCCATCAGCCCGAACACAAAACAATGGCGGAGCATGCCACGAGCCCAGCTGACTGATGAGAGGGAGGGAGAAGAAACAGAAAGTGTGTGCGGTGGGGCGGAGGCGGTCATTTGGTCGGGGGAAGGGAGAAAGAGGTGGCCCCCGTCCCAATTTAGGTGGTGTTATCTGATGTATGCGACAATGCGTTTAACATTTAAATCAAAAACATATTTTGGAGCCTGCGAGATAAAAGTTTAAAAAGACAACTTGCAAGTGAAAGAAGTTGGGTATAAACTTGGTGTTTTTGGTAATATCATATGCAGAAAGAAGCTCTTTTTGTGATTAGCCTCATATTGCTTGTTGCTAAATGCAACATCCATAAATCAAAATTCAAAAGAAGCATTTTCTGTTGCAGCCCTCGCAACAAAATAACTTATTTTCTCAACTGATTATTTCCTAAAATGTCAAAAGTAGTGAAACACGCTCATAATTTCCCAGAGTCCAGAAATGATTATGAAGAAACCATAATAACCGACAAACATTTTCATTTACTGTCATATTCGACAAAGAAAAACTTCAAATCTTCATATTTGAGAAGCTGGTACCAGCTTGAAAGAGGACCAAAAATATTAGTTATCAAAACCGGTTTCAATCAATGAATCAATTTAAATCAGCAAATTGTTGCAGCTTTGGGTTATTTATTTGAATATCTTTTGTCTCCTTTTACTGGTTAAAAACACTTAACACTTTTTGTGTTGTGAGACGTGAAAGCAGCAACAGTCTGTAAGTTTAAGACGCACAAAGAGGTCAAATTATTTCACACAAATATTACAGTTAGTCCTATAAATTAACACACATTAGTGTAGCAGAAATGTTGTACTTCTGTACTTCTTGCTGCAGGACTTTTACTTGTACTGTCTTCTTGTTTCTGTTGTTTCTACTTGTGTTGTACTTGTACTTCTACTTAAGTATAATATATGGGTACTTCCTCCACCACTGACAACAGTCTGGCTCTCCTCTGAGCCGGTGACCGCCCGGTGAACCAGCGGTGACCCCAAACTGACCGGCCCCGTCCCGAACACAGACCACCACACAGCTCCCTGTTTACTGACGATTATGTTCAAAACAAAAGCCCCTGAACTCACCACGAAAAGCATCGCGGTATATTGATCACCAGATTTACTTTTTCCCCTACATGACTTTCATAAGCAGTTCATAAAACAATCAATAAATGCGTTGTAACCACATTAAAGTGTAGTTGTACGCGGCCATGAGAGCATTTTGACGTTTTTAACACTGTACAGTTATAACGTCTCCTATGAAGTCTACTTTATATTAAAACTGTGTTTCATTCATTATGTGGTATGGGTGCCCACGTGAGTCATAGTTGTTGACAAATAAATGAATAAACACTTAAATCTGCTTACATGAAACCATCAATTAAACATGTATACTCTGCTCATGAATGTTAAATGAGGGGTTAAAGTAAACTGTTACAGTAGAAGGAAAAGTCCTTCACACATGATTAGAGGAAAAAACTCAAATTTGGCTTCAAGTCAGTTTTTGTATTTATTCTAATATTCTTTTGTTCGTTTTTTGAAGCGTTTCATGATCTTGCAGTAGTTTATCAGTATGTTGATATCTAAACTTAAAATCTACCTCCTTTAGTCTGGATTTTGTTTAGAATTATGTTTTTAAAATGTTAAGATGCATGGCTAAATGCTTGTTGACTTTTTGGTTAAAGTCTGGTTGACTAGACTCACCTGATGTCATTTTGTTTAGCCTATAAATTAAAGTGTATAGAGGAGGGTGTCAAGCACAACATTGAAAAGCCATTTAAGGGAAATTTATGTTGGGCCATACAACTAAAATAAACTTGATTTAACATGATTGATTTCTATTTTTTAAATAACATGATATTTCCCTTATGGAGGCCACCAAAACATCACTGATTCAAATTGTTTTAAAAATGTAGTTTCCACCTACACTGCGAGCACCGGTGCTGCTGCCAGTCCGCCTCGACCAGCTCGGGGAAGAAGGCTGCCAGGTCCTGGTCCTGGTCCTGGTCCTGCAGCATGCATGCAGGGCTGGACGTGGACGCGTACAGGTCCATGACTTCTCCGGGACCGAAGGCTTGAAATTCCAGATAGTCAAACATCTTCTAGGTTTCAGTCTCCGCGACTGAGACGTTGTCCGCATGTGCAAATCCTTCACAGCAAAGACGGGTTTTTTTGTCCCCCTTTACTCCGGTTTGAGTTTGACGCAAACAGTGTTTTAAGAGTAAAACACGCGTGTGTTGCATTCAGAGGGGCGTGTGTAGACCGATGTTTCCCCACAGACGCTCAGAAAGTGTTTGCATGTCGCTGTGCAGAAGAGCCACTGACGGTTAAACGCGTCCAGGTTTATTCTGAGGCTGTTTTGCATAACAAAGTTAGTCCCGGGACTTTCTTCCTCTTATCTCCTCTTTATTGACGAATGTCTCAACTCGGACCTGCTTCATACTAGTTATGTCAGAGCGAGCGATGGTGTTACCTAATGTATGCGAGTGAACTCCCGGTGAACCGCCTCCGCTGCTGGCCTTCACATGACCCAGCCGTGGTGTGACATCACGGGCCGGCAGCGGTTGGAAACAAGAACCGTTAAGTCATTTTACTTTGAGTAAAAATAATTTATACTGTAAAAGTAGCCGAACACGATTAAAGTTTAACTTTGAAAAGTATACAATCTGGAGCAGCAGAAACAGAGATATTGTATATTTTTTTATTTATTCCGTGTGGTCTTCCTTCTGCTCAAAATATGGCGCCTACAATCCCCATAATGCAATTCGAGGGTGGACGTCGGCCGGTTGGAATCAAGTACCGAAATCATTTACTCAAGTAAAAGTGTTGATACTGTAAAAGTAGACTACCACGATCAAAGGTTAACTTTGAAAAGTATACAATTTCAAGCAGCAGAAACAGATACATCATTTTTTTATTGTCAGTAATCTTATTTCTGCTCCAAATTTTGCGCCTACAATCCCCATAATGCAATTCCAGTGTCGACCGTGTTATGCTAGCAGCAGCTAATCTGTGACGGAATGAACAAAGTACTTTTATTAAAAGTACAGCACTTAAGTACAGTTTAGAGGTACTTGACTTTTACTTGAGTATTTCCATTTTATGTCAAGGTGCTTTATAAAAAGACAACACCTTTTACTCCATTACATTTATACACTTACAGACTCAGATTAATACAAATATTAAAGGCTACATTTAGATGTATTGTTATTGATTAAGCTACTTTAAATTAGCCCCACGTTATTACATACTTATACATACTGATTTACTGAAGTAAGATTTTATAATTACACTTTTAAAAATCACTGCACTTTATTTTTAAGTGTGAAGCTAGAGCTAAGAGGCGATTAGCTTAGCTTAGCATAAAGACAATAAACAGAAATGTAAAAATTACAAGTTGTGGTTTTAATTAATTAGCTTTAGAGTTGTTTGGTAGACATGGTTCGTTGCTGCTTTTGGTCTTTATGCTAAGCTAAGCTAACTGCCTCGTTGCTCTAGCTCCCTGTTTAGCGCAAAGACATTAAATTGGAATCTATCTCCTCACTTAACTATCGCCTCGAAACTGAATAATTGTATTTTTTTAGTTTAAAGGAGCCTAAAAGTACTTGAAGCGACCATAAAAGGCACTGAATCATAGTGAAGAAGGTCAGTATTCAATTATTAACAGCCTGCTCAAGGGAATGCATCAATGATTTCTTGTGCTTTCAGATCAAGATAAAATATTAGGCTTCATGCACCTCTACAGGGTGAGAAAGTCATAAACCCTAAAGATCTTTACTGTTAATGAAATCCTTCTACAATCAAACTCAAGTGTGTTTATGTTCTGAGAAATGTATATTTCTACCAAACTACATAATTTAGCGGCTATAGAATGTTCACCCTTGTTCGATGTAATGCTCAGTTGAGTATTATTTCACATTTACTCATTTTGTGAACTGAACATGCTTTAATTAGGCCAGAACATGCCTACTGATATATTGTCACTGTCCACTGAGAACAATGTACCATAGCCCAAACATCTTTTCTTTTATGGAGCAAAAGAAAACCATGTGCCTTGTTTTAAGCTTGGAGATAATTCATTATTTAAAGATATTCCAATGGCTTTTAAAATAACGTCATGAGTATATGGCAAAGTGGATTTTTTTAAATGAAAAAAAGCATCTGCATACTCAAATATGTGCAGACATCTTTTTCAAGGCAAAAAAAACAAAAGATTCAAGGAATTCACTCAATTAACTTTAACGTAGAACACTTGCGTACATATGTTGTAGTTTTGTGGCGAAACATCATGTGGATTGTAGTCCTAGGTTATGATGGACTACAAGTTAAAGACACAGTATCTATGGAGACAGTTAAAAAAAATATGCAGCACATCAGAGATAAAATACACCCAGATAGAATATGCAGCAATGGGGATAAATGATATGTAAACATCTGGCTTCAGTCATAAACAAGCATATAAAATCTGTTATACTTTATTCATGAAAACATTCATGTTGGAATCCTCATCAAGACCCAGTGGTTGCAATGTTCTTATAAGAAGTTGATCCATTAAGCAAAAATTCTAACAATTGTTTTCACTGGACGTTGATGATATTCAAATTATTCCGAAATATAAGTGAAATACTCTTCCTGCTCCCTTCCAAAATCACTCAAGTCCAGTAGGATTAGTGTCATTATGCCGGAGAACATTCAGGCTTTTAGCTTTGGATTCATGGTTCACCATAAAGGGACACTTTCCTGTTTTAAATAAAGGGCATCAACGCAAAGCAGGTTAACACTGATGTTTCCGTATTGGCATTTCATGATTGAAACCATGTGGCCTTTTACAAAATCAATACTTTTTAGGCTCTGTTTCTCTTCATTTACGTCCACTTCAATTCTTGATCCATGACTTTAAGTGAGAAATATTTGCAGCCAGGAGGATCCATAATTAAATCTACCGGGAGATAAAGTAGGTCAGCTGGAAGATGGGTTGGTGGATAGGGGGAAGGAAATCTGTTCCACTTTGGAATAATGGACCAATTTAACAGCATTCATCAACTGGAAATGAATGAAAACAACATACAAGCCCCCCCCAAAAAAAGAAATACATAGAAAAAGTATTTGAATAAATTGTCCAAAAATGTATTAATTTAAAAGAGATCGCAGGCGGACGATGCCAAAGAAGAATGCTAAACTATGTTGTTTGAATATATAAATACACTTGATCTCCTTCAATGCCACTGCTAACCCCATTGAGGCGTGGAGGCAGCACAGATCCAATGTTAAAGGAGGCTAATTACTCCCAGTATCTCCCACACTCCAGGGAGGCCAGGTCATCCAGAGGACAGGCATGTGAAACATTCCTGCAGCCTGCTGCTGCTGGACCTCCCTCCCAGTCTCAGTCTTCCCCTGTCCTCCTTTTCTCCTCCTTCATCCGTCCTCCCCCGGCTCCTCGTCCTCATCCTCTTCCCTCTGTCCCATTTAGCATCGCTCTCATTTTTTTTTTCTTTCTTTTTTCTTCTTGCTCTCCATCTTGATCGCTCTTTCCAATGTTCACTCAGTCAATTGTTGTCGAGTAGAGTGCATCTATTCAGCCATTAATCAATCACATTTTGTAGCATGTGACGTACTGATTTGTTCTGATTAAACAACGGCTCTGTGAGGATGTACTTAGGGTGCTTTGAAGTAATGCTAATGTAAGCATGCTAATGTGCTTGCAAAGACAACGCTACCTTGTTGATATTAAACAGGTATAATGTCTACCAACTACCTCCAAATTACTATTACTAAACTCCATTTGGATTGGCACATATCTGTGGCTGATGTGTGAGATATTGTTGTATTCAGTCTGGCTGTACCCTGACAGTCCTGGATACCTCCATGGATGTATGATGAGAACACCCCGTCATTCCTATGAAGGTCGCTCCGCGGTCCGTGAAGCAAAAAAAGTTAGACTTCCAAGTATAAAATTCAGATGGAAGTACTCGGATCTTCCGGCGCTCTCACGCAACCCTGGGCCCAAAGAACAAGTGCACAAGTGTTCCCTTTAACCCGGGCTCATTCTCACGAACGGAGGAAGGAAAACATCTCTGGATTCAGCTATGTGCTAGTGCATTTTACAACTTTTAGGACCTAGCGATTTAAATTAGGGCCGTTGATGTGTTCGCACTGGGCAGTTGATTTAAATCAAACATAATTATCCGCTGATTTACAGATGTGTGTTTCCCAATGTAAGTCTATGGGAAAAGTCAAATCAAGAGAGAAGTAGAGTCATTTTCTCATAGACTTCTATACAACCAGAGGAGTCGCCCCCTGATGGACACTAGAGAGAATGCAGGTTTAAGGTACATTGATTTCACTTGTCAGAACTGGAGGTTGCCGTCTGTTTGCCGCAAAGCCTGGCTCTCTTAGGGGCTTGTTTACATCCCGTAGAAAAGCTCTGGGAAGGCGTACGTTAAATTAAAACATACATTAGCCAAACCAGCCCGTTAATCATCCTTGAAGCCTTTTAACAATTCCAACAAAGCATAAATCCCACTTCTGTGCAGCTTGCCCAAGTAAGTTTTCAAGTTTAGCATCTTCGCTTCCTTCTGAATCACCAAGACGTATTGGGCTCATTACTGTCCCTTGTGGCAAGAGAAAAGAAATCCACCAGAGCCCGTTCAAAAGTTGGCGCGAGGAAAAATGTTTTAAGTCTGGAAACATCTGGGATTGTCTCCCACAAAGTGAATGAGCTATCATTCATCATCCTTAGCTGTGCTTTTAGCTGAATACTAACATTTGCATTACAATTTGCATGTTAGCATGCTAGATGCTGAAATTAGTACAATTACCACGATAACATTTTACCAGTTAACACTGTAGAGCACATTAAAGTAAAGTTATGGTTGATGGGATTAGCTGCCATTAGTTTTAATGCATCATGATGGATCTGTCATGTTGTGTTGGACAAGTGCAAACTTTGATCTATTGCTGGCGCTAGACGAACAATCAGAGGATCACCAAAGTCACAAGGACCTTGAATTTCTAGTGATGATTTCAAGTATCATAGCAATGCTTTCAGTGGTTGAAGAGATATTTTACTCCAAACCACCAGACTGTCTGACACTGGTGGTCCTGCAGCAACAATACTTTGTCTTTATTTCTGACAATAACAAACGCTTTGGTGAATTCTCATAAGATTTTATTGCAACAAAATCTGGTTTCAATTACAAATTAGTTTTATTTTTCAATATAAATACACTCAATATTAATATAACATAATTCACTTTATATATAACCCTGACCCTAAACCATTAAGAACAATTTACTTATTGTTTTTTGTCCTGATTTGGTCAAAGTCATGAAGGAAATCTACCCTAAATATACAAAACCACACAAAAACAAACCACATCTTGGTTTCGTTAAAGCTGTAAAGTACTTTTCATCTGCTCCTCATTTTGTGCATTTCCTCAGCATTTTGTCCAAATATGGCGTTGCACCAAATGGTAAGCAGACTGAATGACCGACTTCCCAACAGATCCTCGGCCTTCCTTTTGATTCTTTACAACCAGTTGTAAACCTTCACTTGGAGTCTGGCACCATTGAGGAGTTGTTTATTAGAGCAATATATCTCTTTATTTTCTCTGTCACACAAACAGCAGTGATGACGGGCAATGAACAGGTTTAAAAGGGCTCTCTGTAAGTGAAACTCCTCTTTGAAGTTTTAGCTTATTAAACAACTGAAAATCAAGACCATGCTTGCTGACTGATGAACAGTTTTCTTGTGTGGAAAATCTGGGGCTAATAAGATATTTGGGACATGTGGGCAGTTATATTCTCTGACCTACAGCCAAACTGTTATCTGACCTGTCCGGGGTTAAGTGGAGTTTTACATTAATGACTGCCCAAACTATCCAACAGTAACAATGACACTAGTCAAACTGATACATCTAGTTTGTATAACATTTACAACATTGCAGATTTCACCTCACGGTCAGAGATTAACATTGGATATATATTATGTTTGTTAATATATGCTTTCTGCAGACCCATACTGTAGTGGAGGCAGATAACCTCTACACGGCTTGATGAATACTTAGTTTGCTCAGTGAAGAAATCAGTTTTTGGATGTTATGTGGGAAGCAAACAATTTCAAAAAGTTTGGCAAAAGCTATTTGTCTTTACCGATCGTTCCATTGGCCAAGGCGATGTGGAATATGGCGCTTAATTACGGTGTTTATTAAATGGAGGACGTGCAGGGCAATCTGATTCCCAAATGTTTCATTTGCGTTTATCCTACAAAGCAAATTAAACATTGTGAAGATTTGATTGGCCGGTGATTAAGCAAAGTCTCACGAAGAAAAAACACATTTAAAAATGTAATTGATTAAAGACATTAAAGCAAAATGTCCCCCCCTGAAACAAATGACGTGCGTACAGGACACGTTACTCAGCCATGGTTAAACCTGTTCAAATAGTTGCAGCTATAAAAAAAAATAATTCTAGGGTTGTTCATAAGCATTCTGGGAAATACAGCTAATCACTGGGTTGAAATACAACAACTGCTCAGAGCAAATTTCCCAAATTTGGAATCAGTCACATCTTAAGGGGACCTTTCTGAGGAGCATCCAGCATTGTGTTGCATTTAACAGGCTCATATTTGACTGTATGCAAATGAGGAAACTGACAAAGGTCACCTCGATAAGCCACCTGATACGATCACTGACACACAGTTACTTTATTTAGTAAGCAATAACAGAAAGCAACAAATTACAGCAAAAATATGCCATTTTGATTTACTATACATCACTACTTCTGGATTTAGAACACAAAAACACACCAGAAATAAACAGATCAACTAAGTTTACAGTGGACATGATTAATACAGTAAGATATATTTGAAAAAAATCTATCTTGATCTACATTAATTATGGTTACAGGCATTCTTCCTTTGCAGCTTGTAGAAAAACAAACGATCACACAGAACATCTTATCCACTGGTTTCATCTTTCTCTTACTCTTGTTTTCTGGGTTGAGTCTTCCACCGCAGGTTAAAGTCAGTCAGTAGAGCCTTGTTCGTTAGCAGTGCGCCCAGCTGAGAGGGAATCAAAATAATATCATTTCAGTTAGGTTTCAGGAAAAACATCGTGGTTGGGCTTAAAGTATGTACGTAAACTTTGTACAATGTAAACAAACACATCAGTAACATAACTTCTACATAACTCTTCTGGTTAAAAATCTTGTGTTGGTCCCTCCAGCCCTTTGTGGGTCTTTATTCAACCACACGTTTTCTCTGAGTGTCTAATAATGACGCGGATGGGTTTACACGGCAGTTACTTGAAAGACCGGCGTAAAGGATACCCTGTGCGTCGGTATCAGACCCTAAAGGGGGCGTGATGAAGCGATCGGTATCCAACACCCTGGAAATGAGGATGAGCAGTAATATTGTTAAAAACGACACATGTGTTTTGGATAATGTACCGTCATAAAGCATAAAATAAAAAAATTATTAATGCAACACAGTTTTACTTGAGGGAGTTATGTGATTTAACAGCTGTTAACATAGTACATTTTCATCTCATTTGTTACTGAAGTCTGATTCTTGAGGTCTGATGCCAAAGGTTAACTGATTCTAAGGTCCGATGCCGTGAGTTCTGATTAGAACCGATTCTGATGCCCGATTCTGGCAACTGATCTTAAAATCTGATACCAAAGTTCTGATACTCAGGTCTCATAGCCGGGTTCTGAAGCCTGAGGACCGAATCCTGAGATCTGATCTAAGGTCTGACGTTAGCCCAGAATTGTTCCTCTTTTTTTCTCATGAGAGAATGAGAATATGGGCTGGAACTCTACCTGCTGTAGGATCTGAGTGTTAGTAGCTGGATTTGAAAGGTCAGCATTGGTCTGAATCTTCACCCTCACCACGGTCATCTTCACTTTAAGGGCTGGACGGTCCAACAAACAACCAGAAGCCAAGGAGAGAAATATTATTGCACTGACAGAAAAAAACAAAACAGAGAAGTAAATATGTGATTTATATATATATTTTTTTACCTCCATGGCACCAGAAGGTAAGCTCAGTGTTACAGTGCAAATCATTCCACTGGTGTTGTGAATTCTCAGCTGCACAGTAATTGTTACCATCCATTTCTCCCCTTTGCCAGTTTCTGAAGGAGCTGCTGCTCTTGTCGGACCACCTCCACAGCACACGGTACAAGCCAGTCCACACATAGTACGGTGGTATTACTGAAGACAGCCTTGAGTTTTCTTCATCATTCTCCATCATAGCCAGGTCGGTGTGATGTGTTCTGCAGTAAGTCTGGGCATCCGTCCAAGTCAGGCCGATCTTAATTAAAGTATATACTTTCTGGTCAGTTAAATGTTGATCTACCGATAGAAGACAAAAAAAGCTTCTGTTACTGCAAAGACTCGAGTGTGTGATCAAGTATTTTCTCATTTTATTAAGACCTTTAAAACAAAATGGCCAGATTTTTCTGAAAAAAATTAAGTTGAGCTTGAACATTTCCGCATCATCTCATATTATTTTGAATATGCAAACCAGCCATTTTTGAAGAAATATAAGATATAAATGAGACCAAATAAATGCATTTAGGCAGAGTTAACAGGCTCTCATTCTTTTAATTCCCTCTCATTATTTTAAACAGAACGTACGCTCATACGTTCATAATAGGTTCATTGATAAAAGCTACAATTATCAGAACAATATGAACATTCAGGCTCCAAAAGTGTACTGGAGATAAAAATGTTCAATAAACAACTAGAAGAAATTCTGCAAATTGATTTGGCAACGCCAATAATATTTTCTTCGGACCACACCCAAATAAACTTTCAACTACAGTATGCATCTCTATACTGCTTTTTAATTCTCGGTTCACTCTTTAAATCAATAAACACATTATTTTTTCTTACCGTAACAAACAAAATATCGTCTGGCCAGACAGTCAATATCATCCCATCTTCCATTAGACTGCATTATCACACATGCCTGATCGTAGTTATAGTCATCTGGTTGACCTGGTTGCCAGTTTTGGTAGCCAGTTATGCTTGTTCCACCAGTTGCGGACCATCTCCAGGAGTTTGCATCATTGCCCATGATTCCCTTCCAGACCAAAAATCATGGTTGGATCTGTTGATCTGAATCATTTCAAAAGGCTTTATTTTTAGTTTCTAAGATGAATTAGAGAGAGATCAGACCAGGTTAGTGTTCGTACACGTTTTGGCCAATTGACTACAAATCACATATTTTTTAAATTACTGTTGACAGTCTTTTTGTTCAGTTTTGGCTCAATATGATTGTAGGAGCTATATATTTTATGTTAGTATTTGTTATTTAATTCATAAGTAGTATTCTTTAATTATTCTAGATGTGTGCTTATTTAGGTTAGATTGTTTTTGATATATTAAGATTGCTTTTTCTCTTTATTAGTCTTTTGTTTAGTTAAATTATTTTTGTTGTTTAAGTATACTTAGTTTTTGGGATAGTTTGTTTTGCTTATCCATTGGGTAACACCGTGGGCACCTGTGATTAGTTATCGGAGTAGGTAGGTATAGGACCAGCATGCACCGGGGTGGGCCTGGTTTTTAACTGCGCAGGAGAGCCAGCGACCGGAGTTTTCTTTGTTCTTTTTGTTTGTGTTTGGTTTGCCAAATAAATGAGAAAAACGGAATCCTGTATGGTCAATCTACTCTTTCTGCCTGCGTAAACCACAAACCACGGTGCGTCAGTGGCCCTTTGATTAATGTTTGTTTTATTTTGATTTAATGGACAAATGGCCACTACAATGATCAACAGCATCAAATAAATCAACCTGCCAGAAGAGGAGTCAGAAAAACTTTCCTTTGTCTATCGTATAGAAAAAATGTGTTCTAATTTAATCACATGCAGTATTGCAATTATTGTAGACAAATTTCTTCTAATCATATCTTTATGAGTGTGATGGTTAATTGTAAGTGTCAAAAAAGGAAGAAGATATATTCAATTGAGCTGGCCAATGGTTTCTATTTGTCTTTTAACATGAATTAACAATCTTCTGACATTTTCCATCTGAATTAAGGGATGAACAATGATGGTCAAAGGTCATACGATTTCAGAAGCCCTTCTGTACATTAACTAGTTTTTACAGGCCGACATTTCTCATCTGTCTGATTCAAAAGGAAATACAAATGAGAACCAACAACAATCACAATGTAATTATGTAAAGATATTGTCACTCTTACCAAAAAAGACAGAAATCAAAAACACGGTCCAATCCATTTCTGATTTCACTGAAAAGTAAAAAAACAAAAAACAGACACAGTATGTATATATATATATATATATTTATATATATATATATATATATATATATATATATATATATATATATATATATATATATGTATAAGCAAATTAGAAAAGCACTAAAAGCATAATTTGCCGTTAGAGCATATATCCTGCATATGTACAAGATATTTTACACCTTCAGTAAGCTCGACCGTGGCTTGGTCAAATATTTGTAATAGCTATAGTTTTGAGAGTAGAGTGATAATAAAATGCCTAATAACTACTACTACTACTACTAATAATAATAATAATCATAGTAATTCTAAAAGAATTAATAGATTGGTACTCACATACACAAAGTCCAGTATTTTAACTCTTTGCAGCAAATCAACCAAACTTGGAATCGCTTTGTAATCAAATGTCTGTATCCTGTGCTGTGCTGCATTTGGTTATGCTCTTATTTAAATATACAAATAAACAATATGACAAAAGTCACCTTGGTTTTACATAACCATGATGTTTCAAAATGTAAATGTTGTTTTTTCATAAACCGAGGTCTACAGAAACCCTGTGTCTGTGTTAAACACTTTTAAAGAAGGTAAAGAAAAAGTGTTAAATGAAAGAATTCATCCTTTTTTTCAAGTCAAGACTGTACATTTCCTTCAGAGGCAAGAGAAAACAAACAAAAGCAACCCAATACATTGTACGTCTTACACTTGTCAAACACACTATATGATATATAAACAAAATACATTAAACATACAACGCTGCCATACCTTGTTCATAGACACTTAACAAAAACAGAGCTATGTCAAATGTCTTGTATGTAAACATGAACTGTAATCTACATTATTCTGTCATATCTAACAGATCAGCAGATATCTTCAGGAGAAGCTTACTTTCAACGAATCATGAGAAAAACAAAAGTAGAATACTAAATATATTTTGTGTTATACCATTTTTCTTAAGAATTTTTACATATCAGAGACTTAAAATAACCAAAACTACAAGACAACTTATCTTAAAATGATAATGTGAGAGGACACCGAGGCGGGTGCAACAAGAAATGAGGTACGGCGCTGAAGTAATTGTTATAATTAGACTTTACACTTTACACCTTCCCTGTTACTCTAGTCTGGATTTGACATGTCTAAGTGTAGTGATTTTTGATCTTGACCTGGGAAAAGACAATAAAATCCCCTTTTTTGTGTGTGTTTTTACAAATACAACAATGGGTTCACTATCTGAAATGTTTTCTTCAACAGTCTTTTGCTTCTCTGGATTAATGGGGTTGAGATTTGACAAGATTAAGACAAGTGATTTTTGATCTAGACCTGGTCCAATATCTTGCAGAGAATATTGTAAACTAAATTTCATCACTTATTCCCTTGAAATATAAAGGCAAACTCACAATCATTGTTGAGATCTGAACTCTTTCATCCTCCAAACATACAGACGGCTGCTATTCCCACAGATAAGTACTGTAAGGTATGTGCTCTCGCTACTATTTTCATATGCAAAGCATGACCTAGTTAAAGGTTACCTTTTGTGTACAGACCATGATGGGACCATGATGTAATACCTCACTTTAGTCACTAAAGGTGTCTTTCATGGGGCTGCAACTGATTTGTTTCATTATCCATTCCTCAGCTGATCCCGATTAATTGATTTGTCAACAAAATGACAGAAAATAGTGAAAAAATGCCTGTTATAATCCTTCATAATCCAGGGGGACATATGACAGGATAGACAAACCCAAAACCCAAAGATTTTCAGTTTACAATTATATAAAACAGAGAAAAGCAGCAAATCTTGACACTTGAGCAGATGCCATACATACAACCATGAGGTGGCAATTTGAGGTTTTTTTTAGTCTAAGTGAGTGTGACACTTATAATTATAATAATTCTGGAGTTCCTGCAGTCTGAGACCATTTCATTATGCTTCATCTGGGCAACATCATCAGTCGTAATTATGCAAAACATTGCCAATATGCAGATGACACACAATTGTATATCTTTGTTTCACCAGATGACCTCAGATCTTTGTGTACAGTAAAGCTGTATGGAAACGGCAAAATTAAAAAGAGCACTAAATGGATAATTGAAACGTCTTTGCCAAATAAATTCAATAACATTCAACTCACATGGTGACAGCTGTCAGTATTCCTGGATATATATTTATTGTCTTCGTCTCCAGACAGCATGAAACATGGCCAAAACAAGCTGACATAAAAGAACAAATAAAACTTGCCCAATTGAGACAAATTCCAGAACACTTGTCATCATTTCTCTCACTGGTTAGATGGCCAAGCCAACTTGTTTTGTTTCCAGTTCGCAATCTCTACTTCTTCTACTCTGCTTATTGGCAGATTACAGTCTACTTCTGACGACACAACGCTTTCCGATGCCAAGTTTATTTGCTCCAAACCAGTTTCAAAAGTTTGCTTAACATTCACTTGACAATTGAATGAAAATACGACTGATGACAACACACAAGGATCGTGTTACAACCAAATGTAATGACTGATTTTGCTTATAAGGACCAATGCTATTGGCCGTATAGCAGGGGCGTCGTTAGGTAAATAATTTGGCATTATTGGCTTTAAAAAAAAAAAAAAAATATATATATCTATATATATATAGATATATATAGTTAATTTTTTTATTTTGGTGATGTCATTAAATCAAACTGTTGTTTCTCACATGGACAAGTTATTTATAACTCTAACACGCTACATATGTGCGTGCGTTTTGGTTTGTATGTTTTCTCTTCAAATTACGATCAATATATCATCATACTGAACAATTTAACGGCACTAGGACCTTGGGGAGGCTGCTGCGCCGGCTTTCTCACTCTGCCAAGTAACGTCTCTCGTCAACGACATCCAGGATTATAGCCAAGGAGTTTAACGTTAGCTCAAAGTAAATGATGTACGGATTGAAATTGTAAGTACAGGTAGTTACAGAATGTGTCTATCTGTAGTTGTTGACGATTATTACCTGCTTACATTTAGGTTTACTTGAGGCAAATGAAAGGAAATATAGTTGTGGGCTATGTTAACACTAAGCTAGCTAGCTAGCTAACTTAGCTATTTTGATAGAAACTGTCTCCAGTGAGCAAGAGTGTGAACGAGCAAATTTGAAATACAAGAAATAACTATCTCTCTCTCTGTCCTTTGCATTAATATATCTCTCTAGTATTTTGAAACAATAATATCAGTCCCTATAGAATGTTGTTGTTTATAATCAGTTAATGGTATGTTTGACACTGAACTAGTTCATCTTTATCTCAGTGATAGTGTCCAAATGAGCATAAAATATCACTGGCATGTAAAAACTACACGGACCACAAAATACATGTAAATGTTGATCAAAATCTTATTCCCTTCTGCTCATAATAAAACAAGTAAACAACTCAAAAGTTGACACTGTCAGGTCCACTCTCCATCCATTGTGTGCGGTCCCTTTAAGAATTAGGATTTGGGAGTGACGCGGAAATTTTACTATGATCCTGAAATTCTGTCTCTTGTGTTATCATATACTGAATGCAAGCAAAACTACAGAGCAAAATCACACTCTTTCTGATTGAACCAATCTATGAACGATGTCTGAAACAATGGATATCCGCCGCCCCAAAAACAATTGCTGTGCGCTGCGCGAGCAAACATGCCCCTCCCCTTGGGGCTAAGCCCCTCCTTTCTTTGAATCCTAGAAACGCCCCTGCCATTTAGTACAGGTTGAATGACACACACATATACAAGTGTGTAATGTGGAAACTTGAAACCTCCAGTGAACAAACACTGATAATGGACTTTACACTGAGGTGGGAGACATCTTGTCTTCAGCAGTTCAACTTTTGAAATGAGAAGATATTTGCATATTCATAGATTCTGGAATTTTCAATGAGGGAGAAGGAAGAGAGGTAATTTTAAGTTTCAAATTTTTCAGTGAAAAAAGACCCACATCAGACACAAATTATGATTCACTACAGAGTATCTTTATATACGTCTTAAAACATGTCTGACAACAAAAGCAATTCTAAACAAAGCTGGTGATGACAGTAATAACATCACGTCCTTTATTTATCATGTATCATGTACAAGTGAAGGTGTCAATACAATTGTTAAAAAAGTAAGACAACAGAAAATTAGGTAACTGAAGATTAAAAAAAAGATGTAAGTGTTTAAAGTCATTATTTTTGGACTGACTTTTTTAAAACAGACAGACCATTAGCTCTTCTATTGACAACAAGTGTTTGCTGTTGTTACCCTGGTAACCAGAACAAAAGTTTAACGACTATGTAAACAACAAAAAGCCTAATCTTCTATTAGCGGATGTCTAATTACATACACAAATTACTTGATTAACAACACAACAAAACAAAATCATTATATGATTTAGTAGGCTTGCAGATACATTTTTTTTTTATAAATTTAAAATGCATTAAGGTTCTGTGCGTTTCTCCTGCTTTCTGGGCGGAATCTTCCATCCCAGTTTGAAGTCAGTCCATCCCTGATCTTTTAGCACTGCTGCCAGCTGAAGAGAAATAAATTAAATAAAGTACACTCTTTAGTTTTCTGTCATTTTCTTCATCCACTTTCATTTTACTTCCTAAAATAAACAAAAACAGAGAAAGAGCTGTACCTTCTGCAGGATCTGGGTGTTAGTAGCTGGATCTGTGATGTCAGCGTCCGTCTTAATCTCCATCCTGAGCGTGGTCTTCAGTTTTACAGCTGAACAGTAAAATAAACTTGCAGTCACAAAACAGCGAGACTCATACTGTAAATTTTGATTATAGATCACAAGAATTTCTTGTTGAATAATCACCTTGATGGCAGATAAACGTATGCCTTTGACTGCAGGTTTCGTCATCCCATTGAATTAAAGAATTCACAGCCATACAATACTGTGAGCCACCATAGTGATCTGGGCTGCCCTGTCGCCAGGATTTGAAGGAGCTTTGGGACTTGTCGGACCAAGTCCACCGCATTCGGTACAGACCGATCCAAGCTGTAATATTGCCTGGTTTTTTAGAATAGACCTCATCGTTTTCTTTATCGTTCTCAATCATAGCTAAGTCTGTGTAGTGTTCTCTACAGTAGTCGCGGGCGTTGGACCATGTTTTCTTCATTAAGATGAACACATAGGTTTTCTCAGTTTGTTTCGTCTCTGCAATAGACAGAAGTGAAGGCAGTGTAACAATTAATTACTGATGTATATTTGATAATGTCTACTTTTTTAAAAATCTAGTTTTAACTATGCAGCAAAAACATATTTTTAGTCTATTTATCTCTCTCTCTCTCTGTGTGTATATATATACGTATATATATATATATATATACGTATATATATATACGTATATATATATACGTATATATATATATACACGTATATATATATATATACGTATATATATATACGTATATATATATATACACGTATATATATATATACGTATATATACGTATATATATATATATATATATATATATATATATATATATATATATATACGTATATATATTACCTCAACAAACCTGGTGTGAATACAGCTTTAGCCTTAGATGGTGGCAATTTCACAAAAAGAGCGGTAGCTGTGACATTTTCTATGAAATTGTGTCAGAGGACAAATGCATTCAGTGTGTAAAATCCATGAACTCAAATCATTTCTTACCAGTGTAGCAAATAAAATCTAATGAATATGATTCACATGACATATCATTCCATTTTCCATTAGAGAGCATCCCGACACAGTTTTCATCTGCTTTTTCAGCAGATGGTTCCCCTCTCGCCCAGTTTTGGTAACCAGTTTTGCTCGTTTCACCAGTCGCCGACCATCTCCAGGAGTTGCTGTCATTGCCCATGCTGTCCTTCCAGGATTTTGGGTCGTCACTCATCCCGATCCATATCCATCCATTGGGTAAAGCAGGTCGTAGGCTGCTTACATCATCATTGATTTCGATGGTCGCCAGGTCGGTGTATTTCTCTCTGCAGTAAAGCTGAGCATCAGCCCAGGTCAACTCTAAATTAACATGGTAGTACTTAAGCGGGAGGAAGTGAGAGCAGGAGCTGAGGCTAAATCCTGAGGGTTGGTGAGGGAGGGCAGATTTACAGTGATTTACAATGCATGTAATAATTTCCATCAACATATAACAGCATTAAATCCAAGCAACTCATGCAGATTGTTCATAGCTTGACAACTATCACTGTTAATTTCTTTCACGCCATTATTATTCTTACTACAGTTACTTTTTACATATACAAAAATACATGTAATATAATAAAGTGCTTAGCACTAATCGGGGTCGATTAGTAGCTAAGCCTTAGCTACTAATCGACCCAGTACTATACTAAGTATCTTAAATTGTTAAATATAATATTCACTGGTGACATAACACTTTGAAAGGAGCCATTATGAGTTGGTTTAATTTGCTGATAATACTTCTGTACATTAACTCAAGTAACATTTTGAATTCGGAGCTTTACTCCTAGTTTTAAGACTATGGTACTTACTACTTTAACTCTGCCGTGACTTATGTCTTTAGTCTTGTTAACCTGAGAGATTTCAGCTATATTTGGTTTAAATTAGGTCACTATGAAGCACTTTTCCTGCTCATACTTCTATAAAAATGTATTTATTAATATATTTCTTGGTTCAACAACATGTCTATTCATGTAGTTCAAATTGCTCACCAAATGAGGCGAGTAAGAAAAAAGATTCCTGTTAAAAATGTCTTCCAATGAAAATAAACAAAGAGTTTTTATGCTCATTTATGCTTCATAATACATTTTAATTGCCAGTGAGGATCATAATAAATCCTTCTTTTGATAATATACTATGCATAAACCTTTGTCCCCAGTGAATTTACTCTGTTTTTACCTGCATGACTCAACAAGCTTACAGTGTTTTGTTGGGTTTAAGTGTGAACTGAAAACCAAAACAGACATCTCATCCGTCATTAAATTATTTAAATGACTTGACCTTACCAAAGAAGAGGAGAATCAGAGTCACATAACAATCCATTTCTGATTTTCACTGCAAACAAGAAGAAAAATGGGCAAATAATGAATGTAAAACTGAACTTTCAAACCTCTGCATGAGCAACGCAGGTGTTTCCAGTTATTCTGGCTGATTGAGATCTCTGCTCTGCTCACTAAACTTCATGAATGAAAAGATACAGAAAAGTCCTAGCAGCTGCAACAACAATAATGGGAAAACAAGGGAGAGCTCTAATTAGAAATTAATTGAAAACACCAGTGTACTATTATTATAATTGGTGTGTAGAGGCACCTTAAAACACAACAAAGTAGGCACAAGGATATATGCATGTTATTCTGTATTTGGTGATGCCCGGTAATCACAATTTTGGTGATTTGCAGGTCCGACAAAATCTAGAGATCCAGCTTTAAACTGGGTTCAATTTTCACCACCGGTTTGATGTGTAATTGGGACCTGCTCCTCTACCAGCTCTGAAGTAAACAATTATTGCCCTGCAGTCCTTGTTTATTGTTAAAGTGAAATGGAGAAATTAAAGTATACTTACAA
Source organism: Cebidichthys violaceus (assembly GCF_023349555.1). Taxonomy (NCBI): domain Eukaryota; kingdom Metazoa; phylum Chordata; class Actinopteri; order Perciformes; family Stichaeidae; genus Cebidichthys; species Cebidichthys violaceus. The sequence continues at coordinate 220,450 of NW_027176289.1, forward strand.
GTTTAAAATCCAGCCGTTGAATGTTGTAAGGTTGAGATTTGAACTCCTTGTTGTTAATCATCCAATAATTCAGACAAAGAAAACATTGGCTAAAACCCCCTTGAGTAATATATAGTGCTTGATAATATTTTCATATGCAAAACATGACTTTGGGAAAAGTCATCCTTTGGAGGTTGGTTGCATCATAAATATTCAACAATGAAGTCATCAGCCTCCTCTCAGCATAAAAAAGTGTTGCATTTCTCAACATATTTTGCAACTTTTGCTCAAGCTGCATTAACTGACTGTTTTGGTCATGTTTGTTTGTACTGCACCTTTTAAAAGGCATTGAGAAAAGAAACGCAAGGCAATTTTAAAAGACCAACCCGTTCAAAACATCCAGTTTTCTGCCAGAAATATCCTTAGGTTTAAGCAACAAATCTACCTAGTTAGGTGAGGAAAAGATCATGGTTTGGGTTCAAATAAACCCTTTCTGGGTGCACATTATGTCAGGTGAGTTGTTAGTCACTCTGCGTCACTAATAGGTGCAAATATGTCAGAATTGCCAGAGGCGAACAAACACAATGTACTAAATGGATCTGTAGTGTCTCTGCTGCTGCTGCATTTGCCTTTGTTTTAAGCTCATTGTTGAGTTAAGGCTGTGTGATATCAAAGGTCATGTAATGAAGGTAGGTGTGTGTGTGTGTGTGTGTGTGTGTGTGTGTAAACTGGACTGTCGTACTTTTGGCTCTTTTCTTATTTTACATCTGATTTACAACTTCAGTTCAAACAATTAGCAGTTAGTCATTTTATTGAATTAAATATAGTTTATTGTTAACTTCTCACTGTAATTAAAAGCTATCTACAGATCTTTAAGATTCTTAAAGTGCCTTAGATGGTAATAAAAGGTCAAACATTTAACTTACAAAAGTAAATTAAATGTTTTGTCTTGCCTGCTGTAGGCAGTAATATTAGTTATATTAATAAGTTCTGTTGTAGGAAACATTCAACTCACACGACTTGTCAGCTGTTTCTGCTGTCAGTGTTCCTGGATATACATTTATTGTCTTCGTTTCCAGAAAACGTGAAACATGGCCAAAACAAACTGACATAAAAGAGCAAATAAAATAAAAATATAATCCCCACAATCCAACACATCTTCATATGTACTGTTTTGTTCAACATATGTCAGGATAGACAAACCCAAATATATTCAGTTTACAAATATATAAAACAGAGAAAAGCAGCAAATCTTGACACTTGAGCAGATGCTCAACCGTGAGGCGGCAATTTTAGTTTTTTATAAATCTAAGTGAGTGTGACACTTATAATTATTCTGGAGTTCCTACAGTCTGAGCCCATTTCATTATACTTTATCTGGGCAACATTATCAGTACGACATTACAGTAAAGCTGTATGGAAAGGGCACAATTTGATTAAATTATAACGTTTTTGCGTTCCCTTGAGGTGGTTTTTGCCTTTGTTTTAAAAGAGCACTAAATGGATTATTGAAACGTCTTTGCCAAATAAGTCGCAGATGGTTAGGTGACCAAGGCAACTTGTTTTGTTTCCAATTCGCAACCTCTACTACACTGCACTGTTTGTTGGCAGATTACAGTCTACTTCTGACCACACTACACTTTGCGTAGCCAAGTTTATTTGCTCCAAAGTTTGCTTAGAATTCTCTAGACAATTGAATGAAAACACGACTCATGACGACACACAAGGATCGTGTTACAACTAAGTGTGATGGCTGATTTTGTTTATGAGGACCAATGCTATTGACTTGAATGTCACACACATATACAAGTGTGTAATGTGGAAACTTGAAACCAGAGAACAAACACTGATAATGGACTTTACACTGAGGTGGAAGACATCTTGTCTTCAGCAGTTAAACTTTTGAAATGAGAAGATATTTGCATATTCATAGATTCTGGATTTTTCAGTGAGGGAGAAGGAAGAGAGGTCATTTTAAGTTTCAACTTTTTTTTGTGAAAAAAGACCCACATCAGACACAAATTATTATTCACAGCAGAGTATCTTTATATACTTGTCTTAAAACATGTCTGACAACAAAAGCAATTCTAAACAAAGCTGGTGATGACAGTAATAACGTCACGTCCTTTATCCATCATGTATCATGTACAAGTGAAGGTGTCAATACAATTGTTAAAAAAGTAAGACAACATATGTGTTTAAAGTCATTACTTTTGGACTGACTTTTTTAAAACAGACAGACCAGTAGCTCTTCTGTTGACAAGTGTTTGCTGTTGTTACCCTGGTAACCAGAACAAAAGGACTATGTAAACAACAAAAAGCCTAATCTTCTATTAGCGGATGTCTAATTACATACACAAATTACTTGATTAACAACACAACAAAATCATTATATGATTTAGTAGGCTTGCAGATAAAAAAATATGTTATAAATTTAAAATGTATTGAGGTTCTGTGAGTTTCTCCTGCTTTCTGGGCAGAATCTTCCATCCCAGCTTGAAGTCAGTCCATCCCTGATCTTTTTGCGCTGCAGCCAGCTGAAGAGAAATAAACTGGGCTTTAGATATGTACGTAAACTTCGTAAAATGTAAACAAACACGTCACAAACATCAGTAACATAACTTCTAAATAACTCTTCTGGTTAAAAGTCCTGTGTTGGTCTCTCCAGCCCCGTGTGGGTTTTCTCAGTCTTTATTCAACCACACGTTTTCTCTGAGTGTCTGATAATGACGCGGATGGGTTTACACGGCATTTACTTGAAAGACCGCTGCGTCTCATACGGACGCTGAAGGATACCCTGTGCGTCGGTATCAGACCCTAAAGGGGGCGTGACGAAGCGGTCGGTATCCGACGCCCTGGAAATGAGAATGAGCTGTAATATTGTCAAAAATGACACAGGCGTTTTGGATAATGTACCGTCATAAAGCATAAAATAATTAAAATAATTAATGCAACACAGTTTTACTTGAGGGAGTTATGTGATTTAACAGCTGTTAACATAGTACATTTTCATCTCATTTGTTACTGAAGTCTGATTCTTGAGGTCTGATGCCAAAGGTTAACTGATTCTAAGGTCCGATGCCGTGAGTTCTGATTAGAACCGATTCTGATGCCCGATTCTGGCAACTGATCTTAAAATCTGATACCAAAGTTCTGATACTCAGGTCTCATAGCCGAGTTCTGAAGCCTGAGGACCGAATCCTGAGATCTGATCTAAGGTCTGACGATGGCCAAAAATGTTTCCTCTTTTTTTCTCATGAGAGAATGAGAATATGGGCTGGAACTTTACCTGCTGTAGGATCTGAGTGTTAGTAGCTGGATTTGAAAGGTCAGCATTGGTCTGAATCTTCACCCTCACCACGGTCATCTTCACTTTAAAGGCTGGACGGTCCAACAAACAACCAGAAGCCAAGGAGAGAAATATTATTGCACTGACAGAAAAAAACAAAACAGAGAAGTAAATATGTGATTTATATATATATAGTTTTACCTCCATGGCACCAGAAGGTATGCTCAGTGTTACAGTGCAAATCAGTCCACTGGTGTGAAATATCAGCTACACAGTACCCATTACCAGATGGCTCTCCACTTTGCCAGTTTCTGAAGGAGCTGCTGCTCTTGTCGGACCACCTCCACAGCACACGGTACAAGCCAGTCCATACATTGTACGGTGGTATTACTGAAGTCAGCCTTGAGTTTTCTTCATCATTCTCCATCATAGCCAGGTCGGTGTGATGTGTTCTGCAGTAAGTCTGGGCATCCGTCCAAGTCAGGCCGATCTTAATTAAAGTATATACTTTCTGGTCTTTTAAATGTTTATCTACCGATAGAAGACAAAAAAAAAGCTTCTGTTACTGCACAGACTTGAGTGTGTGATCAAGTTAATAGCAGCTAGAATAAAAACAGGATGTTATTGCTGTCCTCCAGGGATTTAACTTCTCACCTTGCTGTAGTGATGTACACTACAGGGTGTGTCAGTACACTGTGACATCATTGAGGGGGGTGATCTGAGGTAGGGCTGGGTGTTATGGCTAAAATCTTATACCCTGATTTAAGTAATTTCATATTCCAATAATGATATACATCATCATATAGCATGTTTTCTGGTAATTCAATAAATAAACTCTATATCAAATAATCACATGGTAAAGCCTTTTTTTTAATACTGGCAAAATAAAAACTACTGAGTATTTTCTCATTTAATTAAGAACTTTAAAACAAAATGGCCAGATTTTTCTGAAAAATATTGAGTTGAGCTTCAACATTTCCGCATCATCTCATATTCTCTTGAGTAGGCAAACCAGCCATCTTCAAAGAGATATAAGATATCAAATAAATGCATTTAGGCAACGTTAACAGGCTCTCATTCTTTTAATTTCCTCTCATTAGTTAAAACAGAATGTACGCTATCCGTTCATAATAGGTTAATTGATAAAAGTAGGCTATGATTATCAGAACAATACAAACATTCAGGCTCAAAAGTGTACTGGGGATAAAAATGTTAAATAAAAGACCAAGAAATTTCCTCGGACCACACCCAAATAAACTTTCAACAACAGTATGCAGTTCTATTCGGCTTTTCACTTCTCTCTTAAATCAATAAACACAGTATTTGTTCTTACCGTAACAAACTAAATATAGTTGGGAGTGACAGTTATGATCATGCCATCTTCCATTAGGGTCCATCATCACACAGGTGTCATCGAAGTTATATCGATTTGGTTGACCTGGTTGCCAGTTTTGGTAGCCAGTTATGCTTGTCCCACCAGTTGCGGACCATCTCCAGGAGTTTGCATCATTGCCCATGATTCCCTTCCAGGATTTTGGGTCATCGGTCAGTCCAATCCAGATCCATGAGGAGATCGAACTAGGTCTGTTCAGCCTGCTTGCGTCTTCCATGCTTTCAATGGTCGCCAGGTCGGTGTGTTTCAGTCTGCAGTAGTGCTGAGCATCGGTCCATTTCATTGTCAGGTTGACATGGTGGTACTCTCGAGGGACAAGGGCGGCCTGAGAGCAGGAAGTAAGGCCAAGTCCTGAGGGTTGATGAGAGAGAGGGCACATTTGGCTGTGAACTATCAAAAATCATGGTTGGATCTGTTGATCTGAATCATTTCAAAAGGCTTTATTTTTAGTTTCTAAGATGAATTAGAGAGAGATCAGACCAGGTTAGTGTTCGTACACGTTTTGGCCAATTGACTACAAATCACATATTTTTTAAATTACTGTTGACAGTCTTTTTGTTCAGTTTTGGCTTGATATGATTGTAGGAGCTATATATTTTATGTTAGTATTTGGCCAATCTACTCTTTCTGCCTGCGTAAACCACAAACCACAGTGCGTCAGTGGCCCTTTGATTAATGTTTGTTTTATTTTGATTTAAGGACAAATGGCCACTACAATGATCAACAGCATCAAATATATCAACCTGCCAGAAGAGGAGTCAGAAAACCTTTCCTTTGTCTATCATGTAGAAAAAATGTGTTCTAATTTAATCACATGCAGTATTGCAATTATTGGAGACAAATTTCTTTTAATCATATCTTTAAGAGTGTGATGGTTCATTTTAAGTGTCAAAAAATTAAGAAGATAGATTCAATTCAGCTGGTCAAAGATTTCTGTTTGTCTTTTAACATGAATTAACAATCTTCTGACATTTTCCATCTGAATTAAGGGATGAACAATGATGGTCAAAGGTCATACGATTTCAGAAGCCCTTCTGTACATTAACTAGTTTTTACAGGCCGACATTTCTCATCTGTCTGATTCAAAAGGAAATACAAATGAGAACCAACAACAATCACCAATCACAATGTAATTATGTAAAGATACTGTCACTCTTACCAAAAAAGACGGAAATCAAAAGCACGGTCCAATCCATTTCTGATTTCACTGAAAAGTAAAAAAAAAAAAAACAGATACAGTATGTATATATATATATATATATATATATATATATATATATATATATATATATATATATATATAAGCAAATTAGAAAAGCACTAAAAGCATAATTTGCCATTAGAGCATATATCCTGCATATGTACAAGATATTTTACACCTTCAGTAAGCTCGACCGTGGCTTGGTCAAATATTTGTAATAGCTATAGTTTTGAGAGTTGTATAAATTCTGTACTATGCTGATAATAAAATGCCTAATAACTACTACTACTACTACTACTACTACTACTACTACTAATAATAATAATAATAATAATAAAAGAATGAATACATTGGTACTCACATACACAAAGTCCAGTATTTTCACTCTTTGCAGCAAATCAACCAAACTTGGAATCGCTTTGTAATCAAATGTCTGCTCAGCTTTCAGTATTTCAAGTGTCCTGTGCTGTGCTGCATTTGGTTATGCTCTTATTTAAATATACAAATAAACAATATGACAAAAGTCACCTTGGTTTTACATAACCATGATGTTTCAAAATGTAAATGTTGTTTTTTCATAAACCGAGGTCGACAGAAACCCTGTGTCTGTGTTAAACACTTTTAAAGAAGGTAAAGAAAAAGTGTTAAATGAAAGAATTCATCCTTTTTTTCAAGTCAAGACTGTACATTAAACATACAACGCTGCCATACCTTGTTCATAGACACTTAACAAAAACAGAGCTATGTCAAATGTCTTGTATGTAAACATGAACTGTAATCTACATTATTCTGTCATATCTAACAGATCAGCAGATATCTTCAGGAGAAGCTTACTTTCAATGAATCATGAGAAAAACATAAGTAGAATACAAAATATATTTTGTATTATACCATTTTTCTTAAGAATTTTAACATATCAGAGACTTAAAATAACCAAAACTACAAGACAATTTATCTTAAAATGATAATGTGAGAGGACACCGAGGCGGGTGCAACAAGTAATGAGGTACGGCGCTGAAGTAATTGTTATAATTAGACTTTACACTTTACACCTTCCCTGTTACTCTAGTCTGGATTTGACATGTCTAAGTGTAGTGATTTTTGATCTAGACCTGGGAAAAGACAATAAACTTTTTTTACACACACAACTTTTTTGTGTGTGTTTTTACAAATACAACAACGGGTTCACTATCTGAAATGTTGTCTTCAACAGTCTTTTGCTTCTCTGGATTAATGGGGTTGAGATTTGACAAGATTAAGACAAGTGATTTTTGATCTAGACCTGGTCCAATGTCTTGCGGAGAATATTGTAAACTAAATTTCATCACTTATTCCCTTGAAATATAAAGGCAAACTCACAATCATTGTTGAGATCTGAACTCTTTCATCCTCCAAACATACAGACGGCTGCTATTCCCACAGATAAGTACTGTAAGGTATGTGCTCTCGCTACTATTTTCATATGCAAAGCATGACCTAGTTAAAGGTTACCTTTTGTGTACAGACCATGATGGGACCATGATGTAATACCTCATTTTAGTTACTAAAGGTGTCTTTCATGGTGCTGCAACTGATTTGTTTCATTATCCATTCCTCAGCTAATCCCGAATAATTGTTTTGTCAACAAAATGACAGAAAATAGTGAAAAAATGCCTGTTATAATCCTTCATAATCCAGGGGGACATATGACAGGATAGACAAACCCAAAACCCAAAGATTTTCAGTTTACAATTATATAAAACAGAGAAAAGCAGCAAATCTTGACACTTGAGCAATTTTTGTTTTTTTATAAATCTAAGTGAGTGTGACACTTATTCTGGAGTTCCTACAGTCTGAGCCCATTTCATTATACTTCATCTGGGCAACATTATCAGTACGACATTACAGTAAAGCTGTATGGAAATTGCACAATTTGATTAAATTATAACGTTTTTGCGTTCCCTTGAGGTGGTTTTTGCCTTTGTTTAAAAAGAGCACTAAATGGATTATTGAAACGTCTTTGCCAAATAAGTCGCAGATGGTTAGATGACCAAGGCAACTTGTTTTGTTTCCAATTTGCAACCTCTACTACACTGCACTGTTTGTTGGCAGAATTTGTTATTTAATTCATAAGTAGAATTCTTTAATTATTCTAGATGTGTGCTTATTTAGGTTAGATTGTTTTTGATATATTAAGATTGCTTTTTCTCTTTATTAGTCTTTTGTTTAGTTAAATTATTTTTGTTGTTTAAGTATACTTAGCTTTTGGGATAGTTTGTTTTGCTTATCCATTGGGTAACACTGTGGGCACCTGTGATTAGTTATCAGAGTAGGTAGGTATAGGACCAGCATGCACCGGGGTGGGCCTGGTTTTTAACTGCGCAGGAGAGCCAGCGACCGGAGTTTTCTTTGTTCTTTTTGTTTGTGTTTGGTTTGCCAAATAAATGAGAAAAACGGAATCCTGTATGGTCAATCTACTCTTTCTGCCTGCGTAAACCACAAACCACGGTGCGTCAGTGGCCCTTTGATTAATGTTTGTTTTATTTTGATTTAATGGACAAATGGCCACTACAATGATCAACAGCATCAAATATATCAACCTGCCAGAAGAGGAGTCAGAAAAACTTTCCTTTGTCTATCGTATAGAAAAAATGTGTTCTAATTTAATCACATGCAGTATTGCAATTATTGTAGACAAATTTCTTCTAATCATATCTTTATGAGTGTGATGGTTAATTGTAAGTGTCAAAAAAGGAAGAAGATATATTCAATTGAGCTGGCCAATGGTTTCTATTTGTCTTTTAACATGAATTAACAATCTTCTGACATTTTCCATCTGAATTAAGGGATGAACAATGATGGTCAAAGGTCATATGATTTCAGAAGCCCTTCTGTACATTAACTAGTTTTTACAGGCCGACATTTCTCATCTGTCTGATTCAAAAGGAAATACAAATGAGAACCAACAACAATCACAATGTAATTATGTAAAGATATTGTCACTCTTACCAAAAAAGACAGAAATCAAAAGCACGGTCCAATCCATTTCTGATTTCACTGAAAAGTAAAAAAACAAAAAACAGATACAGTATGTATATATATATATATTTATATATATATATATATATATATATATATATGTATAAGCAAATTAGAAAAGCACTAAAAGCATAATTTGCCGTTAGAGCATATATCCTGCATATGTACAAGATATTTTACACCTTCAGTAAGCTCGACCGTGGCTTGGTCAAATATTTGTAATAGCTATAGTTTTGAGAGTAGAGTGATAATAAAATGCCTAATAACTACTACTACTACTACTACTAATAATAATAATCATAGTAATTCTAAAAGAATTAATAGATTGGTACTCACATACACAAAGTCCAGTATTTTAACTCTTTGCAGCAAATCAACCAAACTTGGAATTGCTTTGTAATCAAATGTCTGTATCCTGTGCTGTGCTGCATTTGGTTATGCTCTTATTTAAATATACAAATAAACAATATGACAAAAGTCACCTTGGTTTTACATAACCATGATGTTTCAAAATGTAAATGTTGTTTTTTCATAAACCGAGGTCTACAGAAACCCTGTGTCTGTGTTAAACACTTTTAAAGAAGGTAAAGAAAAAGTGTTAAATGAAAGAATTCATCCTTTTTTTCAAGTCAAGACTGTACATTTCCTTCAGAGGCAAGAGAAAACAAACAAAAGCAACCCAATACATTGTACGTCTTACACTTGTCAAACACACTATATGATATATAAACAAAATACATTAAACATACAACGCTGCCATACCTTGTTCATAGACACTTAACAAAAACAGAGCTATGTCAAATGTCTTGTATGTAAACATGAACTGTAATCTACATTATTCTGTCATATCTAACAGATCAGCAGATATCTTCAGGAGAAGCTTACTTTCAACGAATCATGAGAAAAACAAAAGTAGAATACTAAATATATTTTGTATTATACCATTTTTCTTAAGAATTTTTACATATCAGAGACTTAAAATAACCAAAACTACAAGACAACTTATCTTAAAATGATAATGTGAGAGGACACCGAGGCGGGTGCAACAAGAAATGAGGTACGGCGCTGAAGTAATTGTTATAATTAGACTTTACACTTTACACCTTCCCTGTTACTCTAGTCTGGATTTGACATGTCTAAGTGTAGTGATTTTTGATCTTGACCTGGGAAAAGACAATAAAATCCCCTTTTTTGTGTGTGTTTTTACAAATACAACAATGGGTTCACTATCTGAAATGTTTTCTTCAACAGTCTTTTGCTTCTCTGGATTAATGGGGTTGAGATTTGACAAGATTAAGACAAGTGATTTTTGATCTAGACCTGGTCCAATATCTTGCAGAGAACATTGTAAACTAAATTTCATCACTTATTCCCTTGAAATATAAAGGCAAACTCACAATCATTGTTGAGATCTGAACTCTTTCATCCTCCAAACATACAGACGGCTGCTATTCCCACAGATAAGTACTGTAAGGTATGTGCTCTCGCTACTATTTTCATATGCAAAGCATGACCTAGTTAAAGGTTACCTTTTGTGTACAGACCATGAAGGGACCATGATGTAATACCTCACTTTAGTCACTAAAGGTGTCTTTCATGGGGCTGCAACTGATTTGTTTCATTATCCTTTCCTCAGCTGATCCCGATTAATTGATTTGTCAACAAAATGACAGAAAATAGTGAAAAAATGCCTGTTATAATCCTTCATAATCCAGGGGGACATATGACAGGATAGACAAACCCAAAACCCAAAGATTTTCAGTTTACAATTATATAAAACAGAGAAAAGCAGCAAATCTTGACACTTGAGCAGATGCCATACATACAACCATGAGGTGGCAATTTGAGGTTTTTTTTAGTCTAAGTGAGTGTGACACTTATAATTATAATAATTCTGGAGTTCCTGCAGTCTGAGACCATTTCATTATGCTTCATCTGGGCAACATCATCAGTCGTAATTATGCAAAACATTGCCAATATGCAGATGACACACAATTGTATATCTTTGTTTCACCAGATGACCTCAGATCTTTGTGTACAGTAAAGCTGTATGGAAACGGCAAAATTAAAAAGAGCACTAAATGGATAATTGAAACGTCTTTGCCAAATAAATTCAATAACATTCAACTCACATGGTGACAGCTGTCAGTATTCCTGGATATATATTTATTGTCTTCGTCTCCAGACAGCATGAAACATGGCCAAAACAAGCTGACATAAAAGAACAAATAAAACTTGCCCAATTGAGACAAATTCCAGAACACTTGTCATCATTTCTCTCACTGGTTAGATGGCCAAGCCAACTTGTTTTGTTTCCAGTTCGCAATCTCTACTTCTTCTACTCTGCTTATTGGCAGATTACAGTCTACTTCTGACGACACAACGCTTTCCGATGCCAAGTTTATTTGCTCCAAACCAGTTTCAAAAGTTTGCTTAACATTCACTTGACAATTGAATGAAAATACGACTGATGACAACACACAAGGATCGTGTTACAACCAAATGTAATGACTGATTTTGCTTATAAGGACCAATGCTATTGGCCGTATAGCAGGGGCGTCGTTAGGTAAATAATTTGGCATTATTGGCTTTAAAAAAAATATATATATATATATCTATATATATATATATCTATATATATATATATATATATATATATATATATATATATATAGTTAATTTTTTTATTTTGGTGATGTCATTAAATCAAACTGTTGTTTCTCACATGGACAAGTTATTTATAACTCTAACACGCTACATATGTGCGTGCGTTTTGGTTTGTATGTTTTCTCTTCAAATTAAGATCAATATATCATCATACTGAACAATTTAACGGCACTAGGACCTTGGGGAGGCTGCTGCGCCGGCTTTCTCACTCTGCCAAGTAACGTCTTTCGTCAACGACATCCAGGATTATAGCCAAGGAGTTTAACGTTAGCTCAAAGTAAATGATGTACGGATTGAAATTGTAAGTACAGGTAGTTACAGAATGTGTCTATCTGTAGTTGTTGACGATTATTACCTGCTTACATTTAGGTTTACTTGAGGCAAATGAAAGGAAATATAGTTGTGGGCTATGTTAACACTAAGCTAGCTAGCTAGCTAACTTAGCTATTTTGATAGAAACTGTCTCCAGTGAGCAAGAGTGTGAACGAGCAAATTTGAAATACAAGAAATAACTATCTCTCTCTCTGTCCTTTGCATTAATATATCTCTCTAGTATTTTGAAACAATAATATCAGTCCCTATAGAATGTTGTTGTTTATAATCAGTTAATGGTATGTTTGACACTGAACTAGTTCATCTTTATCTCAGTGATAGTGTCCAAATGAGCATAAAATATCACTGGCATGTAAAAACTACACGGACCACAAAATACATGTAAATGTTGATCAAAATCTTATTCCCTTCTGCTCATAATAAAACAAGTAAACAACTCAAAAGTTGACACTGTCAGGTCCACTCTCCATCCATTGTGTGCGGTCCCTTTAAGAATTAGGATTTGGGAGTGACGCGGAAATTTTACTATGATCCTGAAATTCTGTCTCTTGTGTTATCATATACTGAATGCAAGCAAAACTACAGAGCAAAATCACACTCTTTCTGATTGAACCAATCTATGAACGATGTCTGAAACAATGGATATCCGCCGCCCCAAAAACAATTGCTGTGCGCTGCGCGAGCAAACATGCCCCTCCCCTTGGGGCTAAGCCCCTCCTTTCTTTGAATCCTAGAAACGCCCCTGCCATTTAGTACAGGTTGAATGACACACACATATACAAGTGTGTAATGTGGAAACTTGAAACCTCCAGTGAACAAACACTGATAATGGACTTTACACTGAGGTGGGAGACATCTTGTCTTCAGCAGTTCAACTTTTGAAATGAGAAGATATTTGCATATTCATAGATTCTGGAATTTTCAATGAGGGAGAAGGAAGAGAGGTAATTTTAAGTTTCAAATTTTTCAGTGAAAAAAGACCCACATCAGACACAAATTATGATTCACTACAGAGTTATCTTTATATACGTCTTAAAACATGTCTGACAACAAAAGCAATTCTAAACAAAGCTGGTGATGACAGTAATAACATCACGTCCTTTATTTATCATGTATCATGTACAAGTGAAGGTGTCAATACAATTGTTAAAAAAGTAAGACAACAGAAAATTAGGTAACTGAAGATTAAAAAAAAGATGTAAGTGTTTAAAGTCATTATTTTTGGACTGACTTTTTTAAAACAGACAGACCATTAGCTCTTCTATTGACAACAAGTGTTTGCTGTTGTTACCCTGGTAACCAGAACAAAAGTTTAACGACTATGTAAACAACAAAAAGCCTAATCTTCTATTAGCGGATGTCTAATTACATACACAAATTACTTGATTAACAACACAACAAAACAAAATCATTATATGATTTAGTAGGCTTGCAGATACATTTTTTTTTTTATAAATTTAAAATGCATTAAGGTTCTGTGCGTTTCTCCTGCTTTCTGGGCGGAATCTTCCATCCCAGTTTGAAGTCAGTCCATCCCTGATCTTTTAGCACTGCTGCCAGCTGAAGAGAAATAAATTAAATAAAGTACACTCTTTAGTTTTCTGTCATTTTCTTCATCCACTTTCATTTTACTTCCTAAAATAAACAAAAACAGAGAAAGAGCTGTACCTTCTGCAGGATCTGGGTGTTAGTAGCTGGATCTGTGATGTCAGCGTCCGTCTTAATCTCCATCCTGAGCGTGGTCTTCAGTTTTACAGCTGAACAGTAAAATAAACTTGCAGTCACAAAACAGCGAGACTCATACTGTAAATTTTGATTATAGATCACAAGAATTTCTTGTTGAATAATCACCTTGATGGCAGATAAACGTATGCCTTTGACTGCAGGTTTCGTCATCCCATTGAATTAAAGAATTCACAGCCATACAATACTGTGAGCCACCATAGTGATCTGGGCTGCCCTGTCGCCAGGATTTGAAGGAGCTTTGGGACTTGTCGGACCAAGTCCACCGCATTCGGTACAGACCGATCCAAGCTGTAATATTGCCTGGTTTTTTAGAATAGACCTCATCGTTTTCTTTATCGTTCTCAATCATAGCTAAGTCTGTGTAGTGTTCTCTACAGTAGTCGCGGGCGTTGGACCATGTTTTCTTCATTAAGATGAACACATAGGTTTTCTCAGTTTGTTTCGTCTCTGCAATAGACAGAAGTGAAGGCAGTGTAACAATTAATTACTGATGTATATTTGATAATGTCTACTTTTTTAAAAATCTAGTTTTAACTATGCAGCAAAAACATATTTTTAGTCTATTTCTCTCTCTCTCTCTCTGTGTGTATATATATACGTATATATATATATATATATATATATATATATATTACCTCAACAAACCTGGTGTGAATACAGCTTTAGCCTTAGATGGTGGCAATTTCACAAAAAGAGCGGTATCTGTGACAGTTTCTATGAAATTGTGTCAGAGGACAAATGCATTCAGTGTGTAAAATCCATGAACTCAAATCATTTCTTACCAGTGTAGCAAATAAAATCTAATGAATATGATTCACATGACATATCATTCCATTTTCCATTAGAGAGCATCCCGACACAGTTTTCATCTGCTTTTTCACCAGATGGTTCCCCTCTCGCCCAGTTTTGGTAACCAGTTTTGCTCGTTTCACCAGTCGCCGACCATCTCCAGGAGTTGCTGTCATTGCCCATGCTGTCCTTCCAGGATTTTGGGTCGTCACTCATCCCGATCCATATCCATCCATTGGGTAAAGCAGGTCGTAGGCTGCTTACATCATCATTGATTTCGATGGTCGCCAGGTCGGTGTATTTCTCTCTGCAGTAAAGCTGAGCATCAGCCCAGGTCAACTCTAAATTAACATGGTAGTACTTACGCGGGAGGAAGTGAGAGCAGGAGCTGAGGCTAAATCCTGAGGGTTGGTGAGGGAGGGCAGATTTACAGTGATTTACAATGCATGTAATAATTTCCATCAACATATAACAGCATTAAATCCAAGCAACTCATGCAGATTGTTCATAGCTTGACAACTATCACTGTTAATTTCTTTCACGCCATTATTATTCTTACTACAGTTACTTTTTACATATAAAAAAATACATGTAATATAATAAAGTGCTTAGCACTAATCGGGGTCGATTAGTAGCTAAGCCTTAGCTACTAATCGACCCAGTACTATACTAAGTATCTTAAATTGTTAAATATAATATTCACTGGTGACATAACACTTTGAAAGGAGCCATTATGAGTTGGTTTAATTTGCTGATAATACTTCTGTACATTAACTCAAGTAACATTTTGAATTCGGAGCTTTACTCCTAGTTTTAAGACTATGGTACTTACTACTTTAACTCTGCCGTGACTTATGTCTTTAGTCTTGTTAACCTGAGAGATTTCAGCTATATTTGGTTTAAATTAGGTCACTATGAAGCACTTTTCCTGCTCATACTTCTATAAAAATGTATTTATTAATATATTTCTTGGTTCAACAACATGTCTATTCATGTAGTTCAAATTGCTCACCAAATGAGGCGAGTAAGAAAAAAGATTCCTGTTAAAAATGTCTTCCAATGAAAATAAACAAAGAGTTTTTATGCTCATTTATGCTTCATAATATATTTTAATTGCCAGTGAGGATCATAATAAATCCTTCTTTTGATAATATACTATGCATAAACCTTTGTCCCCAGTGAATTTACTCTGTTTTTACCTGCATGACTCAACAAGCTTACAGTGTTTTGTTGGGTTTAAGTGTGAACTGAAAACCAAAACAGACATCTCATCCGTCATTAAATTATTTAAATGACTTGACCTTACCAAAGAAGAGGAGAATCAGAGTCACATAACAATCCATTTCTGATTTTCACTGCAAACAAAAAGAAAATGGGCAAATAATTAATGTAAAACTGAACTTTCAAACCTCTGCATGAGCAACGCAGGTGTTTCCAGTTATTCTGGCTGATTGAGATCTCTGCTCTGCTCACTAAACTTCATGAATGAAAAGATACAGAAAAGTCCTAGCAGCTGCAACAACAATAATGGGAAAACAAGGAAGAGCTCTAATTAGAAATTAATTGAAAACACCAGTGTACTATTATTATAATTGGTGTGTAGAGGCACCTTAAAACACAACAAAGTAGGCACAAGGATATATGCATGTTATTCTGTATTTGGTGATGCCCGGTAATCACAATTTTGGTGATTTGCAGGTCCGACAAAGTCTAGAGATCCAGCTTTAAACTGGGTTCAATTTTCACCACCGGTTTGATGTGTAATTGGGACCTGCTCCTCTACCAGCTCTGAAGTAAACAATTATTGCCCTGCAGTCCTTGTTTATTGTTAAAGTGAAATGGAGAAATTAAAGTATACTTACAAGTTTAAAATCCAGCCGTTGAATGTTGTAAGGTTGAGATTTGAACTCCTTGTTGTTAATCATCCAATAATTCAGACAAAGAAAACATTGGCTAAAACCCCCTTGAGTAATATATAGTGCTTGACAATATTTTCATATGCAAAACATGACTTTGGGAAAAGTCATCCTTTGGAGGTTGGTTGCATCATAAATATTCAACAATGAAGTCATCAGCCTCCTCTCAGCATAAAAAAGTGTTGCATTTCTCAACATATTTTGCACCTTTTGCTCAAGCTGCATTAACTGACTGTTTTGGTCATGTTTGTTTGTACTGCACCTTTTAAAAGGCATTGAGAAAAGAAACGCAAGGCAATTTTAAAAGACCAACTCGTTCAAAACATCCAGTTTTCTGCCAGAAATATCCTTAGGTTTAAGCAACAAATCTACCTAGTTAGGTGAGGAAAAGATCATGGTTTGGGTTCAAATAAACCCTTTCTGGGTGCACATTATGTCAGGTGAGTTGTTAGTCACTCTGCGTGACTAATAGATGCAAATTTGTCAGAATTGCCAGAGGCGAACAAACACAATGTACTACGTAGAAACAAGAAGACAACATCTGTTACCGGCAAAACACCATCAACCAACCTCCGCAAAGCCGAGGAGGAATTCTAATTCTAAGTAACTATTTTAACTGTAAGCTCATATCTCATATTCATGGACTACTTTATTGCCTTCATACAATCCTTGTGAAGAAAGAAGTCATGTCTTAAAGGCATTATAAAGAAACAAAGGTTGAAAATCCTGCAAAAAAAAATATTTTACTGCAAAATATATTCTTAAATACAGATTTTGTAGACCACCGGTAACTAAGGGATTTGAAAACGAATTGTCTTTCTTTGGACAGTCATGACAGTCATGTGTGAGTCCAGTTACTAAAATTCAGAGGTCAGTCTGAAGCTTAGGAGCACTGACGAAGCTGTGGTATCTCACTTATTGGGGTGAGAATGTGTTGAAACGACACACTTTACACATTCCCAAAGGTGTTGGACGGGGTTGAGGTCAGGGCTCTGTGCAGACCAGTTAAGTTCTTCCACACCAAACTGGGAAAACCATTTCCTGATGGACGGCATTGTCACACTGAAACAGTAAAGGGTCTTTCTCAAACACTTCCAACCACAAAGTTGGAAGAACACGACAGACAGCAAAAAACATATTTGTAAAAGCTCTGGTGTTATAACTGTGCATTTGTAGCATAGTTATACATACCATGATGTTTATTTTCAGATGTGAAGGGAAGTCAGATTTGACCGACAAGTCCCCTGGGTTTAATGTTGAAGCTTTTTTTTGGAACCATACAGTGTAGAAAAACATTGAAGGCCCATTCATTTTGGTGATCAATTTGAGATCACTAGAATTAAATGAAATGCATTTGGGTCATTATAAATATTTACTTTAAAAAAGCGATGAATTCCAAATTTCGATCCAGGGGACTGGCGGCCATATTGTATTTGACTCCTCACAGTCCTCAGAGGTCAAATCTGACTTCCCTCCACATCTGAAAATGAACCTTACGGTATGCACTAACTTTTGGAAAGTCCTGCATCTCTCACAATGCTGATTGTTGTGGTTAACCCCGAGACTACACAAGGTCAGGAGATTTGAATCTAATCAATTTGTGTGTCAAAACATTATTTGCGGTGGATTACAGACAGCAAAAGAAAGGAAATGAGCAAGCAAATTTGTGGAAGTGATTTCTTATTCAAACCAGTAAAAGTAAATGTAAATGGATCTGTAGTGTCTCTGCTGCTGCTGCATTTGCCTTTGTTTTAAGCTCATTGTTGAGTTAAGGCTGTGTGATATCAAAGGTCATGTAATGAAGGTAGGTGTGTGTGTGTGTGTGTGTGTGTGTGTGTGTGTGTGTGTGTGTGTGTGTGTGTGTGTGTGTTAACTGGACTGTCGTACTTTTGGCTCTTTTCTTATTTTACATCTGATTTACAACTTCAGTTCAAACAATTAGCAGTTAGTCATTTTATTGAATTAAATATAATTTATTGTTAACTTCTCACGGTAATTAAAAGCTATCTACAGATCTTTAAGATTCTTAAAGTGCCTTAGATGGTAATAAAAGGTCAAACATTTAACTTACAAAAGTAAATTAAATGTTTTCTCTTGCCTGCTGTAGGCAGTAATATTAGTTATATTAATAAGTTCTGTTGTAGGAAACATTCAACTCACATGACTTGTCAGCTGTTTCTGCTGTCAGTGTTCCTGGATATACATTTATTGTCTTCGTTTCCAGAAAACGTGAAACATGGCCAAAACAAACTGACATAAAAGAGCAAATTAAATAAAAAATATAATCCCCCACAATCCAACACATCTTCATATGTACTGTTTTGTTCAACATATGTCAGGATAGACAAACCCAAATATATTCAGTTTACAATTATATAAAACAGAGAAAAGCAGCAAATCTTGACACTTGAGCAGATGCTCAACCGTGAGGCGGCAATTTTAGTTTTTTATAAATCTAAGTGAGCGTGACACTTATAATTATTCTGGAGTTCCTACAGTCTGAGCCCATTTCATTATACTTCATCTGGGCAACATTATCAGTACGACATTACAGTAAAGCTGTATGGAAAGGGCACAATTTGATTAAATTATAACGTTTTTGCGTTCCCTTGAGGTGGTTTTTGCCTTTGTTTTAAAAGAGCACTAAATGGATTATTGAAACGTTTTTGCCAAATAAGTCGCAGATGGTTAGGTGACCAAGGCAACTTGTTTTGTTTCCAATTTGCAACCTCTACTACACTGCACTGTTTGTTGGCAGATTACAGTCTACTTCTGACCACACTACACTTTGCGTAGCCAAGTTTATTTGCTCCAAAGTTTGCTTAGAATTCTCTAGACAATTGAATGAAAACACGACTCATGACGACACACAAGGATCGTGTTACAACTAAGTGTGATGGCTGATTTTGTTTATGAGGACCAATGCTATTGACTTGAATGTCACACACATATACAAGTGTGTAATGTGGAAACTTGAAACCAGAGAACAAACACTGATAATGGACTTTACACTGAGGTGGAAGACATCTTGTCTTCAGCAGTTAAACTTTTGAAATGAGAAGATATTTGCATATTCATAGATTCTGGATTTTTCAGTGAGGGAGAAGGAAGAGAGGTCATTTTAAGTTTCAATTTTTTTTTGTGAAAAAAGACCCACATCAGACACAAATTATTATTCACAGAGTATCTTTATATACTTGTCTTAAAACATGTCTGACAACAAAAGCAATTCCAAACAAAGCTGGTGATGACAGTAATAACGTCACGTCCTTTATCCATCATGTATCATGTACAAGTGAAGGTGTCAATACAATTGTTAAAAAAGTAAGACAACATATGTGTTTAAAGTCATTACTTTTGGACTGACTTTTTTAAAACAGACAGACCAGTAGCTCTTCTGTTGACAAGTGTTTGCTGTTGTTACCCTGGTAACCAGAACAAAAGGACTATGTAACCAACAAAAAGCCTAATCTTCTATTAGCGGATGTCTAATTACATACACAAATTACTTGATTAACAACACAACAAAATCATTATATGATTTAGTAGGCTTGCAGATAAAAAAATATGTTATAAATTTAAAATGCATTGAGGTTCTGTGAGTTTCTTCTGCTTTCTGGGCGGAATCTTCCATCCCAGCTTGAAGTCAGTCCATCCCTGATCTTTTTGCGCTGCAGCCAGCTGAAGAGAAATAAACTGGGCTTTAGATATGTACGTAAACTTCGTAAAATGTAAACAAACACGTCACAAACATCAGTAACATAACTTCTAAATAACTCTTCTGGTTAAAAGTCCTGTGTTGGTCTCTCCAGCCCCGTGTGGGTTTTCTCAGTCTTTATTCAACCACACGTTTTCTCTGAGTGTCTGATAATGACGCGGATGGGTTTACACGGCATTTACTTGAAAGACCGCTGCGTCTCATACGGACGCTGAAGGATACCCTGTGCGTCGGTATCAGACCCTAAAGGGGGCGTGGCGAAGCGGTCGGTATCCGACGCCCTGGAAATGAGAATGAGCTGTAATATTGTTAAAGACGACACAGGTGTTTTGGATAATGTACCGTCATAAAGCATAAAATAATTAAAATAATTAATGCAACACAGTTTTACTTGAGGGAGTTATGTGATTTAACAGCTGTTAACATAGTACATTTTCATCTCATTTGTTACTGAAGTCTGATTCTTGAGGTCTGATGCCAAAGGTTAACTGATTCTAAGGTCCGATGCCGTGAGTTCTGATTAGAACCGATTCTGATGCCCGATTCTGGCAACTGATCTTAAAATCTGATACCAAAGTTCTGATACTCAGGTCTCATAGCCGGGTTCTGAAGCCTGAGGACCGAATCCTGAGATCTGATCTAAGGTCTGACGATGGCCAAAAATGTTTCCTCTTTTTTTCTCATGAGAGAATGAGAATATGGGCTGGAACTCTACCTGCTGTAGGATCTGAGTGTTAGTAGCTGGATTTGAAAGGTCAGCATTGGTCTGAATCTTCACCCTCACCACGGTCATCTTCACTTTAAGGGCTGGACGGTCCAACAAACAACCAGAAGCCAAGGAGAGAAA
Organism: Cebidichthys violaceus; assembly: GCF_023349555.1. NCBI lineage: Eukaryota > Metazoa > Chordata > Actinopteri > Perciformes > Stichaeidae > Cebidichthys > Cebidichthys violaceus. The sequence goes on from NW_027176289.1 coordinate 241,346, forward strand.
TATTATTGCACTGACAGAAAAAAACAAAACAGAGAAGTAAATATGTGATTTATATATATTTTTTTTTTACCTCCATGGCACCAGAAGGTAAGCTCAGTGTTACAGTGCAAATCATTCCACTGGTGTTGTGAATTCTCAGCTGCACAGTAATTGTTACCATCCATTTTTCCACTTTGCCAGTTTCTGAAGGAGCTGCTGCTCTTGTCGGACCACCTCCACAGCACACGGTACAAGCCAGTCCACACATAGTACGGTGGTATTACTGAAGTCAGCCTTGAGTTTTCTTCATCATTCTCCATCATAGCCAGGTCGGTGTGATGTGTTCTGCAGTAAGTCTGGGCATCCGTCCAAGTCAGGTGGGTCTTAATTAAAGTATATACTTTCTGGTCAGTTAAATGTTGATCTACCGATAGAAGACAAAAAAAGCTTCTGTTACTGCAAAGACTCGAGTGTGTGATCAAGTATTTTCTCATTTTATTAAGACCTTTAAAACAAAATGGCCAGATTTTTCTGAAAAAAATTAAGTTGAGCTTGAACATTTCCGCATCATCTCATATTATTTTGAATATGCAAACCAGCCATTTTTGAAGAAATATAACAATATGAACATTCAGGCTCCAATAGTGTACTGGAGATAAAAATGTTAAATAAACGACTAGAAGAAATTCTGCAAATTGATTTGGCAACGCCAATAATATTTTCCTCAGACCACACCCAAATAAACTTTCAACTACAGTATGCATTTCTATACTGCTTTTTAATTCTCGGTTCACTCTTTAAATCAATAAACACATTATTTTTTCTTACCGTAACAAACAAAATATAGTCTGGTCAGACAGTCAATATCATCCCATCTTCCATTAGACTGCATTATCACACATGCCTGATCGTAGTTATAGTCATCTGGTTGACCTGGTTGCCAGTTTTGGTAGCCAGTTATGCTTGTTCCACCAGTTGCGGACCATCTCCAGGAGTTTGCATCATTGCCCATGATTCCCTTCCAGGATTTTGGGTCATCGGTCAGTCCAATCCAGATCCATGAGGAGATCGAACTAGGTCTGTTCAGCCTGCTTGCGTCTTCCATGCTTTCAATGGTCGCCAGGTCAGTGTGTTTCAGTCTGCAGTAGTGCTGAGCATCGGTCCATTTCATTGGCAGGTTGACATGGTGGTACTCTCGAGGGACAAGGGCGGCGTGAGAACAGGAAGTAAGGCCAAGTCCTGAGGGTTGATGAGAGAGAGGGCACATTTGGCTGTGAACTATCAAAAATCATGGTTGGATCTGTTGATCTGAATCATTTCAAAAGGCTTTATTTTTAGTTTCTAAGATGAATTAGAGAGAGATCAGACCAGGTTAGTGTTCGTACACGTTTTGGCCAATTGACTACAAATCACATATTTTTAAAATGACTGTTGACAGTCTTTTTGTTCAGTTTTGGCTCAATATGATTGTAGGAGCTATATATTTTATGTTAGTATTTGTTATTTAATTCATAAGTAGTATTCTTTAATTATTCTAGATGTGTGCTTATTTAGGTTAGATTGTTTTTGATATATTAAGATTGCTTTTTCTCTTTATTAGTCTTTTGTTTAGTTAAATTATTTTTGTTGTTTAAGTGTACTTAGTTTTTGGGATAGTTTGTTTTGCTTATCCATTGGGTAACACTGTGGGCACCTGTGATTAGTTATCGGAGTAGGTAGGTATAGGACCAGCATGCACCGGGGTGGGCCTGGTTTTTAACTGCGCAGGAGAGCCAGCGACCGGAGTTTTCTTTGTTCTTTTTGTTTGTGTTTGGTTTGCCAAATAAATGAGAAAAACGGAATCCTGTATGGACAATCTACTCTTTCAGCCTGCGTAAACCACAAACCACGGTGCGTCAGTGGCCCTTTGATTAATGTTTGTTTTATTTTGATTTAAGGACAAATGGCCACTACAATGATCAACAGCATCAAATAAATCAACCTGCCAGAAGAGGAGTCAGAAAAACTTTCCTTTGTCTATCGTATAGAAAAAATGTGTTCTAATTTAATCACATGCAGTATTGCAATTATTGTAGATACATTTCTTCTAATCATATCTCTATGAGTGTGATGGTTAATTGTAAGTGTCAAAAAAGGAAGAAGATATATTCAATTGAGCTGGCCAATGGTTTCTATTTGTCTTTTAACATGAATTAACAATCTTCTGACATTTTCCATCTGAATTAAGGGATGAACAATGATGGTCAAAGGTCATACGATTTCAGAAGCCCTTCTGTACATTAACTAGTTTTTACAGGCCGACATTTCTCATCTGTCTGATTCAAAAGGAAATACAAATGAGAACCAACAACAATCACCAATCACAATGTAATTATGTAAAGATATTGTCACTCTTACCAAAAAAGACGGAAATCAAAAGCACGGTCCAATCCATTTCTGATTTCACTGAAAAGTAAAAAAAAAAAGATATACAGTATGTATGTATGTATGTATGTATGTATGTATGTATGTATGTACATATATATATATATATATATAAGCAAGTTAGAAAAGCACTAAAAGCATAATTTGCCATTAGAGCATATATCCTGCATATGTACAAGATATTTTACACCTTCAGTAAGCTCGACCGTGGCTTGGTCAAATATTTGTAATAGCTATAGTTTTGAGAGTTGTATAAATTCTGTATTATACTGATAATAAAATGCCTAATAACTACTACTACTACTACTACTAATAATAATAATAATAATAATAATAATAATAATAAAAGAATGAATAGATTGGTACTCACATACACAAAGTCCAGTATTTTCACTCTTTGCAGCAAATCAACCAAACTTGGAATCGCTTTGCAATCAAATGTCTGCTCAGCTTTCAGTATTTCAAGTATCCTGTGCTGTGCTGCATTTGGTTATGCTCTTATTTAAATATACAAATAAACAATATGACAAAAGTCACCTTGGTTTTACATAACCATGATGTTTCAAAATGTAAATGTTGTTTTTTCATAAACCGAGGTCTACAGAAACCCTGTGTCTGTGTTAAACACTTTTAAAGAAGGTAAAGAAAAAGTGTTAAATGAAAGAATTCATTCTTTTTTTCAAGTCAAGACTGCACATTAAACATACAACGCTGCCATACCTTGTTCATAGACACTTAACAAAAACAGAGCTATGTCAAATGTCTTGTATGTAAACATGAACTGTAATCTACATTATTCTGTCATATCTAACAGATCAGCAGATATCTTCAGGAGAAGCTTACTTTCAACGAATCATGAGAAACACATAAGTAGAATACAAAATATATTTTGTATTATACCATTTTTCTTAAGAATTTTAACATATCAGAGACTTAAAATAACCAAAACTACAAGACAATTTATCTTAAAATGATAATGTGAGAGGACACCGAGGCGGGTGCAACAAGTAATGAGGTACGGCGCTGAAGTAATTGTTATAATTAGACTTTACACTTTACACCTTCCCTGTTACTCTAGTTTGGATTTGACATGTCTAAGTATAGTGATTTTTGATCTAGACCTGGGAAAAGACAATAAAATCCCCTTTTTTGTGTGTGTTTTTACAAATACAACAACGGGTTCACTATCTGAAATGTAGTCTTCAACAATCTTTTGCTTCTCTGGATTAATGGGGTTGAGATTTGACAAGATTAAGACAAGTGATTTTTGATCTAGACCTGGTCCAATGTCTTGCGGAGAATATTGTAAACTAAATTTCATCACTTATTCCCTTGAAATATAAAGGCAAACTCACAATCATTGTTGAGATCTGAACTCTTTCATCCTCCAAACATACATACGGCTGCTATTCCCACAGATAAGTACTGTAAGGTATGTGCTCTCGCTACTATTTTCATATGCAAAGCATGACCTAGTTAAAGGTTACCTTTTGTGTACAGACCATGACGGGACCATGATGTAATACCTCATTTTAGTTACTAAAGGTGTCTTTCATGGGGCTCCAACTGATTTGTTTCATTATCCATTCCTCAGCTGATCCCGATTAATCGTTTTGTCAACAAAACGACAGAAAATAGTGAAAAAATCCCTTTTATAATCCTTCATAATCCAGGGGGACATATGACAGGATAGACAAACCCAAAACCCAAAGATTTTCAGTTTACAATTATATAAAACAGAGAAAAGCAGCAAATCTTGATACTTGAGCAATTTTTGTTTTTTTATAAATCTAAGTGAGTGTGACACTTATTCTGGAGTTCCTACAGTCTGAGCCCATTTCATTATACTTCATCTGGGCAACATTATCAGTACGACATTACAGTAAAGCTGTATGGAAAGAGCACAATTTGATTAAATTATAACGTTTTTGCGTTCCCTTGAGGTGGTTTTTGCCTTTGTTTTAAGAGCACTAAATGGATTATTGAAACGTCTTTGCCAAATAAGTCGCAGATGGTTAGATGACCAAGGCAACTTGTTTTGTTTCCAATTCGCAACCTCTACTACACTGCACTGTTCGTTGGCAGATTACAGTCTACTTCTGACCACACTACACTTTGCGTAGCCAAGTTTATTTGCTCCAAAGTTTGCTTAGAATTCTCTAGACAATTGAATGAAAACACGACTCATGACGACACACAAGGATCGTGTTACAACTAAGTGTGATGGCTGATTTTGTTTATGAGGACCAATGCTATTGACTTGAATGTCACACACATATACAAGTGTGTAATGTGGAAACTTGAAACCAGAGAACAAACACTGATAATGGACTTTACACTGAGGTGGAAGACATCTTGTCTTCAGCAGTTAAACTTTTGAAATGAGAAGATATTTGCATATTCATAGATTCTGGATTTTTCAGTGAGGGAGAAGGAAGAGAGGTAATTTTAAGTTTAAAATTTTTCAGTGAAAAAAGACCCACATCAGACACAAATTATGATTCACTACAGAGTATCTTTATATACTTGTCTTAAAACATGTCTGACAACAAAAGCAATTCTAAACAAAGCTGGTGATGACAGTAATAACATCACGTCCTTTATTTATCATGTATCATGTACAAGTGAAGGTGTCAATACAATTGTTAAAAAAGTAAGACAACAGAAAATTAGGTAACTGAAGATTAAAAAAAAGATGTAAGTGTTTAAAGTCATTATTTTTGGACTGACTTTTTTAAAACAGACAGACCATTAGCTCCTCTATTGACAACAAGTGTTTGCTGTTGTTACCCTGGTAACCAGAACAAAAGTTTAACGACTATGTAAACAACAAAAAGCCTAATCTTGTATTAGCGGATGTCTAATTACATACACAAATTACTTGATTAACAACACAACAAAACAAAATCATTATATGATTTAGTAGGCTTCCAGATACATTTTTTTTTTATAAATTTAAAATGCATTGAGGTTCTGTGCGTTTCTCCTGCTTTCTGGGCGGAATCTTCCATCCCAGTTTGAAGTCAGTCCATCCCTGATCTTTTAGCACTGCTGCCAGCTGAAGAGAAATACATTAAATAAAGTACACTCTTTAGTTTTCTGTCATTTTCTTCATCCACTTTCATTTTACCTCCTAAAATAAACAAAAACAGAGAAAGAGCTGTACCTTCTGCAGGATCTGGGTGTTAGTAGCTGGATCTGTGATGTCAGCGTCCGTCTTAATCTCCATCCTGAGCATAGTCTTCAGTTTTACAGCTGAACAGTAAAATAAACTTGCAGTCACAAAACAGCGAGACTCATACTGTAAATTTTGATTATAGATCACAAGAATTTCTTGTTGAATAATCACCTTGATGGCAGATAAAAGTAAACCTTTCACTGCAGGCTCCGTCATTCCATTTAATTAAAGAATTCACAGCCATACAATACTGTGAGCCACCATAGTGATCTGGGCTGCCCTGTCGCCAGGATTTGAAGGAGCTTTGGGACTTGTCGGACCAAGTCCACCGCACTCGGTACAGACCGATCCAAGCTGTAATATTGCCTGGTTTTTCAGAATAGACCTCAGTGTTTTCTTTATCGTTCTCAATCATAGCTAAGTCTGTGTAGTGTTTTCTACAGTAGTCGCGGGCGTTGGACCACGTTTTCTTCATTAAGATGAACACATAGGTTTTCTCAGTTTGTTTCGTCTCTGCAATAGACAGAAGTGAAGGCAGTGTAACAATTAATTACTGATGTATATTTGGTAATGTCTACCTTTTTAAAAATCAAGTTTTAACTATGCAGCAAAAAACATATAAATATTTTTAGTCGATTTATCTCTCTCTCGCTCTCTGTGTGTATATATATATATACGTATATATATATATATATATATATATATATATATATATATATATATATATTACCTCAACAAACCTGGTGTGAATACAGCTTTCGCCTTAGATGGTGGCAATTTCACAAAAAGAGCGGTATCTGTGACATTTTCTGTGAAATTGTGTCAGAGGACAAATGCATTCAGTGTGTAAAATCCATGAACTCAAATCATTTCTTACCAGTGTAGCAAATAAAATCAAATGAATATGATTCACATAACATATCAGTCCATTTTCCATTAGAGAGCATCCCGACACAGTTTTCATCTGCTTTTTCAGCAGATGGTTCCCCTGTCTCCCAGTTTTGGTAACCAGTTTTGCTCGTTTCACCAGTCGCCGACCATCTCCAGGAGTTGCTGTCATTGCCCATGCTGTCCTTCCAGGATTTTGGGTCGTCACTCATCCCGATCCATATCCATCCATTGGGTAAAGCAGGTCGTAGGCTGCTTACATCATCATTGATTTCGATGGTCGCCAGGTCGGTGTATTTCTCTCTGCAGTAAAGCTGAGCATCAGCCCAGGTCAACTCTAAATTAACATGGTAGTACTTACGCGGGAGGAAGTGAGAGCAGGAGCTGAGGCTAAATCCTGAGGGTTGGTGAGGGAGGGCAGATTTACAGTGATTTACAATGCATGTAATAATTTCCATCAACATATAACAGCATTAAATCCAAGCAACTCATGCAGATTGTTCATAGCTTGACAACTATCACTGTTAATTTCTTTCACGCCATTATTATTCTTACTACAGTTACTTTTTACATATAAAAAAATACATGTAATATAATAAAGTGCTTAGCACTAATCGGGGTCGATTAGTAGCTAAGCCTTAGCTACTAATCGACCCAGTACTATACTAAGTATCTTAAATTGTTAAATATAATATTCACTGGTGACATAACACTTTGAAAGGAGCCATTATGAGTTGGTTTAATTTGCTGATAATACTTCTGTACATTAACTCAAGTAACATTTTGAATTCGGAGCTTTACTCCTAGTTTTAAGACTATGGTACTTACTACTTTAACTCTGCCGTGACTTATGTCTTTAGTCTTGTTAACCTGAGAGATTTCAGCTATATTTGGTTTAAATTAGGTCACTATGAAGCACTTTTCCTGCTCATACTTCTATAAAAATGTATTTATGAATATATTTCTTGGTTCAACAACATGTCTATTCATGTAATTCAAATTGCTCACCAAATGAGGCGAGTAAGAAAAAAGATTCCTGTTAAAAATGTCTTCCAATGAAAATAAACAAAGAGTTTTTATGCTCATTTATGCTTCATAATATATTTTAATTGCCAGTGAGGATCATAATAAATCCTTCTTTTGATAATATACTATGCATAAACCTTTGTCCCCAGTGAATTTACTCTGTTTTTACCTGCATGACTCAACAAGCTTACAGTGTTTTGTTGGGTTTAAGTGTGAACTGAAAACCAAAACAGACATCTCATCCGTCATTAAATTATTTAAATGACTTGACCTTACCAAAGAAGAGGAGAATCAGAGTCACATAACAATCCATTTCTGATTTTCACTGCAAACAAGAAGAAAAATGGGCAAATAATTAATGTAAAACTGAACTTTCAAACCTCTGCATGAGCAATGCAGGTGTTTCCAGTTATTCTGGCTGATTGAGATCTCTGCTCTGCTCACTAAACTTCATGAATGAAAAGATACAGAAAAGTCCTAGCAGCTGCAACAACAATAATGGGAAAACAAGGAAGAGCTCTAATTAGAAATTAATTGAAAACACCAGTGTACTATTATTATAATTGGTGTGTAGAGGCACCTTAAAACACAACAAAGTAGGCACAAGGATATATGCATGTTATTCTGTATTTGGTGATGCCCGGTAATCACAATTTTGGTGATTTGCAGGTCCGACAAAGTCTAGAGATCCAGCTTTAAACTGGGTTCAATTTTCACCACCGTTTGATGTGTAATTGGGACCTGCTCCTCTACCAGCTCTTAAGTAAACAATTATTCCCCTGCAGTCCTTGTTTATTGTTAAAGTGAAATGGAGAAATTAAAGTATACATACAAGTTTAAAATCCAGCCGTTGAATGTTGTAAGGTTGAGATTTGAACTCCTTGTTGTTAATCATCCAATAATTCAGACAAAGAAAACATTGGCTAAAACCCCCTTGAGTAATATATAGTGCTTGACAATATTTTCATATGCAAAACATGACTTTGGGAAAAGTCATCCTTTGGAGGTTGGTTGCATCATAAATATTCAACAATGAAGTCATCAGCCTCCTCTCAGCATAAAAAAGTGTTGCATTTCTCAACATATTTTGCACCTTTTGCTCAAGCTGCATTAACTGACTGTTTTGGTCATGTTTGTTTGTACTGCACCTTTTAAAAGGCATTGAGAAAAGAAACGCAAGGCAATTTTAAAAGACCAACTCGTTCAAAACATCCAGTTTTCTGCCAGAAATATCCTTAGGTTTAAGCAACAAATCTACCTAGTTAGGTGAGGAAAAGATCATGGTTTGGGTTCAAATAAACCCTTTCTGGGTGCACATTATGTCAGGTGAGTCGTTAGTCACTCTGCGTCACTAATAGATGCAAATTTGTCAGAATTGCCAGAGGCGAACAAACACAATGTACTACGTAGAAACAAGAAGACAACATCTGTTACCGGCAAAACACCATCAACCAACCTCCGCAAAGCCGAGGAGGAATTCTAATTCTAAGTAACTATTTTAACTGTAAGCTCATATCTCATATTCATGGACTACTTTATTGCCTTCATACAATCCTTGTGAAGAAAGAAGTCATGTCTTAAAGGCATTATAAAGAAACAAAGGTTGAAAATCCTGCAAAAAAAAATATTTTACTGCAAAATATATTCTTAAATACAGATTTTGTAGACCACTGGTAACTAAGGGATTTGAAAACGAATTGTCTTTCTTTGGACAGTCATGACAGTCATGTGTGAGTCCAGTTACTAAAATTCAGAGGTCAGTCTGAAGCTTAGGAGCACTGTCGAAGCTGTGGTATCTCACTTATTGGGGTGAGAATGTGTTGAAACGACACACTTTACACATTCCCAAAGGTGTTGGACGGGGTTGAGGTCAGGGCTCTGTGCAGACCAGTTAAGTTCTTCCACACCAAACTGGGAAAACCATTTCCTGATGGACGGCATTGTCACACTGAAACAGTAAAGGGTCTTTCTCAAACACTTCCAACCACAAAGTTGGAAGAACACGACAGACAGCAAAAAACATATTTGTAAAAGCTCTGGTGTTATAACTGTGCATTTGTAGCATAGTTATACATACCATGATGTTTATTTTCAGATGTGAAGGGAAGTCAGATTTGACCGACAAGTCCCCTGGGTTTAATGTTGAAGCTTTTTTTTGGAACCATACAGTGTAGAAAAACATTGAAGGCCCATTCATTTTGGTGATCAATTTGAGATCACTAGAATTAAATGAAATGCATTTGGGTCATTATAAATATTTACTTTAAAAAAGCGATGAATTCCAAATTTCGATCCAGGGGACTGGCGGCCATATTGTATTTGACTCCTCACAGTCCTCAGAGGTCAAATCTGACTTCCCTCCACATCTGAAAATGAACCTTACGGTATGCACTAACTTTTGGAAAGTCCTGCATCTCTCACAATGCTGATTGTTGTGGTTAACCCCGAGACTACACAAGGTCAGGAGATTTGAATCTAATCAATTTGTGTGTCAAAACATTATTTGCGGTGGATTACAGACAGCAAAAGAAAGGAAATGAGCAAGCAAATTTGTGGAAGTGATTTCTTATTCAAACCAGTAAAAGTAAATGTAAATGGATCTGTAGTGTCTCTGCTGCTGCTGCATTTGCCTTTGTTTTAAGCTCATTGTTGAGTTAAGGCTGTGTGATATCAAAGGTCATGTAATGAAGGTAGGTGTGTGTGTGTGTGTGTGTGTGTGTGTGTGTGTGTGTGTGTGTGTGTGTGTGTGTGTAAACTGGACTGTCGTACTTTTGGCTCTTTTCTTATTTTACATCTGATTTACAACTTCAGTTCAAACAATTAGCAGTTAGTCATTTTATTGAATTAAATATAGTTTATTGTTAACTTCTCACTGTAATTAAAAGCTATCTACAGATCTTTAAGATTCTTAAAGTGCCTTAGATGGTAATAAAAGGTCAAACATTTAACTTACAAAAGTAAATTAAATGTTTTCTCTTGCCTGCTGTAGGCAGTAATATTAGTTATATTAATAAGTTCTGTTGTAGGAAACATTCAACTCACATGACTTGTCAGCTGTTTCTGCTGTCAGTGTTCCTGGATATACATTTATTGTCTTCATTTCCAGAAAACGTGAAACATGGCCAAAACAAACTGACATAAAAGAGCAAATTAAATAAAAATATAATCCCCCACAATCCAACACATCTTCATATGTACTGTTTTGTTCAACATATGTCAGGATAGACAAACCCAAATATATTCAGTTTACAATTATATAAAACAGAGAAAAGCAGCAAATCTTGACACTTGAGCAGATGCTCAACCGTGAGGCGGCAATTTTAGTTTTTTATAAATCTAAGTGAGTGTGACACTTATAATTATTCTGGAGTTCCTACAGTCTGAGCCCATTTCATTATACTTCATCTGGGCAACATTATCAGTACGACATTACAGTAAAGCTGTATGGAAAGGGCACAATTTGATTAAATTATAACGTTTTTGCGTTCCCTTGAGGTGGTTTTTGCCTTTGTTTTAAAAGAGCACTAAATGGATTATTGAAACGTCTTTGCCAAATAAGTCGCAGATGGTTAGGTGACCAAGGCAACTTGTTTTGTTTCCAATTCGCAACCTCTACTACACTGCACTGTTTGTTGGCAGATTACAGTCTACTTCTGACCACACTACACTTTGCGTAGCCAAGTTTATTTGCTCCAAAGTTTGCTTAGAATTCTCTAGACAATTGAATGAAAACACGACTCATGACGACACACAAGGATCGTGTTACAACTAAGTGTGATGGCTGATTTTGTTTATGAGGACCAATGCTATTGACTTGAATGTCACACACATATACAAGTGTCTAATGTGGAAACTTGAAACCAGAGAACAAACACTGATAATGGACTTTACACTGAGGTGGAAGACATCTTGTCTTCAGCAGTTAAACTTTTGAAATGAGAAGATATTTGCATATTCATAGATTCTGGATTTTTCAGTGAGGGAGAAGGAAGAGAGGTCATTTTAAGTTTCAACTTTTTTTTGTGAAAAAAGACCCACATCAGACACAAATTATTATTCACAGAGTATCTTTATATACTTGTCTTAAAACATGTCTGACAACAAAAGCAATTCCAAACAAAGCTGGTGATGACAGTAATAACGTCACGTCCTTTATCCATCATGTATCATGTACAAGTGAAGGTGTCAATACAATTGTTAAAAAAGTAAGACAACATATGTGTTTAAAGTCATTACTTTTGGACTGACTTTTTTAAAACAGACAGACCAGTAGCTCTTCTGTTGACAAGTGTTTGCTGTTGTTACCCTGGTAACCAGAACAAAAGGACTATGTAAACAACAAAAAGCCTAATCTTCTATTAGCGGATGTCTAATTACATACACAAATTACTTGATTAACAACACAACAAAATCATTATATGATTTAGTAGGCTTGCAGATAAAAAAAATATGTTATAAATTTAAAATGCATTGAGGTTCTGTGAGTTTCTCCTGCTTTCTGGGCAGAATCTTCCATCCCAGCTTGAAGTCAGTCCATCCCTGATCTTTTTGCGCTGCAGCCAGCTGAAGAGAAATAAACTGGGCTTTAGATATGTACGTAAACTTCGTAAAATGTAAACAAACACGTCACAAACATCAGTAACATAACTTCTAAATAATTCTTCTGGTTAAAAGTCCTGTGTTGGTCTCTCCAGCCCCGTGTGGGTTTTCTCAGTCTTTATTCAACCACACGTTTTCTCTGAGTGTCTAATAATGACGCGGATGGGTTTACACGGCATTTACTTGAAAGACCGCTGCGTCTCATACGGACGCTGAAGGATACCCTGTGCGTCGGTATCAGACCCTAAAGGGGGCGTGACGAAGCGGTCGGTATCCGACGCCCTGGAAATGAGGATGAGCAGTAATATTGTCAAAAATGACACAGGTGTTTTGGATAATGTACCATCATAAAGCATAAAATAAAAAAATAATTAATGCAACACAGTTTTACTTGAGGGAGTTATGTGATTTAACAGCTGTTAACATAGTACATTTTCATCTCATTTGTTACTGAAGTCTGATTCTTGAGGTCTGATGCCAAAGGTTAACTGATTCTAAGGTCCGATGCCGTGAGTTCTGATTAGAACCGATTCTGATGCCCGATTCTGGCAACTGATCTTAAAATCTGATACCAAAGTTCTGATACTCAGGTCTCATAGCCGGGTTCTGAAGCCTGAGGACCGAATCCTGAGATCTGATCTAAGGTCTGACGATGGCCAAAAATGTTTCCTCTTTTTTTCTCATGAGAGAATGAGAATATGGGCTGGAACTCTACCTGCTGTAGGATCTGAGTGTTAGTAGCTGGATTTGAAAGGTCAGCATTGGTCTGAATCTTCACCCTCACCACGGTCATCTTCACTTTAAGGGCTGGACGGTCCAACAAACAACCAGAAGCCAAGGAGAGAAATATTATTGCACTGACAGAAAAAAACAAAACAGAGAAGTAAATATGTGATTTATATATATATATATATATTTTTACCTCCATGGCACCAGAAGGTAAGCTCAGTGTTACAGTGCAAATCATTCCACTGGTGTTGTGAATTCTCAGCTGCACAGTAATTGTTACCATCCATTTTTCCACTTTGCCAGTTTCTGAAGGAGCTGCTGCTCTTGTCGGACCACCTCCACAGCACACGGTACAAGCCAGTCCACACATAGTACGGTGGTATTACTGAAGTCAGCCTTGAGTTTTCTTCATCATTCTCGATCATAGCCAGCTCGGTGTGATGTGTTCTGCAGTAAGTCTGGGCATCCGTCCAAGTCAGGTGGGTCTTAATTAAAGTATATACTTTCTGGTCAGTTAAATGTTGATCTACCGATAGAAGACAAAAAAAGCTTCTGTTACTGCAAAGACTCGAGTGTGTGATCAAGTATTTTCTCATTTTAGTAAGACCTTTAAAACAAAATGGCCAGATTTTTCTGAAAAAAATTAAGTTGAGCTTGAACATTTCCGCATGATCTCATATTATCTTGAATATGCAAACCAGCCATTTTTGAAGAAATATAAGATATAAATGAGACCAAATAAATGCATTTAGGCAGAGTTAACAGGCTCTCATTCTTTTAATTTCCTCTCATTATTTTAAACAGAACGTACGCTATCCGTTCATAATAGGTTCATTGATAAAAGCTACAATTATCAGAACAATATGAACATTCAGGCTCCAAAAGTGTACTGGAGATAAAAATGTTCAATAAACAACTAGAAGAAATTCTGCAAATTGATTTGGCAACGCCAATAATATTTTCTTCGGATCACACCCAAATAAACTTTCAACTACAGTATGCATTTCTATACTGCTTTTTAATTCTCGGTTCACTCTTTAAATCAATAAACACATTATTTTTTCTTACCGTAACAAACAAAATATAGTCTGGTCAGACAGTCAATATCATCCCATCTTCCATTAGACTGCATTATCACACATGCCTGATCGTAGTTATAGTCATCTGGTTGACCTGGTTGCCAGTTTTGGTAGCCAGTTATGCTTGTTCCACCAGTTGCGGACCATCTCCAGGAGTTTGCATCATTGCCCATGATTCCCTTCCAGGATTTTGGGTCATCGGTCAGTCCAATCCAGATCCATGAGGAGATCGAACTAGGTCTGTTCAGCCTGCTTGCGTCTTCCATGCTTTCAATGGTCGCCAGGTCAGTGTGTTTCAGTCTGCAGTAGTGCTGAGCATCGGTCCATTTCATTGGCAGGTTGACATGGTGGTACTCTCGAGGGACAAGGGCGGCGTGAGAACAGGAAGTAAGGCCAAGTCCTGAGGGTTGATGAGAGAGAGGGCACATTTGGCTGTGAACTATCAAAAATCATGGTTGGATCTGTTGATCTGAATCATTTCAAAAGGCTTTATTTTTAGTTTCTAAGATGAATTAGAGAGAGATCAGACCAGGTTAGTGTTCGTACACGTTTTGGCCAATTGACTACAAATCACATATTTTTAAAATGACTGTTGACAGTCTTTTTGTTCAGTTTTGGCTCAATATGATTGTAGGAGCTATATATTTTATGTTAGTATTTGTTATTTAATTCATAAGTAGTATTCTTTAATTATTCTAGATGTGTGCTTATTTAGGTTAGATTGTTTTTGATATATTAAGATTGCTTTTTCTCTTTATTAGTCTTTTGTTTAGTTAAATTATTTTTGTTGTTTAAGTGTACTTAGTTTTTGGGATAGTTTGTTTTGCTTATCCATTGGGTAACACTGTGGGCACCTGTGATTAGTTATCGGAGTAGGTAGGTATAGGACCAGCATGCACCGGGGTGGGCCTGGTTTTTAACTGCGCAGGAGAGCCAGCGACCGGAGTTTTCTTTGTTCTTTTTGTTTGTGTTTGGTTTGCCAAATAAATGAGAAAAACGGAATCCTGTATGGACAATCTACTCTTTCAGCCTGCGTAAACCACAAACCACGGTGCGTCAGTGGCCCTTTGATTAATGTTTGTTTTATTTTGATTTAAGGACAAATGGCCACTACAATGATCAACAGCATCAAATAAATCAACCTGCCAGAAGAGGAGTCAGAAAAACTTTCCTTTGTCTATCGTATAGAAAAAATGTGTTCTAATTTAATCACATGCAGTATTGCAATTATTGTAGACAAATTTCTTCTAATCATATCTTTATGAGTGTGATGGTTAATTGTAAGTGTCAAAAAAGGAAGAAGATATATTCAATTGAGCTGGCCACTGGTTTCTATTTGTCTTTTAACATGAATTAACAATCTTCTGACATTTTCCATCTGAATTAAGGGATGAACAATGATGGTCAAAGGTCATACGATTTCAGAAGCCCTTCTGTACATTAACTAGTTTTTACAGGCCGACATTTCTCATCTGTCTGATTCAAAAGGAAATACAAATGAGAACCAACAACAATCACCAATCACAATGTAATTATGTAAAGATATTGTCACTCTTACCAAAAAAGACGGAAATCAAAAGCACGGTCCAATCCATTTCTGATTTCACTGAAAAGTAAAAAAAAAAAGATATACAGTATGTATGTATGTATGTATGTATGTATGTATGTACATATATATATATATATATATATATATATATAAGCAAGTTAGAAAAGCACTAAAAGCATAATTTGCCATTAGAGCATATATCCTGCATATGTACAAGATATTTTACACCTTCAGTAAGCTCGACCGTGGCTTGGTCAAATATTTGTAATAGCTATAGTTTTGAGAGTTGTATAAATTCTGTACTATACTGATAATAAAATGCCTAATAACTACTACTACTACTACTACTACTACTACTACTAATAATAATAATAATAATAATAATAAAAGAATGAATACATTGGTACTCACATACACAAAGTCCAGTATTTTCACTCTTTGCAGCAAATCAACCAAACTTGGAATCGCTTTGCAATCAAATGTCTGCTCAGCTTTCAGTATTTCAAGTATCCTGTGCTGTGCTGCATTTGGTTATGCTCTTATTTAAATATACAAATAAACAATATGACAAAAGTCACCTTGGTTTTACATAACCATGATGTTTCAAAATGTAAATGTTGTTTTTTCATAAACCGAGGTCTACAGAAACCCTGTGTCTGTGTTAAACACTTTTAAAGAAGGTAAAGAAAAAGTGTTAAATGAAAGAATTCATTCTTTTTTTCAAGTCAAGACTGTACATTAAACATACAACGCTGCCATACCTTATTCATAGACACTTAACAAAAACAGAGCTATGTCAAATGTCTTGTATGTAAACATGAACTGTAATCTACATTATTCTGTCATATCTAACAGATCAGCAGATATCTTCAGGAGAAGCTTACTTTCAATGAATCATGAGAAAAACATAAGTAGAATACAAAATATATTTTGTATTATACCATTTTTCTTAAGAATTTTAACATATCAGAGACTTAAAATAACCAAAACTACAAGACAACTTATCTTAAAATGATAATGTGAGAGGACACCGAGGCGGGTGCAACAAGTAATGAGGTACGGCGCTGAAGTAATTGTTATAATTAGACTTTACACTTTACACCTTCCCTGTTACTCTAGTCTGGATTTGACATGTCTAAGTGTAGTGATTTTTGATCTAGACCTGGGAAAAGACAATAAACTTTTTTTACACACACAACTTTTTTGTGTGTGTTTTTACAAATACAACAACGGGTTCACTATCTGAAATGTTGTCTTCAACAGTCTTTTGCTTCTCTGGATTAATGGGGTTGAGATTTGACAAGATTAAGACAAGTGATTTTTGATCTAGACCTGGTCCAATGTCTTGCGGAGAATATTGTAAACTAAATTTCATCACTTATTCCCTTGAAATATAAAGGCAAACTCACAATCATTGTTGAGATCTGAACTCTTTCATCCTCCAAACATACAGACGGCTGCTATTCCCACAGATAAGTACTGTAAGGTATGTGCTCTCGCTACTATTTTCATATGCAAAGCATGACCTAGTTAAAGGTTACCTTTTGTGTACAGACCATGATGGGACCATGATGTAATACCTCATTTATTTACTAAAGGTGTCTTTCATGGTGCTGCAACTGATTTGTTTCATTATCCATTCCTCAGCTAATCCCGAATAATTGTTATGTCAACAAAATGACAGAAAATAGTGAAAAAATGCCTGTTATAATCCTTCATAATCCAGGGGGACATATGACAGGATAGACAAACCCAAAACCCAAAGATTTTCAGTTTACAATTATATAAAACAGAGAAAAGCAGCAAATCTTGACACTTGAGCAATTTTAGTTTTTTTATAAATCTAAGTGAGTGTGACACTTATTCTGGAGTTCCTACAGTCTGAGCCCATTTCATTATACTTCATCTGGGCAACATTATCAGTACGACATTACAGTAAAGCTGTATGGAAATTGCACAATTTGATTAAATTATAACGTTTTTGCGTTCCCTTGAGGTGGTTTTTGCCTTTGTTTAAAAAGAGCACTAAATGGATTATTGAAACGTCTTTGCCAAATAAGTCGCAGATGGTTAGATGACCAAGGCAACTTGTTTTGTTTCCAATTTGCAACCTCTACTACACTGCACTGTTTGTTGGCAGAATTTGTTATTTAATTCATAAGTAGAATTCTTTAATTATTCTAGATGTGTGCTTATTTAGGTTAGATTGTTTTTGATATATTAAGATTGCTTTTTCTCTTTATTAGTCTTTTGTTTAGTTAAATTATTTTTGTTGTTTAAGTATACTTAGCTTTTGGGATAGTTTGTTTTGCTTATCCATTGGGTAACACTGTGGGCACCTGTGATTAGTTATCGGAGTAGGTAGGTATAGGACCAGCATGCACCGGGGTGGGCCTGGTTTTTAACTGCGCAGGAGAGCCAGCGACCGGAGTTTTCTTTGTTCTTTTTGTTTGTGTTTGGTTTGCCAAATAAATGAGAAAAACGGAATCCTGTATGGTCAATCTACTCTTTCTGCCTGCGTAAACCACAAACCACGGTGCGTCAGTGGCCCTTTGATTAATGTTTGTTTTATTTTGATTTAAGGACAAATGGCCACTACAATGATCAACAGCATCAAATATATCAACGGCACTAGGACCTTGGGGAGGCTGCTGCGCCGGCTTTCTCACTCTGCCAAGTAACGTCTCTCGTCAACGACATCCAGGATTATAGCCAAGGAGTTTAACGTTAGCTCAAAGTAAATGATGTACGGATTGAAATTGTAAGTACAGGTAGTTACAGAATGTGTCTATCTGTAGTTGTTAACGATTATTACCTGCTTACATTTAGGTTTACTAGAGGCAAATGAAAGGAAATATAGTTGTGGGCTATGTTAACACTAAGCTAGCTAGCTAGCTAACTTAGCTATTTTGTTAGAAACTGTCTCCAGTGAGCAAGAGTGTGAACGAGCAAATTCGAAATACAAGAAATAACTATCTCTCTCTCTGTCCTTTGCATTAATATATCTCTCTAGTATTTCGAAACAATAATATCAGTCCCTATAGAATGTTGTTGTTTATAATCAGTTAATGGTATATTTGACACTGAACTAGTTCATCTTTATCTCAGTGATAGTGTCCAAATGAGCATAAAATATCACTGGTATGTAAAAACTACACGGACCACAAAATACATGTAAATGTTGATCAAAATCTTATTCCCTTCTGCTCATAATAAAACAAGTAAACAACTCAAAAGTTGACACTGTCAGGTCCACTCTCCATCCATTGTGTGCGGTCCCTTTAAGAATTAGGATTTGGGAGTGACGTGGAAATTTTACTATGATCCTGAAATTCTGTCTCTTGTGTTATCATATACTGAATGCAAGCAAAACTACAGAGCAAAATCACACTCTTTCTGATTGAACCAATCTATGAACGATGTCTGAAACAATGGATATCCGCCGCCCCAAAAACAATTGCTGTGCGCTGCGTGAGCAAACATGCCCCTCCCCTTGGGGCTAAGCCCCTCCTTTCTTTGAATCCTAGAAACGCCCCTGCCATTTAGTACAGGTTGAATGACACACACATATACAAGTGTGTAATGTGGAAACTTGAAACCTCCAGTGAACAAACACTGATAATGGACTTTACACTGAGGTGGGAGACATCTTGTCTTCAGCAGTTCAACTTTTGAAATGAGAAGATATTTGCATATTCATAGATTCTGGAATTTTCAATGAGGGAGAAGGAAGAGAGGTAATTTTAAGTTTCAAATTTTTCAGTGAAAAAAGACCCACATCAGACACAAATTATGATTCACTACAGAGTTATCTTTATATACGTCTTAAAACATGTCTGACAACAAAAGCAATTCTAAACAAAGCTGGTGATGACAGTAATAACATCACGTCCTTTATTTATCATGTATCATGTACAAGTGAAGGTGTCAATGCAATTGTTAAAAAAGTAAGACAACAGAAAATTAGGTAACTGAAGATTAAAAAAAAGATGTAAGTGTTTAAAGTCATTATTTTAGGACCGACTTTTTTAAAACAGACAGACCAGTAGCTCTTCTATTGACAACAAGTGTTTGCTGTTGTTACCCTGGTAACCAGAACAAAAGTTTAACGACTATGTAAACAACAAAAAGCCTAATCTTCTATTAGCGGATGTCTAATTACATACAGAAATTACTTGATTAACAACACAACAAAACAAAATCATTATATGATTTAGTAGGCTTGCAGATACATTTTTTTTTTATAAATTTAAAATGCATTAAGGTTCTGTGCGTTTCTCCTGCTTTCTGGGCGGAATCTTCCATCCCAGTTTGAAGTCAGTCCATCCCTGATCTTTTAGCACTGCTGCCAGCTGAAGAGAAATAAATTAAATAAAGTACACTCTTTAGTTTTTTGTCATTTTCTTCATCCACTTTCATTTTACTTCCTAAAATAAACAAAAACAGAGAAAGAGCTGTACCTTCTGCAGGATCTGGGTGTTAGTAGCTGGATCTGTGATGTCAGCGTCCGTCTTAATCTCCATCCTGAGCGTGGTCTTCAGTTTTACAGCTGAACAGTAAAATAAACTTGCAGTCACAAAACAGCGAGACTCATACTGTAAATTTTTATTATAGATCACAAGAATTTCTTCTTGAATAATCACCTTGATGGCAGATAAAAGTAAGCCTTTCACTGCAGGTATCGTCATCCCATTGAATTAAAGAATTCACAGTCATACAATACTGTGAGCCACCATAGTTATTTGGGCTGCCCTGTCGCCAGGATTTGAAGGAGCTTTGGGACTTGTCGGACCAAGTCCACCGCACTCGGTACAGACCGATCCAAGCTGTAATATTGCCTGGTTTTTCAGAATAGACCTCAGTGTTTTCTTTATCGTTCTCAATCATAGCTAAGTCTGTGTAGTGTTCTCTACAGTAGTCGCGGGCGTTGGACCATGTTTTCTTCATTAAGATGAACACATAGGTTTTCTCAGTTTGTTTCGTCTCTGCAATAGACAGAAGTGAAGGCAGTGTAACAATTAATTACTGATGTATATTTGATAATGTCTACTTTTTTAAAAATCTAGTTTTAACTATGCAGCAAAAACATTTTTAGTCTATTTATCTCTCTCTCTCTGTGTGTATATATATACGTATATATATATATATATATATATATATATATATATATATATATATATATATATATATATTACCTCAACAAACCTGGTGTGAATACAGCTTTAGCCTTAGATGGTGGCAATTTCACAAAAAGAGCGGTATCTGTGACAGTTTCTATGAAATTGTGTCAGAGGACAAATGCATTCAGTGTGTAAAATCCATGAACTCAAATCATTTCTTACCAGTGTAGCAAATAAAATCTAATGAATATGATTCACATGACATATCATTCCATTTTCCATTAGAGAGCATCCCGACACAGTTTTCATCTGCTTTTTCACCAGATGGTTCCCCTCTCGCCCAGTTTTGGTAACCAGTTTTGCTCGTTTCACCAGTCGCCGACCATCTCCAGGAGTTGCTGTCATTGCCCATGCTGTCCTTCCAGGATTTTGGGTCGTCACTCATCCCGATCCATATCCATCCATTGGGTAAAACAGGTCGTAGGCTGCTTACATCATCATTGATTTCGATGGTCGCCAGGTCGGTGTATTTCTCTCTGCAGTAAAGCTGAGCATCAGCCCAGGTCAACTCTAAATTAACATGGTAGTACTTACGCGGGAGGAAGTGAGAGCAGGAGCTGAGGCTAAATCCTGAGGGTTGGTGAGGGAGGGCAGATTTACAGTGATTTACAATGCATGTAATAATTTCCATCAACATATAACAGCATTAAATCCAAGCAACTCATGCAGATTGTTCATAGCTTGACAATTATCACTGTTAATTTCTTTCACGCCATTATTATTCTTACTACAGTTACTTTTTACATATAAAAAAATACATGTAATATAATAAAGTGCTTAGCACTAATCGGGGTCGATTAGTAGCTAAGCCTTAGCTACTAATCGACCCAGTACTATACTAAGTATCTTAAATTGTTAAATATAATATTCACTGGTGACATAACACTTTGAAAGGAGCCATTATGAGTTGGTTTAATTTGCTGATAATACTTCTGTACATTAACTCAAGTAACATTTTGAATTCGGAGCTTTACTCCTAGTTTTAAGACTATGGTACTTACTACTTTAACTCTGCCGTGACTTATGTCTTTAGTCTTGTTAACCTGAGAGATTTCAGCTATATTTGGTTTAAATTAGGTCACTATGAAGCACTTTTCCTGCTCATACTTCTATAAAAATGTATTTATTAATATATTTCTTGGTTCAACAACATGTCTATTCATGTAGTTCAAATTGCTCACCAAATGAGGCGAGTAAGAAAAAAGATTCCTGTTAAAAATGTCTTCCAATGAAAATAAACAAAGAGTTTTTATGCTCATTTATGCTTCATAATATATTTTAATTGCCAGTGAGGATCATAATAAATCCTTCTTTTGATAATATACTATGCATAAACCTTTGTCCCCAGTGAATTTACTCTGTTTTTACCTGCATGACTCAACAAGCTTACAGTGTTTTGTTGGGTTTAAGTGTGAACTGAAAACCAAAACAGACATCTCATCCGTCATTAAATTATTTAAATGACTTGACCTTACCAAAGAAGAGGAGAATCAGAGTCACATAACAATCCATTTCTGATTTTCACTGCAAACAAGAAGAAAAATGGGCAAATAATTAATGTAAAACTGAACTTTCAAACCTCTGCATGAGCAACGCAGGTGTTTCCAGTTATTCTGGCTG
Source organism: Cebidichthys violaceus (assembly GCF_023349555.1). Classification (NCBI taxonomy): domain Eukaryota; kingdom Metazoa; phylum Chordata; class Actinopteri; order Perciformes; family Stichaeidae; genus Cebidichthys; species Cebidichthys violaceus. The sequence continues at coordinate 263,597 of NW_027176289.1, forward strand.
ATTGAGATCTCTGCTCTGCTCACTAAACTTCATGAATGAAAAGATACAGAAAAGTCCTAGCAGCTGCAACAACAATAATGGGAAAACAAGGAAGAGCTCTAATTAGAAATTAATTGAAAACACCAGTGTACTATTATTATAATTGGTGTGTAGAGGCACCTTAAAACACAACAAAGTAGGCACAAGGATATATGCATGTTATTCTGTATTTGGTGATGCCCGGTAATCACAATTTTGGTGATTTGCAGGTCCGACAAAGTCTAGAGATCCAGCTTTAAACTGGGTTCAATTTTCACCACCGGTTTGATGTGTAATTGGGACCTGCTCCTCTACCAGCTCTGAAGTAAACAATTATTGCCCTGCAGTCCTTGTTTATTGTTAAAGTGAAATGGAGAAATTAAAGTATACTTACAAGTTTAAAATCCAGCCGTTGAATGTTGTAAGGTTGAGATTTGAACTCCTTGTTGTTAATCATCCAATAATTCAGACAAAGAAAACATTGGCTAAAACCCCCTTGAGTAATATATAGTGCTTGACAATATTTTCATATGCAAAACATGACTTTGGGAAAAGTCATCCTTTGGAGGTTGGTTGCATCATAAATATTCAACAATGAAGTCATCAGCCTCCTCTCAGCATAAAAAAGTGTTGCATTTCTCAACATATTTTGCACCTTTTGCTCAAGCTGCATTAACTGACTGTTTTGGTCATGTTTGTTTGTACTGCACCTTTTAAAAGGCATTGAGAAAAGAAACGCAAGGCAATTTTAAAAGACCAACTCGTTCAAAACATCCAGTTTTCTGCCAGAAATATCCTTAGGTTTAAGCAACAAATCTACCTAGTTAGGTGAGGAAAAGATCATGGTTTGGGTTCAAATAAACCCTTTCTGGGTGCACATTATGTCAGGTGAGTCGTTAGTCACTCTGCGTCACTAATAGATGCAAATTTGTCAGAATTGCCAGAGGCGAACAAACACAATGTACTACGTAGAAACAAGAAGACAACATCTGTTACCGGCAAAACACCATCAACCAACCTCCGCAAAGCCGAGGAGGAATTCTAATTCTAAGTAACTATTTTAACTGTAAGCTCATATCTCATATTCATGGACTACTTTATTGCCTTCATACAATCCTTGTGAAGAAAGAAGTCATGTCTTAAAGGCATTATAAAGAAACAAAGGTTGAAAATCCTGCAAAAAAAAATATTTTACTGCAAAATATATTCTTAAATACAGATTTTGTAGACCACCGGTAACTAAGGGATTTGAAAACGAATTGTCTTTCTTTGGACAGTCATGACAGTCATGTGTGAGTCCAGTTACTAAAATTCAGAGGTCAGTCTGAAGCTTAGGAGCACTGACGAAGCTGTGGTATCTCACTTATTGGGGTGAGAATGTGTTGAAACGACACACTTTACACATTCCCAAAGGTGTTGGACGGGGTTGAGGTCAGGGCTCTGTGCAGACCAGTTAAGTTCTTCCACACCAAACTGGGAAAACCATTTCCTGATGGACGGCATTGTCACACTGAAACAGTAAAGGGTCTTTCTCAAACACTTCCAACCACAAAGTTGGAAGAACACGACAGACAGCAAAAAACATATTTGTAAAAGCTCTGGTGTTATAACTGTGCATTTGTAGCATAGTTATACATACCATGATGTTTATTTTCAGATGTGAAGGGAAGTCAGATTTGACCGACAAGTCCCCTGGGTTTAATGTTGAAGCTTTTTTTTGGAACCATACAGTGTAGAAAAACATTGAAGGCCCATTCATTTTGGTGATCAATTTGAGATCACTAGAATTAAATGAAATGCATTTGGGTCATTATAAATATTTACTTTAAAAAAGCGATGAATTCCAAATTTCGATCCAGGGGACTGGCGGCCATATTGTATTTGACTCCTCACAGTCCTCAGAGGTCAAATCTGACTTCCCTCCACATCTGAAAATGAACCTTACGGTATGCACTAACTTTTGGAAAGTCCTGCATCTCTCACAATGCTGATTGTTGTGGTTAACCCCGAGACTACACAAGGTCAGGAGATTTGAATCTAATCAATTTGTGTGTCAAAACATTATTTGCGGTGGATTACAGACAGCAAAAGAAAGGAGATGAGCAAGCAAATTTGTGGAAGTGATTTCTTATTCAAACCAGTAAAAGTAAATGTAAATGGATCTGTAGTGTCTCTGCTGCTGCTGCATTTGCCTTTGTTTTAAGCTCATTGTTGAGTTAAGGCTGTGTGATATCAAAGGTCATGTAATGAAGGTAGGTGTGTGGGTGTGTGTGTGTGTGTGTGTGTGTGTGTGTGTGTGTTAACTGGACTGTCGTACTTTTGGCTCTTTTCTTATTTTACATCTGATTTACAACTTCAGTTCAAACAATTAGCAGTTAGTCATTTTATTGAATTAAATATAATTTATTGTTAACTTCTCACTGTAATTAAAAGCTATCTACAGATCTTTAAGATTCTTAAAGTGCCTTAGATGGTAATAAAAGGTCAAACATTTAACTTACAAAAGTAAATTAAATGTTTTCTCTTGCCTGCTGTAGGCAGTAATATTAGTTATATTAATAAGTTCTGTTGTAGGAAACATTCAACTCACACGACTTGTCAGCTGTTTCTGCTGTCAGTGTTCCTGGATATACATTTATTGTCTTCATTTCCAGAAAACGTGAAACATGGCCAAAACAAACTGACATAAAAGAGCAAATTAAATAAAAAATATAGTCCCCCACAATCCAACACATCTTCATATGTACTGTTTTGTTCAACATATGTCAGGATAGACAAACCCAAATATATTCAGTTTACAATTATATAAAACAGAGAAAAGCAGCAAATCTTGACACTTGAGCAGATGCTCAACCGTGAGGCGGCAATTTTAGTTTTTTATAAATCTAAGTGAGCGTGACACTTATAATTATTCTGGAGTTCCTACAGTCTGAGCCCATTTCATTATACTTCATCTGGGCAACATTATCAGTACGACATTACAGTAAAGCTGTATGGAAAGGGCACAATTTGATTAAATTATAACGTTTTTGCGTTCCCTTGAGGTGGTTTTTGCCTTTGTTTTAAGAGCACTAAATGGATTATTGAAACGTTTTTGCCAAATAAGTCGCAGATGGTTAGGTGACCAAGGCAACTTGTTTTGTTTCCAATTTGCAACCTCTACTACACTGCACTGTTTGTTGGCAGATTACAGTCTACTTCTGACCACACTACACTTTGCGTAGCCAAGTTTATTTGCTCCAAAGTTTGCTTAGAATTCTCTAGACAATTGAATGAAAACACGACTCATGACGACACACAAGGATCGTGTTACAACTAAGTGTGATGGCTGATTTTGTTTATGAGGACCAATGCTATTGACTTGAATGTCACACACATATACAAGTGTGTAATGTGGAAACTTGAAACCAGAGAACAAACACTGATAATGGACTTTACACTGAGGTGGAAGACATCTTGTCTTCAGCAGTTAAACTTTTGAAATGAGAAGATATTTGCATATTCATAGATTCTGGATTTTTCAGTGAGGGAGAAGGAAGAGAGGTCATTTTAAGTTTCAACTTTTTTTTGTGAAAAAAGACCCACATCAGACACAAATTATTATTCACAGAGTATCTTTATATACTTGTCTTAAAACATGTCTGACAACAAAAGCAATTCCAAACAAAGCTGGTGATGACAGTAATAACGTCACGTCCTTTATCCATCATGTATCATGTACAAGTGAAGGTGTCAATACAATTGTTAAAAAAGTAAGACAACATATGTGTTTAAAGTCATTACTTTTGGACTGACTTTTTTAAAACAGACAGACCAGTAGCTCTTCTGTTGACAAGTGTTTGCTGTTGTTACCCTGGTAACCAGAACAAAAGGACTATGTAACCAACAAAAAGCCTAATCTTCTATTAGCGGATGTCTAATTACATACACAAATTACTTGATTAACAACACAACAAAATCATTATATGATTTAGTAGGCTTGCAGATAAAAAAATATGTTATAAATTTAAAATGCATTGAGGTTCTGTGAGTTTCTCCTGCTTTCTGGGCGGAATCTTCCATCCCAGCTTGAAGTCAGTCCATCCCTGATCTTTTTGCGCTGCAGCCAGCTGAAGAGAAATAAACTGGGCTTTAGATATGTACGTAAACTTCGTAAAATGTAAACAAACACGTCACAAACATCAGTAACATAACTTCTAAATAACTCTTCTGGTTAAAAGTCCTGTGTTGGTCTCTCCAGCCCCGTGTGGGTTTTCTCAGTCTTTATTCAACCACACGTTTTCTCTGAGTGTCTGATAATGACGCGGATGGGTTTACACGGCATTTACTTGAAAGGCCGCTGCGTCTCATACGGACGCTGAAGGATACCCTGTGCGTCGGTATCAGACCCTAAAGGGGGCGTGGCGAAGCGGTCGGTATCCGACGCCCTGGAAATGAGAATGAGCTGTAATATTGTTAAAGACGACACAGGTGTTTTGGATAATGTACCATCATAAAGCATAAAATAATTAATGCAACACAGTTTTACTTGAGGGAGTTATGTGATTTAACAGCTGTTAACATAGTACATTTTCATCTCATTTGTTACTGAAGTCTGATTCTTGAGGTCTGATGCCAAAGGTTAACTGATTCTAAGGTCCGATGCCGTGAGTTCTGATTAGAACCGATTCTGATGCCCGATTCTGGCAACTGATCTTAAAATCTGATACCAAAGTTCTGATACTCAGGTCTCATAGCCGGGTTCTGAAGCCTGAGGACCGAATCCTGAGATCTGATCTAAGGTCTGACGATGGCCAAAAATGTTTCCTCTTTTTTTCTCATGAGAGAATGAGAATATGGGCTGGAACTCTACCTGCTGTAGGATCTGAGTGTTAGTAGCTGGATTTGAAAGGTCAGCATTGGTCTGAATCTTCACCCTCACCACGGTCATCTTCACTTTAAGGGCTGGACGGTCCAACAAACAACCAGAAGCCAAGGAGAGAAATATTATTGCACTGACAGAAAAAAACAAAACAGAGAAGTAAATATGTGATTTATATATATATATTTTTTTTACCTCCATGGCACCAGAAGGTAAGCTCAGTGTTACAGTGCAAATCATTCCACTGGTGTTGTGAATTCTCAGCTGCACAGTAATTGTTACCATCCATTTTTCCACTTTGCCAGTTTCTGAAGGAGCTGCTGCTCTTGTCGGACCACCTCCACAGCACACGGTACAAGCCAGTCCATACATTGTACGGTGGTATTACTGAAGACAGCCTTGAGTTTTCTTCATCATTCTCCATCATAGCCAGGTCGGTGTGATGTGTTCTGCAGTAAGTCTGGGCATCCGTCCAAGTCAGGTGGGTCTTAATTAAAGTATATACTTTCTGGTCTGTTAAATGTTGATCTACCGATAGAAGACAAAAAAAGCTTCTGTTACTGCAAAGACTCGAGTGTGTGATCAAGTATTTTCTCATTTTATTAAGACCTTTAAAACAAAATGGCCAGATTTTTCTGAAAAAAATTAAGTTGAGCTTGAACATTTCCGCATCATCTCATATTATTTTGAATATGCAAACCAGCCATTTTTGAAGAAATATAACAATATGAACATTCAGGCTCCAATAGTGTACTGGAGATAAAAATGTTAAATAAACGACTAGAAGAAATTCTGCAAATTGATTTGGCAACGCCAATAATATTTTCCTCAGACCACACCCAAATAAACTTTCAACTACAGTATGCATTTCTATACTGCTTTTTAATTCTCGGTTCACTCTTTAAATCAATAAACACATTATTTTTTCTTACCGTAACAAACAAAATATAGTCTGGTCAGACAGTCAATATCATTCCATCTTCCATTAGACTGCATTATCACACATGCCTGATCGTAGTTATAGTCATCTGGTTGACCTGGTTGCCAGTTTTGGTAGCCAGTTATGCTTGTTCCACCAGTTGCGGACCATCTCCAGGAGTTTGCATCATTGCCCATGATTCCCTTCCAGGATTTTGGGTCATCGGTCAGTCCAATCCAGATCCATGAGGAGATCGAACTAGGTCTGTTCAGCCTGCTTGCGTCTTCCATGCTTTCAATGGTCGCCAGGTCAGTGTGTTTCAGTCTGCAGTAGTGCTGAGCATCGGTCCATTTCATTGGCAGGTTGACATGGTGGTACTCTCGAGGGACAAGGGCGGCGTGAGAACAGGAAGTAAGGCCAAGTCCTGAGGGTTGATGAGAGAGAGGGCACATTTGGCTGTGAACTATCAAAAATCATGGTTGGATCTGTTGATCTGAATCATTTCAAAAGGCTTTATTTTTAGTTTCTAAGATGAATTAGAGAGAGATCAGACCAGGTTAGTGTTCGTACACGTTTTGGCCAATTGACTACAAATCACATATTTTTAAAATGACTGTTGACAGTCTTTTTGTTCAGTTTTGGCTCAATATGATTGTAGGAGCTATATATTTTATGTTAGTATTTGTTATTTAATTCATAAGTAGTATTCTTTAATTATTCTAGATGTGTGCTTATTTAGGTTAGATTGTTTTTGATATATTAAGATTGCTTTTTCTCTTTATTAGTCTTTTGTTTAGTTAAATTATTTTTGTTGTTTAAGTGTACTTAGTTTTTGGGATAGTTTGTTTTGCTTATCCATTGGGTAACACTGTGGGCACCTGTGATTAGTTATCGGAGTAGGTAGGTATAGGACCAGCATGCACCGGGGTGGGCCTGGTTTTTAACTGCGCAGGAGAGCCAGCGACCGGAGTTTTCTTTGTTCTTTTTGTTTGTGTTTGGTTTGCCAAATAAATGAGAAAAACGGAATCCTGTATGGACAATCTACTCTTTCAGCCTGCGTAAACCACAAACCACGGTGCGTCAGTGGCCCTTTGATTAATGTTTGTTTTATTTTGATTTAAGGACAAATGGCCACTACAATGATCAACAGCATCAAATAAATCAACCTGCCAGAAGAGGAGTCAGAAAAACTTTCCTTTGTCTATCGTATAGAAAAAATGTGTTCTAATTTAATCACATGCAGTATTGCAATTATTGTAGATACATTTCTTCTAATCATATCTCTATGAGTGTGATGGTTAATTGTAAGTGTCAAAAAAGGAAGAAGATATATTCAATTGAGCTGGCCAATGGTTTCTATTTGTCTTTTAACATGAATTAACAATCTTCTGACATTTTCCATCTGAATTAAGGGATGAACAATGATGGTCAAAGGTCATACGATTTCAGAAGCCCTTCTGTACATTAACTAGTTTTTACAGGCCGACATTTCTCATCTGTCTGATTCAAAAGGAAATACAAATGAGAACCAACAACAATCACCAATCACAATGTAATTATGTAAAGATATTGTCACTCTTACCAAAAAAGACGGAAATCAAAAGCACGGTCCAATCCATTTCTGATTTCACTGAAAAGTTAAAAAAAAAAGATATACAGTATGTATGTATGTATGTATGTACATATATATATATATATATATATATATAAGCAAGTTAGAAAAGCACTAAAAGCATAATTTGCCATTAGAGCATATATCCTGCATATGTACAAGATATTTTACACCTTCAGTAAGCTCGACCGTGGCTTGGTCAAATATTTGTAATAGCTATAGTTTTGAGAGTTGTATAAATTCTGTACTATACTGATAATAAAATGCCTAATAACTACTACTACTACTACTACTAATAATAATAATAATAATAATAATAATAATAATAAAAGAATGAATAGATTGGTACTCACATACACAAAGTCCAGTATTTTCACTCTTTGCAGCAAATCAACCAAACTTGGAATCGCTTTGCAATCAAATGTCTGCTCAGCTTTCAGTATTTCAAGTATCCTGTGCTGTGCTGCATTTGGTTATGCTCTTATTTAAATATACAAATAAACAATATGACAAAAGTCACCTTGGTTTTACATAACCATGATGTTTCAAAATGTAAATGTTGTTTTTTCATAAACCGAGGTCTACAGAAACCCTGTGTCTGTGTTAAACACTTTTAAAGAAGGTAAAGAAAAAGTGTTAAATGAAAGAATTCATTCTTTTTTTCAAGTCAAGACTGTACATTAAACATACAACGCTGCCATACCTTGTTCATAGACACTTAACAAAAACAGAGCTATGTCAAATGTCTTGTATGTAAACATGAACTGTAATCTACATTATTCTGTCATATCTAACAGATCAGCAGATATCTTCAGGAGAAGCTTACTTTCAACGAATCATGAGAAAAACATAAGTAGAATACAAAATATATTTTGTATTATACCATTTTTCTTAAGAATTTTAACATATCAGAGACTTAAAATAACCAAAACTACAAGACAATTTATCTTAAAATGATAATGTGAGAGGACACCGAGGCGGGTGCAACAAGTAATGAGGTACGGCGCTGAAGTAATTGTTATAATTAGACTTTACACTTTACACCTTCCCTGTTACTCTAGTTTGGATTTGACATGTCTAAGTATAGTGATTTTTGATCTAGACCTGGGAAAAGACAATAAAATCCCCTTTTTTGTGTGTGTTTTTACAAATACAACAACGGGTTCACTATCTGAAATGTAGTCTTCAACAATCTTTTGCTTCTCTGGATTAATGGGGTTGAGATTTGACAAGATTAAGACAAGTGATTTTTGATCTAGACCTGGTCCAATGTCTTGCGGAGAATATTGTAAACTAAATTTCATCACTTATTCCCTTGAAATATAAAGGCAAACTCATAATCATTGTTGAGATCTGAACTCTTTCATCCTCCAAACATACATACGGCTGCTATTCCCACAGATAAGTACTGTAAGGTATGTGCTCTCGCTACTATTTTCATATGCAAAGCATGACCTAGTTAAAGGTTACCTTTTGTGTACAGACCATGACGGGACCATGATGTAATACCTCATTTTAGTTACTAAAGGTGTCTTTCATGGGGCTCCAACTGATTTGTTTCATTATCCATTCCTCAGCTGATCCCGATTAATCGTTTTGTCAACAAAACGACAGAAAATAGTGAAAAAATCCCTTTTATAATCCTTCATAATCCAGGGGGACATATGACAGGATAGACAAACCCAAAACCCAAAGATTTTCAGTTTACAATTATATAAAACAGAGAAAAGCAGCAAATCTTGATACTTGAGCAATTTTTGTTTTTTTATAAATCTAAGTGAGTGTGACACTTATTCTGGAGTTCCTACAGTCTGAGCCCATTTCATTATACTTCATCTGGGCAACATTATCAGTACGACATTACAGTAAAGCTGTATGGAAAGAGCACAATTTGATTAAATTATAACGTTTTTGCGTTCCCTTGAGGTGGTTTTTGCCTTTGTTTTAAGAGCACTAAATGGATTATTGAAACGTCTTTGCCAAATAAGTCGCAGATGGTTAGATGACCAAGGCAACTTGTTTTGTTTCCAATTCGCAACCTCTACTACACTGCACTGTTCGTTGGCAGATTACAGTCTACTTCTGACCACACTACACTTTGCGTAGCCAAGTTTATTTGCTCCAAAGTTTGCTTAAAATTCTCTAGACAATTGAATGAAAACACGACTCATGACGACACACAAGGATCGTGTTACAACTAAGTGTGATGGCTGATTTTGTTTATGAGGACCAATGCTATTGACTTGAATGTCACACACATATACAAGTGTGTAATGTGGAAACTTGAAACCAGAGAACAAACACTGATAATGGACTTTACACTGAGGTGGAAGACATCTTGTCTTCAGCAGTTAAACTTTTGAAATGAGAAGATATTTGCATATTCATAGATTCTGGATTTTTCAGTGAGGGAGAAGGAAGAGAGGTCATTTTAAGTTTAAAATTTTTCAGTGAAAAAAGACCCACATCAGACACAAATTATGATTCACTACAGAGTATCTTTATATACTTGTCTTAAAACATGTCTGACAACAAAAGCAATTCTAAACAAAGCTGGTGATGACAGTAATAACGTCACGTCCTTTATTTATCATGTATCATGTACAAGTGAAGGTGTCAATACAATTGTTAAAAAAGTAAGACAACAGAAAATTAGGTAACTGAAGATTAAAAAAAAGATGTAAGTGTTTAAAGTCATTATTTTTGGACTGACTTTTTTAAAACAGACAGACCATTAGCTCCTCTATTGACAACAAGTGTTTGCTGTTGTTACCCTGGTAACCAGAACAAAAGTTTAACGACTATGTAAACAACAAAAAGCCTAATCTTGTATTAGCGGATGTCTAATTACATACACAAATTACTTGATTAACAACACAACAAAACAAAATCATTATATGATTTAGTAGGCTTGCAGATACATTTTTTTTTTATAAATTTAAAATGCATTGAGGTTCTGTGCGTTTCTCCTGCTTTCTGGGCGGAATCTTCCATCCCAGCTTGAAGTCAGTCCATCCCTGATCTTTTAGCACTGCTGCCAGCTGAAGAGAAATAAATTAAATAAAGTACACTCTTTAGTTTTCTGTCATTTTCTTCATCCACTTTCATTTTACTTCCTAAAATAAACAAAAACAGAGAAAGAGTTGTACCTTCTGCAGGATCTGGGTGTTATTAGCTGGATCTGTGATGTCAGCGTCCGTCTTAATCTCCATCCTGAGCATGGTCTTCAGTTTTACAGCTGAACAGTAAAATAAACTTGCAGTCACAAAACAGCGAGACTCATACTGTAAATTTTGATTATAGATCACAAGAATTTCTTGTTGAATAATCACCTTGATGGCAGATAAACGTATGCCTTTGACTGCAGGTTTCGTCATCCCATTTAATTAAAGAATTCACAGTCATACAATACTGTGAGCCACCATAGTGATCTGGGCTGCCCTGTTGCCAGGATTTGAAGGAGCTTTGGGACTTGTCGGACCAAGTCCACCGCACTCGGTACAGACCGATCCAAGCTGTAATATTGCCTGGTTTTTTAGAATAGACCTCAGTGTTTTCTTTATCGTTCTCAATCATAGCTAAGTCTGTGTAGTGTTCTCTACAGTAGTCGCGGGCGTTGGACCATGTTTTCTTCATTAAGATGAACACATAGGTTTTCTCAGTTTGTTTCGTCTCTGCAATAGACAGAAGTGAAGGCAGTGTAACAATTAATTACTGATGTATATTTGATAATGTCCCTTTTTAAAAATCAAGTTTTAACTATGCAGCAAAAACATATTTTTAGTCTATTTATCTCTCTCCTCTCAGCATAAAAAAGTGTTGCATTTCTCAACATATTTTGCACCTTTTGCTCAAGCTGCATTAACTGACTGTTTTGGTCATGTTTGTTTGTACTGCTCCTTTTAAAAGGCATTGAGAAAAGAAACGCAAGGCAATTTTAAAAGACCAACCCGTTCAAAACATCCAGTTTTCTGCCAGAAATATCCTTAGGTTTAAGCAACAAATCTACCTAGTTAGGTGAGGAAAAGATCATGGTTTGGCTTCAAATAAACCCTTTCTGGGTGCACATTATGTCAGGTGAGTCGTTAGTCACTCTGCGTCACTAATAGATGCAAATTTGTCAGAATTGCCAGAGGCGAACAAACACAATGTACTACGTAGAAACAAGAAGACAACATCTGTTACCGGCAAAACACCATCAACCAACCTCCGCAAAGCCGAGGAGGAATTCTAATTCTAAGTAACTATTTTAACTGTAAGCTCATATCTCATATTCATGGACTACTTTATTGCCTTCATACAATCCTTGTGAAGAAAGAAGTCATGTCTTAAAGGCATTACAAAGAAACAAAGGTTGAAAATCCTGCAAAAAAAAATATTTTACTGCAAAATATATTCTTAAATACAGATTTTGTAGACCACTGGTAACTAAGGGATTTGAAAACGAATTGTCTTTCTTTGGACAGTCATGACAGTCATGTGTGAGTCCAGTTACTAAAATTCAGAGGTCAGTCTGAAGCTTAGGAGCACTGACGAAGCTGTGGTATCTCACTTATTGGGGTGAGAATGTGTTGAAACGACACACTTTACACATTCCCAAAGGTGTTGGACGGGGTTGAGGTCAGGGCTCTGTGCAGACCAGTTAAGTTCTTCCACACCAAACTGGGAAAACCATTTCCTGATGGACGGCATTGTCACACTGAAACAGTAAAGGGTCTTTCTCAAACACTTCCAACCACAAAGTTGGAAGAACACGACAGACAGCAAAAAACATATTTGTAAAAGCTCTGGTGTTATAACTGTGCATTTGTAGCATAGTTATACATACCATGATGTTTATTTTCAGATGTGAAGGGAAGTCAGATTTGACCGACAAGTCCCCTGGGTTTAATGTTGAAGCTTTTTTTTGGAACCATACAGTGTAGAAAAACATTGAAGGCCCATTCATTTTGGTGATCAATTTGAGATCACTAGAATTAAATGAAATGCATTTGGGTCATTATAAATATTTACTTTAAAAAAGCGATGAATTCCAAATTTCGATCCAGGGGACTGGCGGCCATATTGTATTTGACTCCTCACAGTCCTCAGAGGTCAAATCTGACTTCCCTCCACATCTGAAAATGAACCTTACGGTATGCACTAACTTTTGGAAAGTCCTGCATCTCTCACAATGCTGATTGTTGTGGTTAACCCCGAGACTACACAAGGTCAGGAGATTTGAATCTAATCAATTTGTGTGTCAAAACATTATTTGCGGTGGATTACAGACAGCAAAAGAAAGGAGATGAGCAAGCAAATTTGTGGAAGTGATTTCTTATTCAAACCAGTAAAAGTAAATGTAAATGGATCTGTAGTGTCTCTGCTGCTGCTGCATTTGCCTTTGTTTTAAGCTCATTGTTGAGTTAAGGCTGTGTGATATCAAAGGTCATGTAATGAAGGTAGGTGTGTGTGTGTGTGTGTGTGTGTGTGTGTGTGTGTGTGTGTAAACTGGACTGTCGTACTTTTGGCTTTTTTCTTATTTTACATCTGATTTACAACTTCAGTTCAAACAATTAGCAGTTAGTCATTTTATTGAATTAAATATAATTTATTGTTAACTTCTCACTGTAATTAAAAGCTATCTACAGATCTTTAAGATTCTTAAAGTGCCTTAGATGGTAATAAAAGGTCAAACATTTAACTTACAAAAGTAAATTAAATGTTTTCTCTTGCCTGCTGTAGGCAGTAATATTAGTTATATTAATAAGTTCTGTTGTAGGAAACATTCAACTCACATGACTTGTCAGCTGTTTCTGCTGTCAGTGTTCCTGGATATACATTTATTGTCTTCGTTTCCAGAAAACGTGAAACATGGCCAAAACAAACTGACATAAAAGAGCAAATTAAATAAAAATATAATCCCCCACAATCCAACACATCTTCATATGTACTGTTTTGTTCAACATATGTCAGGATAGACAAACCCAAATATATTCAGTTTACAATTATATAAAACAGAGAAAAGCAGCAAATCTTGACACTTGAGCAGATGCTCAACCGTGAGGCGGCAATTTTAGTTTTTTTAAAAATCTAAGTGAGTGTGACACTTATAATTATTCTGGAGTTCCTACAGTCTGAGCCCATTTCATTATACTTTATCTGGGCAACATTATCAGTACGACATTACAGTAAAGCTGTATGGAAAGGGCACAATTTGATTAAATTATAACGTTTTTGCGTTCCCTTGAGGTGGTTTTTGCCTTTGTTTTAAAAGAGCACTAAATGGATTATTGAAACGTCTTTGCCAAATAAGTCGCAGATGGTTAGGTGACCAAGGCAACTTGTTTTGTTTCCAATTCGCAACCTCTACTACACTGCACTGTTTGTTGGCAGATTACAGTCTACTTCTGACCACACTACACTTTGCGTAGCCAAGTTTATTTGCTCCAAAGTTTGCTTAGAATTCTCTAGACAATTGAATGAAAACACGACTCATGACGACACACAAGGATCGTGTTACAACTAAGTGTGATGGCTGATTTTGTTTATGAGGACCAATGCTATTGACTTGAATGTCACACACATATACAAGTGTGTAATGTGGAAACTTGAAACCAGAGAACAAACACTGATAATGGACTTTACACTGAGGTGGAAGACATCTTGTCTTCAGCAGTTAAACTTTTGAAATGAGAAGATATTTGCATATTCATAGATTCTGGATTTTTCAGTGAGGGAGAAGGAAGAGAGGTCATTTTAAGTTTCAACTTTTTTCAGTGAAAAAAGACCCACATCAGACACAAATTATTATTCACAGCAGAGTATCTTTATATACTTGTCTTAAAACATGTCTGACAACAAAAGCAATTCCAAACAAAGCTGGTGATGACAGTAATAACGTCACGTCCTTTATCCATCATGTATCATGTACAAGTGAAGGTGTCAATACAATTGTTAAAAAAGTAAGACAACATATGTGTTTAAAGTCATTACTTTTGGACTGACTTTTTTAAAACAGACAGACCAGTAGCTCTTCTGTTGACAAGTGTTTGCTGTTGTTACCCTGGTAACCAGAACAAAAGGACTATGTAACCAACAAAAAGCCTAATCTTCTATTAGCGGATGTCTAATTACATACACAAATTACTTGATTAACAACACAACAAAATCATTATATGATTTAGTAGGCTTGCAGATAAAAAAATATGTTATAAATTTAAAATGCATTGAGGTTCTGTGAGTTTCTTCTGCTTTCTGGGCGGAATCTTCCATCCCAGCTTGAAGTCAGTCCATCCCTGATCTTTTTGCGCTGCAGCCAGCTGAAGAGAAATAAACTGGGCTTTAGATATGTACGTAAACTTCGTAAAATGTAAACAAACACGTCACAAACATCAGTAACATAACTTCTAAATAACTCTTCTGGTTAAAAGTCCTGTGTTGGTCTCTCCAGCCCCGTGTGGGTTTTCTCAGTCTTTATTCAACCACACGTTTTCTCTGAGTGTCTGATAATGACGCGGATGGGTTTACACGGCATTTACTTGAAAGACCGCTGCGTCTCATACGGACGCTGAAGGATACCCTGTGCGTCGGTATCAGACCCTAAAGGGGGCGTGACGAAGCGGTCGGTATCCGACGCCCTGGAAATGAGAATGAGCTGTAATATTGTTAAAGACGACACAGGTGTTTTGGATAATGTACCATCATAAAGCATAAAATAATTAATGCAACACAGTTTTACTTGAGGGAGTTATGTGATTTAACAGCTGTTAACATAGTACATTTTCATCTCATTTGTTACTGAAGTCTGATTCTTGAGGTCTGATGCCAAAGGTTAACTGATTCTAAGGTCCGATGCCGTGAGTTCTGATTAGAACCGATTCTGATGCCCGATTCTGGCAACTGATCTTAAAATCTGATACCAAAGTTCTGATACTCAGGTCTCATAGCCGGGTTCTGAAGCCTGAGGACCGAATCCTGAGATCTGATCTAAGGTCTGACGATGGCCAAAAATGTTTCCTCTTTTTTTCTCATGAGAGAATGAGAATATGGGCTGGAACTTTACCTGCTGTAGGATCTGAGTGTTAGTAGCTGGATTTGAAAGGTCAGCATTGGTCTGAATCTTCACCCTCACCACGGTCATCTTCACTTTAAGGGCTGGACGGTCCAACAAACAACCAGAAGCCAAGGAGAGAAATATTATTGCACTGACAGAAAAAAACAAAACAGAGAAGTAAATATGTGATTTATATATATATATATTTTTACCTCCATGGCACCAGAAGGTAAGCTCATTGCTACAGTGCAAATCATTCCACTGGTGTTGTGAATTCTCAGCTGCACAGTAATTGTTACCATCCATTTTTCCACTTTGCCAGTTTCTGAAGGAGCTGCTGCTCTTGTCGGACCACCTCCACGGCACACGGTACAAGCCAGTCCATACATTGTACGATTGTATTACTGAAGTCAGCCTTGAGTTTTCTTCATCATTCTCCATCATAGCCAGGTCGGTGTGGTGTGTTCTGCAGTAAGTCTGGGCAGCCGGCCAAATCTTGTTCTTCGTAATTACAGCATATACTTTCTGGTCTGGTAAATGTTGATCTACCGATAGAAGTAAAAGAAAAGCTTCTGTTACTGCAAAGACTCAAGTGTGTGATCAAGTTAATAGCAGCTAGAATAAAAACAGGATGTTATTGCTGTCCTCCAGGGATTTAACTTCTCACCTCGCTGTAGTGATGTAGAAGTGGACTACAGGGTGTGTCAGTACACTGTGACATCACCGAGGGGGGTGATCTTGGGTAGGGCTGGGTGGCTAAAATCTTATATCCTGATTTAAGTAATTTCATATTCCAATAACGATATACATCATCATATAGCATGTTTTCTGGTAATTCAATAAATAAACTCTATATCAAATAATCACATGGTAAAGCCTTTTTTTTAAAAACTGGCCAAATAAAAACTACTGAATATTTTCTCATTTTTTTAAGAACTTTAAAGCTAAATTTTTCTGAAAAAAATTAAGTTGAGCTTTAACATTTCCGCATCATCTCAAATTATCTTGAATATGCAAACCAGCCATTTTTGAAGAGATATAAGACATAAATGAGACCAAATAAATGCATTTAGGCGGAGTAAACAGGCTCTCATTCTTTTAATTTCCTCTCATTAGTTAAAACAGAACGTATGCTATCCGTTCGTAATAGGTTCATTGATAAAAGCTACAATTATCAGAACAATACGAACATTCAGGCTTAAAAGTGTACTTGAGATAAAAATGTTAAATAAAAGACTGGAAGAAATTCTGCAAATTGATTTGGCAACAGCAGTATGCATTTCTATACTGCTTTTCAATTCTTGGTTCACTCTTTAAATCAATAAACATTATATTTTTTCTTACCGTAACAAACAAAAAATCGGTTCAAAAGACAGTCAATATCATTCCATCTTCCATTAGACTCTATTATCACACATGCATGATTGTAGCTATTGTAATTTGGCTGATCTGGATGCCACTTTTGGTAGCCAGTTATGCTTGTCCCACCAGTTGTGGACCATCTCCAGGAGTTTGTGTCATTGCCCATGATTCCCTTCCAGGATTTTGGGTCATCGGTCAGTCCAATCCAGATCCATGAGGAGATCGAACTAGGTCTGTTCAGCCTGCTTGCGTCTTCCATGCTTTCAATGGTCGCCAGGTCAGTGTGTTTCAGTCTGCAGTAGTGCTGAGCATCGGTCCATTTCATTGGCAGGTTGACATGGTGGTACTCTCGAGGGACAAGGGCGGCGTGAGACCAGGAAGTAAGGCCAAGTCCTGAGGGTTGATGAGAAAGAGGGCACATTTGGCTGTGAACTATCAAAAATCATGGTTGGATCTGTTGATCTGAATCATTTCAAAAGGCTTTATTTTTAGTTTCTAAGATGAATTAGAGAGAGATCAGACCAGGTTAGTGTTCGTACACGTTTTGGCCAATTGACTACAAATCACATATTTTTAAAATTACTGTTGACAGTCTTTTTGTTCAGTTTTGGCTTGATATGATTGTAAGAGCTATATATTTTATGTTAATATTTGGACAATCTACTCTTTCTGCCTGCGTAAACCACAAACCACAGTGCGTCAGTGGCCCTTTGATTAATGTTTGTTTTATTTTGATTTATTGGACATATGGCCACTACAATGATCAACAGCATCAAATATATCAACCTGCCAGAAGAGGAGTCAGAAAACCTTTCCTTTGTCTATCATGTAGAAAAAATGTGTTCTAATTTAATCACATGCAGTATTGCAATTATTGGAGAAAAATTTCTTTTAATCATATCTTTGAGAGTGTGATGGTTCATTTTAAGTATCAAAAAATTAAGAAGATAGATTCAATTGAGCTGGCCAATGGTTTCTATTTGTCTTTTAACATGAATTAACAATCTTCTGACATTTTCCATCTGAATTAAGGGATGAACAATGATGGTCAAAGGTCATACGATTTCAGAAGCCCTTCTGTACATTAACTAGTTTTTACAGGCCGACATTTCTCATCTGTCTGATTCAAAAGGAAATACAAATGAGAACCAACAACAATCACCAATCACAATGTAATTATGTAAAGATATTGTCACTCTTACCAAAAAAGACGGAAATCAAAAGCACAGTCCAATCCATTTCTGATTTCACTGAAAAGTAAAAAAAAAAAAAAAGATATACAGTATATATATATATATATAAGCAAATTAGAAAAGTACTAAAAGCATAATTTGCCATTAGAGCATATATCCTGCATATGTACAAGATATTTTACACCTTCAGTAAGCTCGACCGTGGCTTGGTCAAATATTTGTAATAGCTATAGTTTTGAGAGTTGTATAAATTCTGTACTATACTGATAATAACATACCTAATAACTACTACTACTACTACTACTACTAATAATAATAATAATAATAATAATCATAGTAATTATAAAAGAATGAATAGATTGGTACTCACATACACAAAGTCCAGTGTTTTAACTCTTTGCAGCAAATCAACCAAACTTGGAATCGCTTTGTAATCAAATGTCTGCTCAGCTTTCAGTATTTCAAGTATCCTGTGCTGTGCTGCATTTGGTTATGCTCTAATTTAAATATGCAAATAAACAATATGACAAAAGTCACCTTGGTGTTGTATAACCATGATGTTTCAAAATGTAAACGTTGTTTTTTCATAAACCGAGGTCTACAGAAACCCTGTGTCTGTGTTAAACACTTTTAAAGAAGGTAAAGAAAAAGTGTTAAATGAAAGAATTCATCCTTTTTTTCAAGTCAAGACTGTACATTTCCTTCAGAGGCAAGAGAAAACAAACAAAAGCAACCCAATACATTGTACCTCTTACACTTGTCAAACACACTATATGAGATATAAACAAAATACATTAAACATACAACGCTGCCATACCTTGATCATAGACACTTAACAAAAACTGAGCTATGTCAAATGTCTTGTATGTAAACATGAACTGTAATCTACATTATTCTGTCATATCTAACAGATCAGAAGATATCTTCAGGAGAAGCTTACTTTCAACGAATCATGATAAAAACAAAAGTAGAATACTAAATATATTTTGTGTTATACCATTTTTCTTTAGAATTTGTTCATAGCAGAGACTTAAAATAACAAAAACTACAAGGCAACTTATCTTTAAATTATAACACCGAGGCGGGTGCAACAAGTAATGAGGTACGGCGCTGAAATAATTGTTATAATTACACTTTACACCTTCCCTATTACTCTAGTCTGGATTTGACAAGTTTAAGTGTAGTGGTTTTTGATCTAGACATGGTCCAATACAGCCTAGATGAACAAAAACATATAATTATATAATTGAGTTATATAAACACATCACTATATGTCAGAAAATTTTGAACAAATATCCAAGGTGGTCTTTAAATGTTTTGTCAATCCAAAACCCAAAGATATTTGATTTAATATAACACAGAGAAATGCAGGAAGTCTGAAAACGGCATCTTCAGAAATTTTTACATGAAATATTTCTGTACTTTTAGATTTTATTAAAATGTTGGTGATTTATTCTACAGTCGTTGCAGCTCTAATTATAATTTTTTTTAACTCTTCTATTAACTGGAGCTCAATTAAACACACAAATAACTTCATCAACAACAAAGTGTTTATATCATCATTTAAAAGAAAAGATGTATTTTATATACAGTATTATTGTTGAAATGAGTCCTCCATGATGGACATTAAGGATGACTTTGTGGTCTGATAGACATGATAGACATGATAGACTATGTATATACATTATGATGTTTAGGTTCTATACACTACATGAATGGAGCACTGTGTTGGAAGCTGTGTATTTTCTTATTTTATTTAACAAGGTAATCAACAATCTCTCTTACCAGGGCGACCTGGCAGCATGAGAAAAGTTACAGACAACAATTACCGCAAAAAAGCATAAGTCAAGGAGTAAAAATATGAAAAAACATACGCACAGTGATAAGTACCAACCGATTCACTCACCATTTTACTTGCAAGAATTTCAAAATCAGACAGAGAAACCGATTCTCTTAGTTTCACTTTGAATAGAAATCCAGACTATATGATTTGCTCTCAGACTATAATTATAGTCAGATTTCTATGCAATCAAATTGCAAATGTATGAAGGGAGTTTACCCAGAATGGCTTATAATAAATTATATTAATGATCAAGTACCAATGACTGAGCCTACGTGAGGCCAGAGATGGCCAACCAGCCCTGGAGAAAAGTATGAAATGATCTCAGAAATCTCAGTGCTCAGTGATATTTAGTATTGAACACGTGCAAACAATGTGCACATGCATTCATATTAGGGCTGTCAAAGTTAACACGATAATAGCAAATTTGTTTCAACACCACTCATTTCTTTAAATTGAAGCATTGACGCAGGTCTCTGAGAAAGTATTCGGACCGCATCCAACGACTGCCCATAGGGCGCTGGAGGGATGACGTATTTTTGTAGTTTTTCTAGAAAGTATTATTGTACCTTCTGTGGCAAAATGGAACATTCACGAGGTCCAATCTAGAGTCCAAGCTAATGTTAGCAAAAGAATGTCCAAAAGGTTTTGAACAGAATTTTGCCTTGACCTAAATACATGTCCTTGAGTTCTGGCAATCTCAAAATTATCCCCAAATGGATGGGCATCCTCAACTTAGTTAGAAATGACAACTTAAATGTTTTTCTACACTGACGGTATGCACTAACTTTTGGAAAGTCCTGCATCTCTCACAATGCTGATTGTTGTGGTTAACCCCGAGACTACACAAGGTCAGGAGATTTGAATCTAATCAATTTGTGTGTCAAAACATTATTTGCGGTGGATTACAGACAGCAAAAGAAAGGAGATGAGTAAACAAATTTGTGGAAGTGATTTCTTATTCAAACCAGTAAAAGTAAATGTAAATGGATCTGTAGCGTCTCTGCTGCTGCTGCATTTGCCTTTGTTTTAAGCTCCTTGTTGAGTTAAGGCTGTGTGATATCAAAGGTCATGTAATGGTGTGTGTGTGTGTGTGTGTGTGTGTGTGTGTGTGTGTGTGTGTGTGTGTGTGTGTGTGTGTGTGTGTGTGTGTGTGTGTGTGTGTGTGTGTGTGTAAACTGGACAGTCGTAGTTTTAGCTCTTTTCCTTCTTATTTTACATCTTCAGTTCAAACAATTAGCAGTTAGTCATTTTAAAACACTTAGGTGTGTGGCTAAGCTTTTATTTCATATATATTTAATGCACTTCTATTGAATTGAATTGAATATAATTTATTGTTAACTTCTAAAGGTATCTACAAATCTTTAAGTCTTCAAATCCCTTAGATGTTAATAAAAAACAGAAGCGAGGCATACAGAGAGGTCTACAATATACGTTTGATGGATATATCCAGGATTTCAAACTGATTCAGCTGCTAAAACAAGTTAAAAAGATAAAGATAGAAGCTAAAGCTGACAGATCTCAGTGTAAACGTAAACTACCACATCACCTGGAGATCGAGACAGAAGAAGCATGTTCTTACATTCAGTAGCTGGTGTAGAATAGCACATAGTTAATGTGTGCTAATGTTAGCTCCACAGGTTTTTACATAAATATTTACGTAGAAATGTAGCGTTTTAGAAACGTTTATACTTTTCCAACATCTCCTATTAACGAGTATCAATATTAGATTAGATTGTGGTGCAGGAAGTTGTTAAATACTTTTATTTTGGAGTTTCAGTCAGCACACAAACACTTAATAGGAAATGAATATACCAGAATTATCCTCTCATTAATCTATTTTTAATATATGTATTTAATGATTGTAGTTCTTTATAAATCCCTTTACAAATAAAACATGATGTACAAGAACAGCAATGCAAGATAATGAAAACTAGATCAATGACAACAACGTTCAGTATTATGGGAGACATTGATTGGAAAACAATACATCATTGTTATTAGTTTATATATTGGTCACACTCTATACACTAAGTCTAAGTTATACATAATGTGTAAAACACGCTGAATCAGAAATCAGAAAAGCTGCATATTTACACTGCAGATGCAACACTTTGATTTATTCAGTGTGAAAGCTAAAACAGAGAAAGTAAAACTGCTGCAATGATTCCAGTCTTTAACATAAAAGAGCACAAACATTCATGTATTCTTTGTTTCCAGAGTAACTGGAGAGTAACTTCTTTGTATGAACGATGCTGTGGTGCATCTCTCTGGGAGTTGTTCTCACAGCATCATCAAGCATCTAAACAGAAAGATAGAAGCATTTTTTGGTATTTGGAGAAGATTCAGTGTGTGTGTGTGTGTGTGTGTGTGTGTGTGTGTGTGTGTGTGTGTGTGTGTGTGTGTGTGTGTGTGTGTGTGTGTGTGTGTGCACGCGCACCTTGTACTGCTTTCATTGCTCAACTTGTATCTTCTCTGGAAGTTTCCTCCAGGTCAGTTGGAAGTCAGTCAAACCCTGCTGAGCAAGTGCTGCACTTAACTAAAGAAGAAAAGAAATGACACTTTAAGTATTTTGTTTCGTGCGCGCACACACACACACACACACACACACACACACACACACACACACCCTTAAAACCAAGTCTGAACTGTCAAACAGGCCTTTGAACAAGCGAGGACCGGTCAAAATGTCCTCACTTTGCAAAAATGTCCCCTCAGGTCTGAAAACTCCTAATGGTCCTTACAAAGATATATATTTAAAAGTGGAAACACACACACACACACACACACACACACACACACACACACACACAATACCTGCTTTAGCAGGTCGGCACTGAGGGCTGGATCTTCCATGTTCTTGCTGGAATGGATCCTTATCCTCACCACTGTTTCCCGTGCTTTGTAAACTGCACAGGGTCACAAATACCAGGAGGAAGTTTAAAACACACACACACACACACACACACACACACACACACACACACACACACACACACACACACACACACACACACACACACACACACACGAGATCTGTGTTTTCTATCAGCACCAGTGGAGCTAACCGGTGTCAGTCCTCAAGGAGGCGATTCAGAGCTAATCATGATTGATCAATGTTTCCATGACCACTGCAGTAAACAAACATGACACATATACCGATGCATGTTCAGCTAGCACTTTGTCAAACTGCACAGCTGTGGTAGTTTTGAGCAGAAGTGAACCCAGACAGGAGTCAGCTTTCTCCTGTCGTTTCATGCTATGGCGCCCTCTAGCTGCAACACTCAGAATGCAGCTTGCACTTGTGTTGCATTAAGATTTTTCAGGAGACGCATTCCTGAACGTGTGAAATCGATCTTGCTTAGCTCATCTGCGTTAGCCTACATGTGTGTGTTTGAGCCTTTAGTTTTTTTCAAACTCAATATAACATTTTAGACTGTTTCTGTGGTGGGTTGCAAAGGGTTCCAAGACATTTTCCAAGAAAGTCAAGATGGGGAATTATGGAAGATGTGCACAATTGAAATAAAAAAATCGACATTATCTTTTGGTGTGAACTACCGTTTTGGAGGGAAAGTTCAATACAACATTAAATGAGTTAAGTTCAACTCAACTAAATTGTTGATTTCTATTAGGAGGGTTTATAATTATGTCAGCTTAAGATAATAAAATGTTAGTTTCTATCGGCGTACAACATGATCAATACAGTCTAAAGAAATAAACTCTATATTTCCATTTTTTCCCCTGTTAATTCTCATGGAAAGTTTCCACCTTGAATATTCCCAAAATGGTGCAACCCTGCAGGAAACAACAGCAACAGGCAACAAAATTACAGCTTCAGTTTCTACTTTGGCTGAAAGCAACATTCAATCAGATCAATGCGTCTTCCATGCTGTGTCTAACATCTCATCTAACGGTAAGCTTAAAAAGGGGAAATGTTCGCGTGATTCACACCTCCAGTGCAGAAGAAAGGATAAGTCGAGTTGCAAGGCTTGTCAGTCCAGCTTCCGTTTGTCAACATTACGGTGGCACAGTTGTCTAACACGTTCAGCTCGCCGGGTTGTCCATTTTGCCAGTTCATGAATCCTTTGTTTTCTCCAGGTTCTCCGTACCAACCCCAGAGTTTACGTTTGTAAATGCCAATCCACGCTGGCCACACTTGACTACTAAATGACCCCAAGATTTGAGAGTTCATCACTGAATCTTTCATGGAGACCAGATCGCTTCCGTTAGCTTTGCAGCTGGCTTTGGCCTCAATCCAAGTACTTGGACTCTGATTAAGATAGTACTGCTCACCTGTTGAGATAAAGAAAATGAGTAAGTAGAAGAAATAGTTGAACAAAGGTTTTAAAAAGGTACCGTGAGCAAATGGATTCATATCACAGCTATTAGGTATTAGCCGTAGTACAGTAAAAAGGTGTGGCCAGCGTGGGCATCCGAAGTAAAGTATCAGTTGTTGCTAACTAACATTGATTACATGAGCCACTTGATGACAGGCCACCATTGTCAAGGATCATTAATGAGGGAAGACATCTCACTCCATAACACCACTGTGCTTCTCGAGTAAAATCATCAGTGGATTGCATCGTCAAATGTGCGTTCTCCTAGATAAACTTTCATTCATGTTATCATATCATATAATACATATAATATAGTAGTAAATGCATTTACTCAAATACAGTAACTCAGGACAATTTTGAGGTACTGTACATGAGTATTTCCATTTTGTGCTACTCTAATCTAATCCAAA
The DNA here is from genome assembly GCF_023349555.1 of Cebidichthys violaceus. Lineage (NCBI taxonomy): Eukaryota > Metazoa > Chordata > Actinopteri > Perciformes > Stichaeidae > Cebidichthys > Cebidichthys violaceus. The sequence continues at coordinate 288,184 of NW_027176289.1, forward strand.
ATGTCAAGACTGTACCAACCACCCACCATCATGACAAACAAATGGTTTCTTATCGGAGCAGCTGGCATCTGTCCACGCCCCATCACTGCACATGGCCGCGCACATCGCAGCGTTTTTATTCGGAGGACTAAATTTCCAATTTGGAGCCGTGACTTGTCTTCCGTCAAGCCAGGTCCATTGTAAGCCATACACAAACAGTCCTATCCAGGCTTTGCCTGTGTATCCCCCCGTTGGAGTGTTGCAAACGGCGTTGGCGTCTTCCATGTTCTTTATTTGGGCCATTGTAATGTACTCTGAGTTGCAGTACCTTTGGGCATCCTCCCAAATCATCTCCTCTTCGATGAAGTAGTAGACGTATGGAAAAGAAGAGGAGAGGACGCAGAAACCTGAGCAGGGAAGTGTATTTGTTTTGACAGCTGTACTTTTTTTATACCAAATTGTAATTACCAAAAATTGAGCAGTGATACACTTCACAATTGGAAATGTGATGGTCCAATAAGATCTAATCTATCAATCATCACAAAAATCCCATCTCACCTGTGAGAAAGAGTGTCGCCAACACGGCCTTGTCCATGCTGACTTTGATTAACTCTAGACGAAAGAACATGAATGAACATAAAGTACATAAGTATTTGCATCAAAATATAGTTAAAGTACCAAAAGTAAATGTACGCTTTGTGCTAATTTCAGAATAAAGATTATAAAGATTATTGATCTATTAATGTGTTCATCACATGAATGTTGCAACTGTCAAAGCTTTATTTTTTCATTTTTACAATGAATCAATAAAGCCTTACCTTTATATTACACCATAATTTATGTGTTGATTGTATTTTGTATTGTTGATCTAAATCTGCAAACTTAACTATCAAATAAAAATAGTGCACTAAAAAAAGTATAATATTGGCTTCCAAAATGTGGAGTAGTTGAGTAGAAGTATAACGTAGCATAAAATGGAAGTACTCAAGTGCAGGTACCTTAGAATTGTACATTAGTACAGCACTTGAGTAAATGTACTTTCCACCACTGCTTGACACTAATATTACCAACAAATGAACCTAATGACCTAAACTGATATTTTGACAGGTATGAATACACGTTTGGCTCTTTGAGATTTCATTGATTTTGTCTTTTGTCACTTTGAAGTAAAAATGTTACAAACATCGGCCTCCTATTCGTTTCCAGAATGTAACCCAAACATGGTGAAGCTGCTTTGAGCTCATATGGTGCACAATACCTGAATATACACTTAACCTCAAGGCAAAATTAGTATTGTACTTTTACTTTTAATTAAAGACTCAGCTGTTTTCAGACCTGACTTCTCTTTGTGTTTACCTTTTGATTTTTTTGTTTTAGGCAAAACATGTTGAACCCTGTGTAGCTGTAAACAATTATGGAGACAATTATTTACTTTTTTGATCAAAGTCTTTTTTCACCCTCATTTTCCATTTTATCCTTCACGTTCATTCAATCAATTCAAATATGTATGTTGCTCTCAGTAGAGAGAAGTAAAGAATAAGAAACTCTCAAGTCAGTTTTGTATTCTATGGTGATACATTTATGACAAGCTGCATAAAAGTCTTTTCTCCTTTTGCACTAAGCAGTGTCAGATAGTTACAAAACCAATATATGAAGCTACATATTTACTAAGATTCACACTTACCAAATTTCAAATGTCTTCAGTTGATTGAGCTTGCGTGAGCATCTGTTTGTCCTCTTCAGTGTTTGACCACTACCGTTGTGTTTGAGGCTCCTTTTCTATGTTAATGCAAATCAGCACAGTTTGATCTACAGACGAACGATTAACTTTGAACGACACGGATTGGATGAGAAAACTGTGACCCACCCTCACTGACAAAAAAAAAAATAAAAAAAATAAAAAATCAACCTTTTCCACTGTCACGGCCGGAACAAAAGTTATTACTTGCAGATCATAACAGCAGAGATAATTTAGCTTTGTTTGATCTTTTTATAAAGACATGATTTGGAAATGCTCAAAACCTTAATGTCTGACCAAAAAAAAAACAGTGAATATTAAATCACAAATATCCTGAAATAACATTTTTTTTTAAATTACTAGATAAGTTAATAAGTTACTAGAAAGTCAATGTTTTTCCACCAGCCTTTGATATTTTAAATGCAACATCATTATTATTATTAATATTTTATCATTTTAAGAGCCTATTAAACTCATAGAAGGAACTTCAAAGTATATGTATCCCCTTGTGTTTAAAAGAAAGCTTCAATATTTTTGAGAAATATACTCATTTGCTTAGTAAGATGAGGTGATTGATACCATTCTGGTCTGTAGGCTATGCTTAGCTTAGCATAAAGACTGTAAGCGTGAGGAGACAGCTAGCCTGGCTAAACGAACAAGAGTATTCATTGATTAAGTCGAAGCTTTCTAAGTGCTGGTTGTTGTATTTTTTAACATTGGAAATGTCTATGTTTTATATGATGCAACAGCCAACAGCCGGCTAGCTTAGCTTAGCATAAAGACTGTAAGCAGGAGGACACAGATAGCCTGGCTTAACAATTATGATAATGTGTTGATTCGTAAGCTATAGTGCTGGTGGGTGTATTATTTTTTAACTCATGTTTGAAGGTCTATCTTAAATATAAGCAACAGCAACCAGCCGCTTAGCTTAGAATAAATACTGGTATTTACATTCTTTATGCTAAGCTAAGCTAACTTGCTGCCATCTGTAGCTTTAATATTTAACGTGTGGCATAACTCTTCTCATCTTCTCGGAAAGAAAGCAAAGAAGCGTGAAATGTCAAACTACAAGCTGCAGCTACATTCATGACACACACCTGGAGATTCTTGTCTTTTCTCTTCTATTACCACATTTACATCATCGTGAGACCCGAGTAGATGTCAACATCATGTGGTCAGTTAGATTTGAATGAATCATCTGGAAAAACAATGAATGCAAATAATAAGTTTGCAACATGTCTTTTTGGTGATCGGGTTTAAGAGAAATTTACCTGAACCAATCAGACAAATCAGAAAGAATTGGAGTAGTGCAGTAGTGATGTATGGGACAATGTGGAGGATACTTAGACTGAGTTTTGGTGAGACAGAGCACCTTAAACCCTTCAAATAAAACATACTTAAAAGGGAACAATCAAATGATCGGTTACAAAAAAAAAGTCACACCAAACAGATGGATTCATTCTTTTGTTTCCTGTCATTTAAACATTTGAAGGTAGCCTGCTAAATGTTTGATATTTTGAGTCCTTTTATGCCACTGATTTGATAACATGTAATAAAAAATGTGCCGCACATTGTTTTGTTAAATGATACCTGCTCTCCACGCTCTCACTTTAATTTCTACAAGGTCGATGACATAAAACATCAGACTTTAGTTCTTCGTCATCAGCTCAGAATGGATGTTGATGGTATTGTGTGACCTCGTGGATTTGAATGATACATTTAAAGAGATTTGAATACAGAGACGAACGTCGCGTTAAAACGTCCGTAGAGAAGAAATCTACGCTGACCTAAAAAAAACAATGAGTTTGAGTGAAGGACTTTGTGTGCACAGGTCAATATTTACCTGCTCATAGTTTGCGTGGGATGAAGTGGAGGAAGCAGCTCCAGACGTGTGACGCACCTCTGCAGGTGTTTTCACTTTGTGCTTGATGAAATGCAGCCGAGGTAGAAAGTCGTGCCGCAGGCTGCTCATGGATCATTGGACTCTAAACTCATTTTATATTTGTTGAAAATGTACATTCGGAGGGTTTTGAATACAAAGACAATCTCTTGTTAAAACATTGTCCTTTTGTGGAAAATAAATCTCTAAGTTGTCTTTCAGATACAGATATAAAATTGTGCTTTTAGTATAAAATCTGAGCGGTCAGGCTTCCTCAGATGTTTAAAGATTAGTTTTATACCTCTCTGGTCACTGATTTTGAGATTTGGCTCTTTGTCTTAACATACAAAATACGGCATGATGCTTGTGTGCATCTACTGTATTACCTGTCTGTGTGAGTGTATTCTGAACCCATTTTTTTAAGGTGATTTATAAGTTTAGGGTCTTTCATTTTGGCTGCAAGTCTGTGCACCTGCTCTGCATCAATCTGATTGTAATCAAGCCTAAAATGCCACCCGGTTCTGTTTTTTGGGGTCATCTGGGCTCAACTCAACCTCGACTAAAGGGCAGTTTCAGATCCTAACTGTCTTGTGTAGTAAAATGAGAGGTTCCTTCCTCGTATGTTTCTTTTTATTGTAAAGTTTCTTTGGAAAAAAAAAAAGTTGGTTATTGAAAAAAAAAAAAAAAAAAAAGGTGGAAAAACTGCGTTAATAATATATATTTTTTACACCCTGAGGAAATTTGAAACTCAAAGAAAATTGCACATTTCCAACTTGTGTACATGTGGTAGAACAATGGTGATGGCATGGGTGTTATGGGGCAATGTGGTGATGATGGGAAAAGTGAGAGAATAAAAGTTTCAGGTCTTCTTTAAAATAGATTGTTAGCTTAGCTGATTTGAAACATATGCCAGTAAATTGGAAAGTTGATCTGCAGGTGGATCGTTGGAGGCTAAGCTCATTCATATTACGCAACAATTTGCAAAGACAAACTTGTAACGTCAGGTTATCAAGTGGAAAGTGAGTTGAAATCAAGATGCTGCTGTTGAACAGCTCCACCTAGTGGAGAACAACTGCCACTCTGAAGTCAGCTTCATTCATTCAACAATACTTAGAGTAAACACACAAAGTACAAAGAGTATTTTTCACTTGTATTTATTCATACTATATCATTTATATTCTATGTTCATCAGATATTTATATATATATAAATTTATATAGTTATTTACATATGGCAGTGTTGCCAGTTGAAGAAACATATTTCAACAAAATGGATGACAAACATTAAAATTCAGTGCTATGCTGAAAGCACACAAAGCTCAATAAAAAAAAAAATATATATGTACACAAAAATGGGAAAAACAGCAGAAACACATGTGACAATGTTCACATGTAGCGTTTACATGTTACTTGGTTTTTCTGCTCCAGAACATGTGCAAATGTAGTGTTGCTTTAAAAAAAAATTAAAAAAAAAAAATGGCATCACCGACTCCCCCAGAAAAATCACCAGACAGTGTACAGGCAGTTGTAAAAAAAAAAAAAAAGGAAAAAAAATTAAATAAAAATAAAACATTCGACACTATTTACAGTGAAACTGTGAACTGATGCTTTCTGAGACGAGAGGGAGAAGACCCAAGTCAAAACTGTTTGCATTAAGTACAGCCATGCATTAGCAGCGGTCGTCACACATTCGTCGATACATTTCTCCGATTATCTCGCCGACATCAGTCAAGAATTATTGGACCAAACCAACATGCGGTGTGTCTGGTACACATCCCGTCTCTCACATTCGCCCGCTCGTCAGAGTACACACACTTTGGAATTAAACGGCTTTTGGGTCGAGCGATCGTTTTCATGAAGCCAGTCGTGTGTTCTTCGTTTCCTCTGGAAAATATAAAAAGCGCTGACACTTTTGTTTGCGCACGCTCTTCTATAAATACAGTACGTCTTTATATTCTTCTCTCTTCGGGTCTACTCAACAAAAATAGAATAAAAAATAACTTTTGAATACATTCTAGGAACAAACACGCGACTGGGTTGGTCGGGTGGAGGGCGAGGGCGCAGTAAGAGGCAGGTCCTGGTGGAGGTGTGTGGATAAGGTGGACAGGAAGCTTTTTTGTTGTTTTTGTTTTTTCTTCACGGGTGCACCGTGAAGGAGAGCAGCTCCTCCGAGTGCATGTTGTTGAGTGAACGCAGCTCGGGAAGCTTGAGCAGCAGCTTGGTGAAGGTGGTGGCCGAGTCCTCGCCGTGGTTCTGCATCACCAGGTTTCTCAAACCCCGGATCAGTTTGTCCTGCAGGGCCTCGACTGAGCCCAGGTCCTGGATCCCCGAGCGATCTGTGCCAGAAGAGAAACGGAGGGAGAACGGGTTAATGTTGGAGGCCAGAAAGCCCTTTCATTAACCATTAACGTTTTAGAGAGAGAGAGAGAGAGAGAGAGAGAGAGAGAGACAGAGAGACAGAGAGAGAGAGAGAGAGAGAGAGAGATTTCTATCAAAACCAATGTAAACAAACAAGTTTTCTTACCGGCTGAGACGAGCACCACGGCCGTGAAGAGGCTCATTTCGTCCGAGTCGAGCCGCAGCGCCGCCAGCTTCTCGCTGAACTCGCACATGGAGTTGAGCAGCTCGCCGGCGCCCAGCGACCGCAGCGTGTCGAGGCTGTAGCGTTTGCCGCTCAAGAAGGTCACCGTGCGCTCGACCACGTTGAACAGAGAGGCGAATCGGACCATCAGCACCTGGGAAGAGAGCGGAGGAGGTTGGTTTGAGTTGTGCAGGTAAAGACAAGTCTCATCTCTTATAAGTAGAAATGTCTTTTAATGCACCAAAAGAGAGTTTGTGAAGACTCTTTCATTTCCATTCCAACTGTTATCAGAGTAAATATTATCTGTTTAAAAAGCCACGGTGGCTCCTACATTCCGGGTATTCGAGGAGCCCGCCCGCGTTTGACTTCAAAAAGCGAGCGCAGAACAACACGGAGCGTTTATTACCTCAAAGGTTCCGGCCTTCAGCAGGCCGACCTGGTCGTGCTCGGGGAGGTCACGGAAGCCTGGGATCCTCTTGGCGAAGTCGACCACGTCCCGCACGGCCGGGGTGAAGCTCATGGAGAACTCCTCCCAGACCTCCTGGCTCGGCTTGCGGGGGTCCACGTAAGGTGATGAGTTCATGGGACAGACCTGGAGAAAAGTCAAGTCGGTCAGACAGGGACGAGGGGGGGGGGGGGGGTGAGGCGCCTAACTTTTGTTTTAGATGCAAGAATATTGATAGAAATTTCAAGAATGAGAAAGACAAACCACTCACCAAGTGTGCTCTGCTGTTCACGCAGCTGGTTGGTCCATTATAACCACTTGAGGCAGTTTGTGTGTTCACGCCATGCTGTCTTTGGCCGTCTTCTGATGGTTTACAGCTTGGGGTGCCGTTGAGCTGCTGCTGCTGCTGCTGCTGCTGCTGCTGCTGGTGAACTCCCCTCTCCTCCCTGTAAGCGGCGTTGGCGACGTGCTGGCCGTTACTGTAAGCGCCGTGCTGGTAACCCCCGACGGCCACGTTGTTGTTGTTGTTGTTCCAGCAGCTCGTCCCGGACGAGGGCGAGGCCTGGACCTGTTGGCTGTACGCGAAGGCGTCGCGGTGCTGCCTGCTCGCCGTCGCGGCCTCGTCCTCGCCGCTGTCCGACCCGCAGGAGGAGGCCGAGCTGGAGTTTATGTCCATTGAAACCACGGACTCAGAGTCCTGCGGGCACCTCGGGGAGGAAGGGTTGGAGCACGACGGGGAGTCGGAAGCGGAGGAGGACGAAGAGGAGGAGGAGGAGGAGGAGGATAGCGAGGAGCTGGCGTCGCTGGTCATGGCCTCCATGGGCAGCGACGGGCTCTGGTGGCCGTGCAGCATGCTGTGCAGCTGGCTGTTGTTGCTCATCATGTTGTTCATGGCGTTCTGCATCTCCAGCAGCATCCTCTGCTTTTCCCTCTTTGGGATGCGGCCAAATCGGACAGCTGGGAGTAAAAAAAAAGGAGTGCCGTTAGATTGTGTCGAGATTAAAACAACGTTTAACGAGCTTTTGGAGTTAATGATTCAACTCGACCGCTCACCATCTCTGGACATGCCGACGGACAGACACTTCTTGAAGCGACACTGCTGGCAGCGGTTCCTGTTGATCCTCATGATGGTGCAGTTCTCCATCTTAAGACACTTCTTGTACTGGATGTTCTGCTGGATGCTTCTCCTGAAGAAGCCCTGAAGAAGAACAAAAAAAAAAAAAAACACAAGAGGTGAGCACAAGTCGTTCCAAGTCAGCAAACAGGATGTGAATCAAGCTTCTTCCTCTGGGGAACTCGTCTCACCTTGCAGCCCTCGCAGGCGTGGACGCCATAGTGGAAGCCAGAGGCCACGTCGCCACACACCTTGCACAACAGCACCATGCCGTTAATTTCTGCGAGAGAAAAAAAAAAAAAATAAGACATAAGCAATGAATTATGGGTAACCAGATCAGATACGCAACATATTTCTCAATCGTCTTAATAATACGACTTTTGATGCTGTGCTTACTGGTAATGCTGCTCTTGGCTGATGTGGAGGAGCGCCCGGCCTTCTCCGCGCCGTGGCCTCGCTGCTTGGCCGGCGGGGAGATGTCCACCACCATGCCCACGGCCCTGCTGGGCAGCGACTGGCGGGACACCGACTGCGACGCGGTCAGGAAGCCTCTGCCGGGGGTGCTCATCACGAAGGACTCCGGGCTGGAGGCGGAGCCGGAGGAAATGTAGGCGATGACTCCTCCTGTGGAGAGAGAGAGACGGTGACACTGTTATAGCGCGGTAATTACCTCCCTTTTTTTTTTTATTTCAAGGCAATTACAAACACAGCATTCAAAATCTATGTTCTTAAGCTTTGTAAGACAAACACACACACACACCCATATCGACATCCAGATATTCAATGCAATTCCACTTTTCTAAATGCCAAGCATGCCACAGTCACTGTGACACAAGAGACGATAACACCGGTTAAACCGCAGTCGTTAGATCTTTTTTTATTGTTTTGTGTGCCAAATTACACTTGGCAGTACATCAAGTACACAAATGTGCCAACTTGACACGCCTAGACGAGCGGAGCGGTCCAGAATGTGTGCGTTTCCTGGTTTGTTCGCTGCTCAGATTGACCTGCTCTTATCAGCCACAGGGCTGGCTGGTTGGATAACACCGTTACATAACAAAACGCGTGTCTCCATGCCATGGGAGTGTGCTCCAGACAAGGGTCACTGAAGCACTGGAGCAACGAGAGCCGTCGTGGGAAGAAAAGAATGGCTTAAAAAAATAAAAAGAGGAAAAACAACCACTGGTGGGTTATGTAATGACAGGTTAGGCCAGATTACAGCTCCGGTTTGTTTTGTTAAAAAAAATAATTATAATAATAGTGTCACTGATGCACCAAGTAATAAATGGATTAGCTTTTAGGGAAAGTGCCCTTCGGCAAGGCACTAGAATCAGTGTTCATACATATTAAAAAAAAAAGCTATTATTTCCAAGACTTTTCAATGCCTTTGAGTCAAATGTCCATACATTCTCTGGAAAGACTTGTGTATGCAGAAAAAAAAAAAAAAAAAAAAGGTTAGAGTGTGACGTCACCCCACGCAGAGAACAAAGTAACGTCAAAACGACGTAACTGACGTTTAAGTATTGTTTTGCCAATGTAGATTTTTTTCCACCTCATGTACTCGATCTTAAAAGTTATGTGTGAAGTAAATCCCTATGGCTTCTCCAAAAAAAACAAAAACAAAAAAAAAAAAAAAACCTTTCGGGTTTATTTTTTTCCCCATGGTTTTCAAAAGACCGTTAAAACCCTGAAGAATGTAAAGTTAACTGGTGACGTGACTTGAGTCGGTAGTTTAAATTTTAAAAGCAGGTCAAATATGCTTGGTAAGTTTCCATTTCAAAATAAAACGTGTTTATCTTGGAGGTGACCGTGGCTAAGTGGAGAGCAGGGCTGTCTTTCAATCAGAGGGTCAGAGGTTCAATTCCCGGTCTCATGTCAATGTGTCCTTGAGCAAGACACTTAACCCCAAAAATTGCTCCCGTAGCTGTGTCCACGGTGTGTAGATAGACACTGAAATGTAAGTCGCTTTGGATAAAAGCGTCTGCTAAATGACTGTAATGTAATGTAATATTTGTGTAAAAGCCTGATTTTCTTCCTAAATTAAAACAGATGATTACCTAACCTCAACCATGACTGTTCGCTTTTTTTTTTTTCTTTACGGCCCACCCACACGTGGACCTGTCATGAATTTCTGTGAAACTGAAGCGCGAGGAGCAGTGAAAAGAAAAAAAGAAAAAAAAAAAAAAAGAAAATCTAGGTCAGTGGCTGCTGCTGTCTTTCCTCCTCCTCCCCTCCTCCTGTCTCACGTGTACCTCGCGGTGCAGCCTCGCGTGGCGCGTCCTGTGTACAGCGTGATTTATGCAACGTTCTGCGTCACGGGCTCCCCCTCCAGCCAATCCGAGAAGAGCTCTAACCTGAGACGCGTGCTCGCGGAGGACACGCCCCTCGGCCAATCAGAGGAGTGTTCCTATGAGAGCGTGTACACACGGAACACATGGCCTCGGCTACGCCGTCCATGTGAGCGGGTACGTGGGGAAGATAAACACGGTTGTTGTGTCAAATGTAAATGTAGCGCCGACGCGTCCTACGGAACTGGGGCACTCCTAACCCCGTTAACAAGACGCGGTTTCCGGGGAGCATTCGCGTTTTCACAGTTCAATAACTTATACAAAAATTGTGACATTGTTGACGATCATAGTTCTGAAAAACAGTTTAAATGGCAGGACTCCATTCATTTGTGTGTTGCCCTCTTAGTAAATACTTTATTCCCTGGATCCATTAAAAAAAATAAAATAAGTATGATGCATTCAGGGAACCACGAATGATTTTTCTACCACAAATAAAAAAGACAAAATCAAACGTGACGCTCTGTAACGGTGAGGTATTTAAAGACTGAACTGGGACTTTTAAAGAAGACCGTTATTCCCTTTAAATGTTAACACTCTGCACAGTGCATGCAATGAATGACAACGTTACATTCTCTGCCTAAAATCCTGATGAAGTGTCCTCTTACCGGGCTTGGTTGTCCCCATCTCCTCAGGCATCTCTTGATAGAGGAAATTAAAAAAAAAATCTCTCCCAACAGATGATTCAAACTGTCTGTCACGACGTCTGCAAATCTCACGGAAAGAACAATTAAACTTAACGTTTGTGCGCGAGTACTTTAAAGATGACGCTCATGTCAGAAGTCTATTTCTGTAAGTAATCTGCAGAGTTTCTCGATGGGAAGAAGGAGTCTAACACGTCTGGATCGATGGAGCTCCCCTCTTGTTGTGTGAGGAGCAGCGGCTCGTCAGGAGAACTAAATGTTCTCAATCGTGGGCTCGCCCATGTGACCTATTTGTCGGACACGCCCCCTCGCCATCCGCCCTTTGCGTCTCGAGCCACTTTAACCCAGTGACACACTTTCAGGACACCGGAGGGGGGGCGGAGCCAACGCGCCTCGTGGATTGTGCAGAGAGAGAGAGAGAGAGGAATGGTAACACGGCAGGTCACGTTGCAGAGCACAACGTGAACAACGCTGAACCGGAGCAGCAGAGTACAGTCACGCTGTCCGTGGACTACCAGGGCACCTTTGTGTGTGTGTGTGTGTGTGTGTGTGTGTGTGTGTGTGTGTGTGTGTGTGTGTGTGTGTGTGTGTGTGTGTGTGTGTGTGTGTGTGTGTGTTTTGTTTTTGTCAGTAACAAGCTGCAGCGGTACACGAGCAAAGGAGCACGTGGAGTGCGAATCTGTGTTATAAATGTTAAATGTTGCAGAGTAAAAAATAAAAAAAGTGTATTCCCTTCCAGTGCAGTACAGTGGAAGAGGGAGAAAATCATGTGTAACAAAAACACGCCGTCATGACTTCATCAGTTCATTAGCAGACTAACATTAAGACAATTGTTTTTGCTTTAATAGAAAATCAAATAAAGCAGTCTGGTTTAAAATAATGGATAATTTGCATATATTTCCAGAACAGAAATCTGGATATTTGGATGAATTCAGGTATGTTGACATTTGGGTTTTAAGGAGGGACCTTTGGATGTCTCTTTCTATCACTCCTTACATCTGAAAATACTGTCAACAGCCATTCACATTTTCTGCCATGTTTACAGGAATCAAATGTTATAAACGGAAAATTGGAGATGCAGCTTTTTTCACGTGTGCTCCTAAACTGTGGAACAGCTTACACCCAAAAAACACCAGAGAGTGCAGCCTCTGTTGACACATGTTGCAGCTGGAGGAGGTGGAGCACATTTCAGATACTTCATACTGTTGAATAGATGAATCTAAAGCACAGAATCACTTTTTATGAGTTCATCGTGTTGTTTTGTTTGTATAATCTAAACCTTTAAGGTAACTAGTGACTCCAGCTGTCGTATATTTTGAAGTATAAAGTAGAATAGAGTTGCAAGTAAAAGTACCTCAAATTGTAGCCTACTTAATGATAGTACTCAATGTACTGTGATTCCTTAACACCACTGGTAGAGTAGGCGACATGTACTGGTGAGGTGTACAAATACATTATATTAACTGAACGAACAAACAAAAACAAAGGCTAATAGAGTGTAAAACCATTATTTTATTTGTTTAATGCAAAAACATGTTCTTTTGAATTTCTGAATTGTATTACACATTTTTTTTTTTAACATAAATACTTCTTTAAGACAATTACTTGCTCTTGTCCTCTTCAAACATGTTTCGCAGTACAAGTATTATCACGGTACATAGTAGTATTAAAAGTACTCAGTGTGTCCGTTTCTGCCACTTTGGATTCAACCCAGTAATATACTACTTATATATTATGTGGTTACACGGTGTGGCGACCATGAATTTTGCTACATTTTTCTCTTAAATTGTTGTCTTTTTTTGTCGTTATTAATGGAGGCATATTAAAGGACACACTCATCAGAACAGGAGAAGGAAGCGTGGGCTTTGGATTAACTAGCTGGGAGCGGACCGCACGCCACTGAAAGCGGTGCGGAAAGGGAAGGCGAGCTGAGACTGAAGCTAAGCTAACCCAGCTAGGACCCCGGGGGCCCTATCCCGTCACCCAATCTGCTCCTTTCTGTTGTAGCAAATGGGCCACAACTGTCTTCTGTTGCGCAACCATCTTTTGCATGACAGTGAATTATCCTCAAACCACCCATCGAAATGTACTCTCGGCGGTTGACGAGCCCTTTTCCCACTCACATTCTTCAGGGCATGTTATAACCAAGGGACAGCTCATGGATATATATAGGCCGCTGTCAGCTGCCAAAGTCAATGCACTGAGGATAGCGTTGGGTAACTGAAACAGGTGCAGTCAGGCAGGTAAGTGCGGAATTAGGTGGGAGTGGGATCTATATTGACAGATATGGGACAATAACTGAACCAAACTTTACATCTGGAGCAGTTGTGGGAAGTAACTAAGTACATTTACTCAAGCAGCCTGTTGTACTTAAAGTTACTATGGGGAACTTTTACCCGCTTATGAAACAGACTCAATATAATAGGGATGGCTCTATATGACCTACATATGTAAACAAGAGCAAGAAGATCGTCTGTTTCTGTATAGTTCTTATTAATGCCTTCTTATTGTCGGATTGTACTTCTGTTCGCGATAAACGGGCTGTCAGGACAAAACGTTCTATTACGGAGCCACCGTTAGCAGGTGTATGAATGGTGCTAATGAACAGAGTTAACCGTATTCCAACATCTTAAATTATGAATCTTTCACAGCCACAAATGGAAACATTACCTCGTCGTTATGCATCCTGCAAACAGCTGTTTTAAAATGAAAAAGAAACATAGTATTGAAAAGAAGTCTCTTCTTTATTTCACCTTCCCAAAAACAAATGCACGTGCTGATCAACATCCTGGAAAACACTGCAGCTTGTGTCCACCGGGGGCGCCAAACGTTCCTCGTAGTAGCTTTAAGTTTAAGTTAAGTATGCTTTGTGTCATATTGGTGGATTTGGATGTGTCTTGCCACATGTTTAGTTTTCCTTTACAACCACACAAGCTCAATTAATGTCTTAATTATATTGAATACTTGGAAATATATGTCCCAGACTGACACCAGTGTCTCTTCCCACTGTGCTTTTAATGAAAACCTCTTTGTACACACAGTCGTTGAAAGTTGAAAGTGAAATTAAGTTTCGTGATTTCATTGCTTCACACGGAAATCCCCAAACTCCCCCAAGAATCCCAAAGATTTGACGACTGCAGGTGAAACGTCATACAGGTGTCAAAGTGAAATGGGTTTCAACAGAACTTCAAGTCACAGTGAAACCTCAGAGCGTCGTCACAGAGCAGTTAGTAGAGGGAAGGGACTTTATCAAATCCTTCCTACTAATCGAAAACAGACCGTTGGCCTCCACCTGCACGGCATTGTGTTCTCAAATTGTGACTAAATTAAACCGTAACCACATTATTTTGAAACCAGGTCTTTGCAGACTGACATCCAAACAACGCAAGTGGCGGTCGGGTTGCGCCATTAGGTCGTCATTAACGGTTTGAAGTGAAACGGTTCAATAACTATCGGATGTGTCGCCATAAAATCTGGCACGGGCATTCATCTCTTCCCCCGGAATCAATTGTATTCCCTTTGGTAGAACCCTTCACGTTTCATCCAGCGCCATCAAAATATTTGATTGTTTTACTGAAAGAAAACACTTTAAACATATATTTGACAATTAATTAACCAATTTAATTGAATGTAATTTAATGGACGCAGGATTAGAGCTTAGAAACTGTGTTTATTCTCTGTGCTCCTAACTCGCCTCTGAAATACTTCAACTTTAAACTGGATTTGTAACACAAACGTGACCTTCTAACACGATCTGTGTCCTGGATCAATTAGAAAACACAGTGTACAGCATGTACTATCAGCGCTAAACTAACCACAGGAATTGTACTCTGGCTGATCTATTTAAATATTCTTGGCAGCACAAAATGTTCGAGATGTTTCGTCAACCTTCATTATAATTATGTGTAATAACGTGATATTATTAAAATGCTTGATGTAGCATGCGTCAGTCCACTCTCAGGGCTGTTGTATGTGTGGAAAATGTTTTTGGCATTTGTACAAAATAGGAAGCGGCTTCAGCTCTTAGTGAGGAAAAAGAAAACAGAAAAGGGGGGAATAACCCCGTCACCCGTTCGCCCGCCCAGCACTCTTTGTGATTTAAGTTTGTGTTCAATGTTTGTGTTGTTCCTTAAATAATAAATTCATGAAAGATACATTCATGTTCAGATTCACTTGAGGGACTGTTTTCCCCAGAATGTGAGTAGTTCTATTGCTACCATGAGCCCATGTATTGTTGAAGCAGTTGATTTAAAGTTGAAAGCCTCGATATTCCCGGTGTAATCGGTCTCGAGTCATCGAATCATGGATGTAAATGATTAACATTTGCACTTGCTGAGTAAGTTCACGTTTATGATTTGTTACTGCATGTGTTCAAAGCCAGCTGTGTTTCTAAAATTAGGGAACTGTTAACTTTGGCCACTTTCTGTTTTGGAAAAAAAAAAAAAAAATGTTGGGTTCCTGGAAAAGACACTTTCATGAGAAGATTATTAAAAGAAGTGAGAGAGTCAAAAATCCCTGAGTCAGTTTAACAAACACGTGCACTTGTAACACTTGTGCACAGCGTGCGAGTATTTATTTACCACATTCAGCCGTCTGGCCCGAGTTCAGACTTCTGGGGAATGGCCTCCACTTGGCAGGTCATCTGGATCTTTTAATCATCCGAAGTATTTTAAGAACTGGACATTGAAACCCTTTTTTTAATAAATATTTAATATTCAAACACATCAAACACATCAATGCCCGATGCTGCGTAGTAGTTGTGTTCTTTCTTGTCTAGGAAGCAAACTTAACTGTGGAGAAATGAAACTCAACTCGTGACGTTGTGTGTCTGGTCATACTGGTTATAACGTTTTTTACGCCGCCCTCTTGGTCAGGTCTCTGTTGAAAAAGACACGTTTAGCTGGTTAACTAAAAGAACTTAAATAGAACACCTGAATGAATAATCTGTATTTTTACTGACTCAATAGCTTCACTCATTCCTAGTGAAGGGGTGAATCTTTGAAAACAGGCCAACTAATCTGTCACTGTGGGTTTTTTTCTTACTCTAGCTGGTGTATTTCTGTCAGCAGGCGTACGCGGGATTGACTCAGAACTAATTACATTAGTCACTACGGCGCACTAGCTCGGCTCATTGATGTGTTTTTAACGGACAATAAATTGGACAGAAGTGAAGCTCAGCGGCGCAGAGGAGTAAACTGACTGGGGTTCTTCAACGATAAGAAAAATATACTTATTATATAACATCATGTTTCTGAGATTCACCGCTGACGTTTACGGTTTCTGAGGTAAAAGACGGACAGAAAAGCAGATAATCCGATTAAAAAAAATACTGCATGACACGAGTTTATCAAAACTAACTGTCCCTAAAAATACCCAAAAAAATAAGTAAGTATTTGCCGTGTCAAGTTTACATGAAAGTACTGTATTATCATTGACTTTTGCCAACGTAAAAGACACATTTTTATCACCTGTCGCGTGAACTGCACTCGATACTCCCGCGTTAACATCTGGGGATAGGTCAGCGTGTTTCATACATCACGGATTTACGTAATTATATAGCAGTATTTCTATTGTAATAGAGCGTATTCCCTTTACTCCCATTGTTTAATCTCCCTGAGTCAATGTATCTAATCCACATTTACATCAGCAGTGCACCTGCGATGTTCCAGAGACGCTCGTTCACACCTGTTTAGTCTTTCAACCCACACAGGTTTCCAGTGGGGGGGGGTCTTTAAATCCCTGCCTGGCCCTTTAAGAAGGAGTGCACTGCCCCTTTAAATATCTGTGTATATCTCTTGACAGAGTACGTTTAATGAAAATATTTTGTCAAAGTACAATTGAGTAGCATTTACTTCCAAATGACGGGCGATTGATCCCACCTGCGTCAAACGATATCAGAGCCTGCGAATCGTTTTAAAGAGTATTTGTAACATTTCAACAGCTTCTTGGTGGAGATTCAACACTTCAACAGATGTGTGACAATTCACGAAAAACACCGACGTGTACCTGAACTACTCACTCAGTCACATCAGCAGACACTGAGTGAGTAGTTCATGTTCTACTAAAATACTCGGAGAATATGTAGGTGTGTTCATGACATCTGTTAGACATCTACAGACAAAGCAAAACCATTTAATTGATGAATCTCAACTATAAGCTGTTCATAAAAAAAATGTAAATTAAAATTCTATCAGTCAAACATTAAATTTGCTTCTTGTGCATTTTTGTCTTTTTTTTGCAAATTAATTACATTATATTAGTGTAGAGAGGTGAAGATAAGAGTCTGTAACCAACACTGTATTTAAAAAAAAAAAAAAAAGTATTTAAAGTTAGCTAGAGTATTTACACAATATTAGCATATCTCTATTATTAACATATCAATATTTCAGACAGCAGGTGACAGGATATGAAATGTTTTGGAAGACAGCGAAGCCATTGTTTTGTATTGTGAAGGTATATATATATATATATATATATATATGTATATATATATACACTCATTATCTAACAGTAAACAGTGTCACTGACAGAGAACACTGTGTGTTCTTACTCTACAGCGACGTGAAAAGCCAAATGTTTCAAAGCTGAAGTGGAGACTGAGACATCTGCCGACGGACGGAACATAACGCAGCTTTTTCTCGGCCTCTCCCGGCCTACATGATGTGGAAAATATCACTGCGACATTAAAAGTCATTCAGCCGCTGCGTCTCTGCAGCAAATCCAAACGCATTAACTACCGCCGAGAGAGAAAGGAGGTCACTAACACATCGGGAGCGTTATGTCATGCTTATAACAGAAGAAGAAACACTCAAGTGGAGAGCTGGTGCTGGTTGTTTACTGGTGAGCAGTTATGACGCCGAATTAGTTGGTGTGTTTTGCAACACAAGACAAAAATGAAGTGATGAATGAGGGAAAATGCGGTGAGCCTAGTGTTGAGAAATCATCCAGCATTGTGAGAATCATTTAGTGACGTTTAAGTTTATAATCTTCAAGGTATCCGTTTGGTTCTCTCTGGCGGTGAACCGTTTTTCTCACTTCCCAGAGATCCAAACGGTGTCGGGAGTGTCGGGAGTGTCGCCACAGACGCCACGTTCTAGAATGCAAATGAGTTCATCGATGTGCCAGAACCGTGTTGCATCATTCAGTGGTTTAACAGACGTTTATTTAAATAAAAATCCTCAGCGTTATTACTTTGAGTAGAATTCTGTGGTCTGAATATGTTGAAGCTTTTACCATGTGAAAGAGGAACTTAACGTGTGATGATAGATACTGGAATCTTAATCATATCTACTAAGCTGGCACAACTTCTGCAAACAGTAGTGTTGGCAGTATCATTATTATTAACTGCACTATTTATATTCATTTGGCAGATATTTGAAGTAAACTGTGAGCTCTGACACATTAATAAACACTTATTAGTAAATGTTAATATACAGCTTATGGATGCTAAATATGGAGGGCTGAAGTAAAGTGTTACCAAATAAAGTTACTCTGTGTTGTTAACAAGGTAAAACATTATTTCATTCATCACAGTACGACTTCTAATAGCCATGGGAGTGTTTTCGTCGTTACAGGAAGTGATCACTGGTGATATGTGCAGCAGGTTTGCCGGTGGAATCCAACCTTTAAATAACGGCGTAGAAGAAGAAAGGAGGAGGCCGACGACACTTCCTTTCCATTGTGTTCCTTTATTACCATATTTGTGGAGATAACTTAATCAGGAAGCAAAAAATATACCAGACAATAAAGTACTAAAAATCTGAGATAGAAATAACCCCCCCCACCCCCCAACACAAACACCCCTCCTCCTCCTCCTCCTCCTCCTCCCCCCCACGCCCTCCTCTGCGGGTCTATGTGGCGTATCTCTTGGTCCACTGTTTGGCTGTTCGGTCATGCTCCGCTCTGTTAGTCGTGTACTGGGTGGCGATGCTTCCCACCAGAGGGTCGGCTGAACGGAGGAAAGAGAGGTTTTAAGTTAGGTTTGTCTGCACGAAATGATATTTTTAAAAAAAAAAAAAGAAGAAAGAAACGCAGACAGAAGAGTTCGTATATCTTACATCTAGATCTACTAGGAATACCGTGTAGTAGTTTTTTTTGTGTACATTATAGAGTCAAATCTGTCGGCAGCAGTGCCGTCGGATCTTCTGCGGTACAAAATTAACTTCTGTTTTTGGCCCCAAGCGGCGGGTAGAATTCAAAACCCCCCTCTCTGCTTTCACTCTTACGAGGAGCAGTCGTTGAATAGGATGTCCAGATGACACGCGCACACACACACGCACACACACACACACACAGAGACAGACAGACAGACAGACAGACAGACAGACAGACAGACAGACAGACAGACAGACGAAACCCATGGAAAAGCTGTTCAGGCCGTATTTAACAAGCTTGAAAAGAGATTTTAAAATCGCTTTCTGAGAAGGCTCCTCAGCCTGAACGGTGTGATACGGTGCTCCTGTCTCTCCACGCGGACACATTAGAGACAAGTAGAGAGGAAAACGTGAGAGTTGACCAACGCCGGCGAGACAAAAGGCTTCCCGTCTGTCTCTAGTGTGATCTCTAAGTAGCTGAGCCTCGCTGCAGAGCCTCACCTGGGTTACAGTCTGTGAGCAGGGAGCAGATGGACAGCAGCACCTTGGAGATGGTGAGCGCGGGGCTCCAGTTGTCCTTCAGGATGTCCAGACAGATCACCCCCTGACTGTTGATGTTGCAGTGATAGATCCTCGTACGGAAGGTGACCTGCGGACGCACAAACCGGACGCAGTTCACAGTCGGGGTGAGAAAACATTCCGTATGAATGCATTTTATGAACGCTTACAATAACGGGGTTTCTCGGCCGTTTCCAGAACAAAAGTGCTCATGGTCCACAAATCGCCAAAAAAATAGCATTCCTGCAGAAATCTCAAAATGTAAAAAATGTTTTTGATACCAAGTCAGTGCAGGTCTTTTATCAATTCTTGAGCGGTCAAATTTAGCACCAAATCAAATGGTATTAACTCAAAATAAGTGAGTTAATACTGAGAACCTAAATGTTATCACATACTTACATTATAATGTTCTAATGTTCTAAGTCTAACCTGAACTACAGAAAACTCTAAACGTAGTCCTCCAGTGTGAAACCTGCTGTCAGGATCTTTATCTGCAGCACATGGAAGCCCCCTGGTGGCTGAAAGGAGGTACTGCTGATAACAGGAAATATTATAAAGAGATAGAGACTTGTCATTGATTTATTTACTGTAAATGTTCTGATGAATCACTGTTTTTTTTTTTTACCATTGAGATTGGCATTTTTATAACGACCATATTTGTTGCCTAATATTGCTTAATTGGTCCAAATAAACCTGTGGGGACGAACAAATGAGCCTCTATCCATCCACTCAGTGAACGTCTACAGAGGAGAACACTGACCAATCAGGACACAGCCGTGAATGTAAATGTGTGTTTAAACTACAGAGAGCAGGTTCTCCATAGAATGTCATGATTGTGTTGCCTCAAGATGAGACGTGAGCAGAAGACATTAAGCACTTTGTTTATGCTGCAACACGCCAGACAAACGCTAAATCGATAGCTAACAGTTGAGTGCAGGAGGCCTAATGCAGCCAAAAATAACCTGGTGTTTTATTTCTATACTTTTACTGTTGTCAACAAAACACCTCTCTCTCTCTCTCTCTCTCTCTCCACCTCTCTTCCCCCCCTCTCCCCCTCTCTCTCTTTCCCCTCTCCCCACCTCTCTTCTCTTCCCCCCCTCTCTCCCCCCCTCTCTCTCTTTCCCCTCTCCCCACCTCTCTTCTCTTCCCCCCCTCTCTCCCCCCCTCCCTCTCCCCCCTCCCCCCCCTCTCTCTCTTTCCCCTTTCCCCACCTCTCTTCTCTCCCTCTCTCTCCCCCCCCTCTCTCTTTCCCCTCTCCCCACCTCTCTTCCCCCCCTCTCTCTCCCCCTCTCTCTTTCCCCTCTCTTCTCTTCCCCCCCTCTCCCCACCTCTCTTCTCTTCCCCCCCCCTCTCTCTCTCCCCCCCTCTCTCTCTCTCTCCCCCCCTCTCTTCTCTTCCCCTCCTCTCTCCCTCCCTCCCTCCCTCTCCCTCCCTCTCCCTCCTGTAAAAAGCAGATTTTATATCACTCTGTCTCGTTTTTAGAACTGCTATGCGTGCACCACATTAATCTTTGTTCACCGTCTGCATGAGTAGCAGACCCGTAGGACTACCATCAGTACCTTGGGGGGTTTGAAGGGGTAGTCGGGGGTGAAGGCGATGTCCAGGAAGAAGACGCCCCCCTCGTACACGGAGCCCGGGGGTCCCAGGATGGTGGACCTCCACTCATAGATGTTGTCTCCTTTGGGGCCGGCGCTGCAGGCAGAAACAACAAAAACAAAGGCTTTCACTTACAGAACTAAAACGTTACAAAATAAATGTGTCAGTAAACACAGCGTAATAAAGAGAGTCAGAGGAAAAGACACCCACACACCCGTCAATATATCAATGTATAGATTAGATGCTTCTGTTCTGTTTGGCTCTACATCAGTGCAGTCATCCCTGCAGTGTGTACTACAGTGTGAAAGCCACACACACTCATTCATGTACTGCGTGTGTGAACCTGATGAATCGCTGCACAGCTGAAGCTCAGCGGCAGCAGTCTGGAGGACGTGGGCGTTGTACTTTCTGTCTGTATACATATATATACACTATGAAGGACACGTTTTCATTCAGGAGCTGCTGCTGCTGCTGCATGTGGCATTAAAGAGGCAAAATCCACCCAATTCATTCTGTAGGAGTAGATGAAGTATTCCCTAAAGCATCGTTGGACATCTTGTACTTCCACTGCCTTTGATGGAACACGTGTGAATGTATTGGCTCACATTTCCCGTGACCAAAAGTAATAATTAGGACCTAAAAATTCACCGATGCATTTCTGCAAAGTGACTTTCACAGATTAGCGGTCACAAAGATGGTAGTTCCCCCCCCTTCAGAAGTTTCATCCCCCCCCCCCGTGCATCACTCAGAAGACGCCTCAGTTCAAAGCAAATCCCCGGTGATGTGTCAATGCCTCATGAACTGTAATCTGTATTGATTTCTGCTCAAAGCAGCCGTGGCTTTTATCCCGCTAACATGCAGAACATGTGGTCTGGAACCCTGAGGGGGTCACGAGTACAAGACACAGTGGTATCGATCCTAAACTGGTGTGTGTGTGTGTGTGTGTGGTGGGGGGGGGGGGGGGGGGGGGGGGGGGGGGCAGATGTTGTGCTCTGCTGTGTGTGTTTGATCAATATCAACACTGAGTTTGCTAACTAAGACAGAGAAAATAGATCCGGGCATTCTTGGTTGATTTTATTGATGTGAACACAGTCCAACACACACACACACACACACACACACACACACACACACACACACACACACACACACACACACACACACACACACACACACACACACACACACACACACACACACTTCTCATCTGCATTTAATGATAATGCAGGAACAGGAGCGATTCATTTTGATATCATATAAGATACACGTTGGTTTAACTACATCAGATACGGTTGAAAACTGTCGCACAGGAGCCTTTTTCTATAAATCAAAAGACTTTCAACAGTCAAACAGCTGCAGCAGCAAAACTCATTATACAACAACTTCGGGTAAAAAGTCCCTTAAAGGGACAGTAACCCAGAGGAGGGGTTTTCATTGAACGAGATGGATTCAAATGATCGGTGGTTTGACCGATCACTCGTTTCCTGACTTGTGTGCCGTTTCCTCTGTTTTATATCATTGAATACTGGATGACTTTGGGTTTTTGACTGCTGGTTAGAAGAAGAAGAAAAAAATAATTGAGACTGTGACTTTAGGTTCTGGGAAATATCAAGATTTTTGCCATTTTTGTCTCAACCGGTGCGATCCCCGTTGATTTGAATCTGTGCCATAAACGAGCTCTAACTTCATGATACGAACCAGGAAGAAATGAAGAATTATTGACTTCCTTAAATTGATATCACCAAACATGCAGACGTGCTACCTTCCCCTTCACTAACAAGTTAAGCTTGAGTTTATTTCCACATTATCAACATTTAAACGAGGAGCTTGTGTTATATGATAACTTAAAACACATTTAGATGATAGTGTGCTGGCCTGGTGTAAGCTGTCACACTTCACTGTTCCAATTCGGTAATTTATGATGAATTTATTTAAATGGCAGAATGCTAAAAACCTGCGATGGCTGTAGTCCTTCAGCGTGAACCTCCAGCTGCAGTCGTCCGTCCGTAAGCCACAACTTAAGCCGTTAATTTAACCAAGAGCATCATCGCGCTGCAGTCATGATACAGACAGAGAGCATAGTTAAGATGGATGAGTTTTGCTGCTGCAGCTGTTTGACTGTTGAAAGTCTTTTGATTTATAGAAAAAGGCTCCTGTGCGACAGTTTTCAACCGTATCTGATGTAGTTAAACCAACGTGTATCTTATACGATATCAAAATGAATCGCTCCTGTTCCTGCATTATCATTAAATGCAGATGAGAAGTGTGTGTGTGTGTGTGTGTGTGTGTGTGTGTGTGTGTGTGTGTGTGTGTGTGTGTGTGTGTGTGTGTGGCTTAATATCAAACCGGTTTGAAAACATTCCAACCGGCCCAACCGTACCAGTTAGATCAGCCTCAAACCAGTATCAGTTGAGCTCTGCTGCCAGATTAGTTCTTTATGAATTACTGCCGTTTTAAACACCTGCCAGTATATTGAGCACAACAAACTAATGGATTAACAAATGATTTTGGTGTAGAAGTGTCTCCTCCCACAGTTGAGAAATGATGTGTAGTTACACCTCGTGTTGCTGAGGAATGATCAGTGTGTTCCCAAGGAGGACGACACTGGAAAGACAACGGAGAATGAAACCCACCTGCAGTTCGGCGGAGGGTCCAGAGTGATGTCAGCCAGCTCTTTCTGAATCCTGCACACAAGAAATAAAAGAATATTAAATATCAACATCTCTTCCTTCAGCCACGAGACACACGAAAGAGTGAAACGGGTCATGAACATGAACTACAATCAGACTCATGGAGCCACGTTTACATTACATTAAAATAAAGAACAAGAGAGTATGATGATGTGAATGAATGAATAGGAAGAGATGAAGAGGAGGAGAAGGAGAAGAAAGAGGAAGAGGAGGAGAAGGAAGAGGAGGAAGAGAAGAAGAGAAGGAAGAGGAGAAGGAAGGAGAAGATGAAGAGGAGGAAGAAGAGGAGAAGAAAGAGGAGAAGATGAAGAGGAGAAGAAAGAAGGGGAGAAGATGAAGAGGAGGAGGAAGGGGAGAAGATGAAGAGGAGGAAGGAGAAGAAAAGAAGATGAAGAGGAGGAAAGAGGGGAGAAGGAAGAAGAAGAGGAGAAGGAAGGAGAGGAGGAGAGGAGAAGGAAGAGAGGATGAAGAGGAAGAGAAGGAAGAGAAGATGAAGGAGGAGGAAGGAGAGGAGGAGAAGGAAGAAAGAGAGAAGGAGAAGGAAGGAGCAGAGGAGAAGGAAGAGGAGAAGATGAAGAGGAGGAGAAGGAAGAAGAAGGAGAGAAGGATGAGGAAGGAGAGGAGGAGAAGGAAGAGGAAGAAGATTTTTTTCAATCCTATTGGATGATTTACTCAAACCTGATGTAACCGGGAACATCTGCATGCAGCTGTAATGAATATGTTTAAAATCTGCAACACTAAGGTGTTAAATGCTTAGAGTCTTTGTATGACGACAACATGTTCACAGCTGGGAGGCACAACTCACACTTCACCGTGATGTCCTTCTCTTTCTGCTTCACAGACTAAATAAAGGTGACATTTCTGCACGGTTCTTTTCTATTGTCATCGTTTACATATTTGGTATTAAGGCAACACAAAAAGTAACTAAATATAATCAGATTACATTACTTTTAGACTGTGATACTTTCCCAAAAATCAATATTGGAATGTAAAAGTGATGAGAGCCGCTGTTTTTAGGCTGTTGTGACGCGTTTTATTCTTTCCCCAGAAAACTGAACTGAAACAAAACGGAGAACCAGTAGAGAACCTCTAAAGAACAAAACAGGGGCCTAACATGTTCTATATGGTTCTCCAGCTTAATTTAGTTGAAAGAAGAGAACCTCTAAAGAACAATACAGGGGCCTTACATGTTCTCTATGGTTCTCCAGCTTAATTTAGTTGAAAGAAGAGAACCTCTAAAGAACAATACAGGGGCTTAAAATGTTCTGTATGGTTCTCCAGCTTAGTTTAGTTGAAAGAAGAGAACCTCTAAAGAACAATACAGGGGCCTTACATGTTCTGTATGGTTCTCCAGCTTAGTTTAGTTGAAAGAAGAGAACCTCTAAAGAACAATACAGGGGCCTTACATGTTCTCTATGGTTCTCCAGCTTAATTTAGTTGAAAAAAGAGAACCTCTAAAGAACAATACAGGGGCTTAAAATGTTCTGTATGGTTCTCCAGCTTAGTTTAGTTGAAAGAAGAGAACCTCTAAAGAACAATACAGGGGCCTTACATGTTCTCTATGGTTCTCCAGCTTAATTTAGTTGAAAGAAGAGAACCTCTAAAGAACAATACAGGGGCTTAAAATGTTCTGTATGGTTCTCCAGCTTAGTTTAGTTGAAAGAAGAGAACCTCTAAAGAACAATACAGGGGCCTTACATGTCCTCTATGGTTCTCCAGCTTAGTTTAGTTGAAAGAAGAGAACCTCTAAAGAACAATACAGGGGCCTTACATGTTCTCTATGGTTCTCCAGCTTAATTTAGTTGAAAGAAGAGAACCTCTAAAGAACAATACAGGGGCTTAAAATGTTCTGTATGGTTCTCCAGCTTAGTTTAGTTGAAAGAAGAGAACCTCTAAAGAACAATACAGGGGCCTAACATGTTCTATATGGTTCTCCAACTTAGTTTAGTTGAAAGAAGAGAACCTCTAAAGAACAATACAGGGGCTTACAATGTTCTGTATGGTTCTCCAGCTTAGTTTAGTTGAAAGAAGAGAACCTCTAAAGAACAATACAGGGGCCTAACATGTTCTATATGGTTCTCCAACTTAGTTTAGTTGAAAGAAGAGAACCTCTAAAGAACAATACAGGGGCTTAAAATGTTCTTTATGGTTCCGCAGCTTAGTTTAGTTAAAAGAAGAGAACCTCTAAAGAACAATACAGGGGCCTAACATGTTCTCTATGGTTCTCCAGCTTAGTTTAGTCAAAAGAAGAGAACCTCCAAAATGTTCCATATGGTTCTCCAGCTTAGTTTAGTCAAAAGAAGAGAACCTCTAAAATGTTCTCTATGGTTCTCCAGCTTAGTTTAATCAAAAGAAGAGAACCTCTAAAATGTTCTCTATGATTCTCCAGCTTAGTTTAGTCAAAAGAAGAGAACCTCTAAAATGTTCTCTATGGTTCTCCAGCTTAGTTTAGTCAAAAGAAGAGATTCCTATACGTTTACCTTTTGGCGCTGGTGGAAAGCAGCTTGGAGGTCTTGCTCATGCTGGCTTTGCTCTCCCGTTTCTTTTTGCAAAGTATGTCCCTCTGTCTGGTCTGGCTGGAGGAAGGCGGCGATGAAGACGAGCTGGTGCTGGCACGGGAATCCTCATCCGACATACCGGTTTGGATTTGGAGATGAGCCGGAACCTGAGGGAGCGGGAGGGAACAAACAAACAACAAAGTAAGATATTAAGTTTACAGGAGAGTGGAGCCGTTTCAGAATGATTTCCAACCAAAGCAGACGGTAATATGTCTGCTGATATGTTTCATAACACACAAACTATTTACTATTTACAAACATCCATCAGTATGTATAACTGATGCTTTATCTGTTACAGCAGCGAGTACAAATACACACTTCATGTCAACATTAGTGTATTTGTATTTAAACTCACTATTTATAAACATTAACTTGCATCGTTTTCGTAATTAACTGTTGGTTTGAGCAGAAATACTAACAAACGTCTCCGTACTTTAACTTCTCTATTCTTATGACTGTTTTAATGGAGATGATTATGACGTACTTAACGTGATGATTTATGTATTAACAGGTAAACAAATAATAATCATCTGTTCAACTGGTAGTGGGGGGGGGGGCGGGCAGACAAAGCTCGTGCGCTTCTGTTTTTCACAAGGTATTTAACGTTAGCCAACGTTAGCCGTTAACTAACGTTAACTAACTGCCGTTAGCCGTTAACTAACGTTAGCTATAGCGAAGTGCACAGTTCGCACGCGCACGCATTCAAATTAACCCTTTCACACGCGTCAACTCACTATAGAGTCATTTAATTCATATTAATGTAGGCATTGACGGTGACCACCACCACCCCCCCTCCCCCAACCCATAAACACAGCTCGCGCTACCTGCAAACGGTGACCCCCCCAATCCACTTAACTCCAACTGGCAACGCACGCGCAGGCCCTACGACTTCTGGGGATAAGACTACTTCTTGGAACGGCGTGGGGAGAGCTGCTTGCTAGGCATCCCCTTTACAAGTGAACCGACAACCGGGTACCCGTGGTACAAAATGTACACGTCAGTTGTCTTGGTTATTCAACATAACGTGAATAACGTATTTATATTAAAACTAGAGCGTACAAATACGTGGTTCCGAGGCCAAGTGTGAAACAACGAAACATTAAAAACGCGTCAGACAGCAAGCCAGGAACAACTCCGTTCCAGCACATAGCCGCAGCCCGTTTTCCATGCAACCAACTATTAACCCCACGACCGTGTTGTTTATTTCTTTTAAGCCGAGAAATTGAGCTTCGACTTCACAAATAAAATACACGAAGGCGGCGGACCGCTTCGTGTGCTTTGACCACTCGGTAAAATATCGGTGTTAAATGATCTATTTCGCTCGCTAATAAAAACTTACCCCGTCTATTGTGTCTGGAGCTCCGCCACAGTCTAGGCTGGTGCCTGTCGCCCTCTGCGGAACGGAAGTAGCCTACCGCGGCTACAGCGAGCTGTACGGCCCCGGTCCTCCTCTGGAAACAGACCAGCCTACATTACATACATAAAGAGTTTTATACACATATGTACATTTATTGTAATTGTTTTAATGTTATCTATATAATCCAACATCTTTCTACTACGGCACGTGATGGTCGAACTTGTGAACTTTGTGTTTCATGAACTTCAATATGTAATTTGAGGATTTATGCAACCTGATATTACATTCTAACAACCAATGTATAATAAATTAGATTACTACATTTTACAGACAGCAGCTTACAAGCATAAGAACTCTCCCAATTAGTGTGGCGATAATTAAATCAAGCCACAAATTCAATGCCAGTTTCATAATTTAAAGACAATTTGGAAAGCGTGATGTGTTGTTTACTACATTTTCAAAGGGTTTAATCTAATAGAACTTCTGCAATGACTAAGTTTCTGCATCGCTGGCCACAGAAACTGAAAAACCACATAAACGGACCACGTGTCTGACTCATGAGAAACAAGGTATTATTATAACAGGGCCTGTGAGTTGAAATTATTCATTGCATGCTGCAGCCTAAGAGCACATTTTCACCGTTTCAAGAGGATAATGTGGCCTGTTCATATTTCTGCACCGAAGGCCATCGATTCTCTGCACTTTCTGCGTCCGTCGTGGGCAACCGGCATTTAAAAAAAAAAAAAAAAGTCATTTAAACTGCATCTGGTGCAATAACTGATAAATTACCTCGTAAGAGATTTGTTAGGCATTACAGCAGTTAAATGAGCCACGAAAGAACACGATGCACCTGTTACCTGCCGGTGGATGTGTGGGTTTGAAAGGTGAAACACGGTGATCTCGGATGCTGGGTCAATATTGTGACAGTAGCATGTGCTCATCTTTAACCCCTTTTAACACACCGAATCACACACATCCCATTCGGTTTGTTTGAATGAAAAGTAAGAAGAATCCTTTTTACACCTCATCCGTCATTGAGGCTGTACAGCGCCGAGTGGAGCCTAAGATGCACGGTTCAATTTGAGGATATTCTCCTGCACAAAGGCCACACTCCTCAAGGAGCCATGGAAGAACAATTTAAAGATCCAGCAAACACTCATTCATTAACATGAGCCTGATCCTTTCCTTAAATCTTTGGCACATTTATATCTGGTGTTATTTCAGCACCCATTGATGCGGGCGTGGAGGCTTTAGCCAGTTTGACTTTCTGCAAACTAAAGGCCAATCAGAACCGTCACCAAAATCTGAAGTGTGGTTTTTTTTGTACAGCTATCAGTATCTGGACCATCAAATCTGTATAAAGAGACCAAGAGCTGACTTGGTCCTTTGCTTAAAAGCTTTTGTATGATTAATTTATAAAGTCAAAACATGTTGTGGGCGAGGATTTGAGTCCGAGTGGTCCGTTCCTTCTGTTTTTAATACTTTTACTATAACCCAAAGATCAATGTTGGAATGTAAAAATGATGAGAGCCACTGTTCTTGTGACGTGTTTTATTCAAAACTAAACTGAAACTAAGCAGAGAACCAGTAGAGAACCTCTAAAGAACAATACAGGGGCTTAACATGTTCTCTATGGTTCTCCAGCTTAGTTTATTTGAAAGAGAACCTCTAAAGAACAATAGAGGGGCTTAACATTTTCTCTGTGGTTCTTCAGCTTAGTTTAGTTGAAAGAAGAGAACCTCTAAAGAACAATACAGGGGCTTAACATTTTCTCTGTGGTTCTTCAGCTTAGTTTAGTTGAAAGAAGAGAACCTCTAAAGAACAATACAGGGGCTTAACATGTTCTCTGTGGTTCTTCAGCTTAGTTTACTTGAAAGAAGAGAACCTCTAAAGAACAATACAGGGGCTTAAAATGTTCTCTATGGTTCTCCAGCTTAGTTTACTTGAAAGAAGAGAACCTCTAAAGAACAATACAGGGGCTTAAAATGTTCTGTATGGTTCTCCAGCTTAGTTTAGTTGAAAGAAGAGAACTTCTAAAGAACCTCACAAGGGTTTAAAAAGTTCTCTGTGTGGCAGCGGCGCTATATAGAACCTCAACCTTTAAGAACGGCAGAGGAACCGACATATTTCTGTGCTAAAGACAAGATGATAAATAGAACCAGGAGCATGAGAACAGTGAAGGCTCTGTGGGAGCAGAGTCTGGGATGGTGGAGGAAGCAGCAGGGGACCCCGAGCTGAACATATTTGGGAACATGTTCTCCTCGTCGGTTCAGTCCAGGCTGCCCTCGGTCTGTTTTAGTCTTGACCTCAGACCTTGTGATGTGTTTCATACCAGAACCACAGCTCTCTGACGTTGTTCTGCTGCAGCTTGTTTTCCAGCTTCAGCTTGCAGGCGTCTTTGGTTAAACTTTATTTAAATTGTCATATACATCTCTTTTTGGTCATTTTATGGCCGTTTGTAGTATTTATGTGTCTCTTTGTAGTGATTTAGTGGCTGTTTGTAGTATTTTTGTGTCTTTTTTTAGTAATGTTGAGTCTCTTTGTAGTATTTTGTGGCTGTTTGTAGTATTTTTGTGTCTTTTTTTAGTAATGTTGAGTCTCTTTGTAGTATTTTGTGGCTGTTTGTAGTATTTTTGTCTTTTTTATAGTCATTTTGTGTCTCCTTTTAGTCATTTTGTGTCGACAGCCACAGATATTGAATTATTTTCCCTTTTTTTTGTCAGAGCATTTGATTCATTGATTTCTTTTAGGGTGTAATGAGCAATAACAACAATATCACAAATGTTTTTGAAGACCAACCCTGCCTTTAACTTACACAAGTTGCCTGTGATGACCAAATGGTGAGGAGACTAACAGGAAAACACACACCTCTCCCAGGGACAATTACACTGATTACAATGCTGACATGCTGACGTTCAGCCGCTGTGATGTTTGTGCAGCATTGCTAACATTTGGTGATTAGCACGAAACACGTCAAGAACAGCAGAGGCCGATGGGAAAGTCATTAGTTCAGCTGGTGTTTCATCATAAAGTGTTGGAGAAATGTACATTTTGAATAAGGGTGATGAACCGTAACTATAATTCACGATGAGAGGAAGATGAATATCTGCACTGAATGTGGCATCAATCCATCCGATAGGTGTTGAGATACAAACAACCACACTGTCACTGACTGCGCTCCCTGAATTAAATATCATTTAACTTTTGGAAGAACAGAAAAAGTGACTTCAGCGATATTGAAGGATATATTTAGGATGTCAAACTGATTAAAAACAGGTTATAAAGATAAAGATAAAGTTTACAGATCGACACCGAAGATAATAAAATGAAGGAACAACATTGTTCCTGTACAGCCGGGTGGCTCTTCATTCTGTTACGGTCATTAAAAAAGCAAAAGCAGCACAGAAGCGCCAACGCTAGTTAATGACGTGCTAACGTACTCCGCTAATGTTAGCTCCCACTGGGAAAGTGCCCGGTCTGTATTTGAAGTCTGCCAGTCCTCCAAAAAGAGACGACTTTCATGGAGAATCTGTTGATGCTTTTCCTTGACATCCTGCAGACAACATCACACCTCCTTCATAGAGGTAATAAAAGATAGGGCCGGAGTCATAATGAGCCACACCCAACTGAAGCAGATATCTGATAAAAGCAAACCTTTATTGTAAATGAGCCGATGTTTCAGACTGTAAAGTTTAACAATCAGGCGTGTGTGTGTGTGTGTGTGTGTGTGTGTGTGTGTGTGTGTGTGTGTGAAGATCAGTGAGCGACGATGAGTAAATATTTGACGCTGCAGTCAAACACAAAATCCCAGACGAGAGCCGAGCAGTTTTTTTTTTTTGTTTTTTTTTTTTCTCACAAGCCGACCACAGTGTGTTTTATTGGGTGCTTCAGTAATACAAGTGCACAACAAACCACTCTGCAATTGCAAGAGGTGGCGGGTAGCCAGTAAATATACAAGTCCTGCCTCTTTCACAGGCAGACCTATACTTTTGTGGTCTGCCTCAAAAGCCTTTGAAAAAATACATACAGTACAAACAAAATCAGAGGAAGTTAAAAAGCATGAAGGATCCATTGACGCAAAAACCTTCCTGTTCCATGCAGATAACATATCGATGACAAAATACAAAAAAAAACAACCAAAACAAAAACGAGGAAAACAAAAGTCAAAGCATAATATTCTGCATGTTTGTTCCAGGTGCCACTAAGAAAAAAATGAGAATACATACTGTATAGCTGGAGGACAATGCGTATGATATTTATAATATTCTGTGTTGTTTTTTTTGTGTGTTTTTTTTTTCTCCAATACAATACTTCCAACATTCAGATATTGGAAAATAAAAATCCCAATCTACTCTTTGTATAAAAAAGAAGCTTTCAAGTCAACAAGGAACAAAAGGACATTTTTTTGACTTCATTGATTTTTTTTTTTTTTTTTCTAACACAGAAAAGGTAGATAAAGGAGGAGGAGGAAGGTGATAGGAGGGCAGGTTTACTGTTGCACTTAGTGAGTGTGCTTTGACAGACTAAAGGCCTTAACACACTGGGGACGGGGATTTTTTTTTTGTGCGATTAATTCGCACGTAAATCTATTTTTTCCCAAACAGTTATTGAGTACTTTCACACAAATATTATAACGGCAAAAAAGAGTCCGGATTTTTTTCCCCCCCGGAACGAGACGAGGTGTTCCGAGCTTTCGCAACGCAAATTGACCAACCATTGAGGTTGTGCAGAACGGGTCGAGTTATTCATAAAAACAACAACGCAGAGGCTCCATAGTCTGATTCAAGACAAGGAAAACTTTATTACTCCCTTCAACCTTGACAAAAGGCAGACCAGATCCACTCCTTCCGTTCTTACCTTTCACAATAAAACCCCCCAGTACACTGTACTTGTTTTTTTACCAGAGGGAACTCAAATTCACTCAAAGGAAACTCAAAAAGACAGCTTACAGCAGTTTAGGCTACGCAACAGTTCACCTCAGACAGACGGTAGGATCAATGATCAGTAGGATCAATGATCAATGATCAGTAGGATCAATGATCAATGATCAGTAGGATCAATGATCAGTAGGATCAGTGATCAATGATCAATGATCAGTAGGATCAATGATCAGTAGGATCAGTGATCAATGATCAGTAGGATCAATGATCAATGATCAGTAGGATCAATGATCAGTAGGATCAGTGATCAGTAGGATCAATGATCAGTAGGATCAGTGATCAATGATCAGTAGGATCAATGATCAGTAGGATCAATGATCAATGATCAGTAGGATCAATGATCAGTAGGATCAATGATCAATGATCAGTAGGATCAATGATCAGTAGGATCAGTGATCAATGATCGATAGGATCAATGATCAATAGGATCAGTGATCAATGATCAGTAGGATCAATGATCAGTAGGATCAGTGATCAATGATCAGTAGGATCAATGATCAGTAGGATCAGTGATCAATGATCAGTAGGATCAGTGATCAATGATCGATAGGATCAATGATCGATAGGATCAATGATCAATAGGATCAATGATCGATAGGATCAATGATCAATGATCAGTAGGATCAGTGATCAATGATCAATAGGATCAATGATGAGTAGGATCAATGATCAATAGGATCAATGATCAATAGGATCAATGATGAGTAGGATCAATGATCAATGATCAATAGGATCAATGATCGATAGGATCAGTGATGAGTAGGATCAATGATCAATGATCAATAGGATCAATGATCGATAGGATCAGTGATGAGTAGGATCAATGATCAATAGGATCAATGATCAGTAGGATCAATGATCAATGATGAGTAGGATCAATGATCAATAGGATCAATGATCAATAGGATCAGTGATCAGGATCCTGGTAGTTGATCCTCTGCCAGCGTGAATCTATTAGAACCTTTTACTTCAAGTCTTGCAACTAATTCGTTTTGATAGCGAGTATCGCGTTCTCGTGCCGTTTGTTGGTCCCGCCCCCCCCGTTGTGTGAAGGCCTTAAGGGTGAGAGAGAGAGAGAGAGAGGTAGAGAGAGGTACAGTGGCGGGTGAGGGAGGTGCAGGAGGAGACGGTCGGTGGTCTATGTGGCGTATCTCTTCGTCCATTGCTTGGCTATTCTGTCATGCTCCGTTCTGTTGGTCAGGTACTGTGTGGCGATGCTTCCCACCAGAGGGTCGGCTGAACAAAAAGGGTAGAAAAAGGCAGAGAGAGGATATTTAAAATCACGAAGCGTCAATAAATCACCTCAGCTTGGCGGGACGATCGCCCCTGGCGACAGTCAACATAGTTACTGTAGTACATATCAGAACACGGGAAGCTTCTTTAAATGTACAGTTTATAGTAGTTATGTCAGGTTAGAAAAAAAACAAACTGAACTACAGTTGAGTGATTTCCCTCCACACTCACCATGATTGATATAAATGCAATTCTATTTCATTCCAGACTGTTAAGCCATCTCCCAGACTCACGCTGGTTGCAAACTATAAAGAGTTTTGCCTGAGGAGGGGGGGGGCAGCATTCATTTTATTATGGTGTGGTTGACCTTCAAGTAGACTTGATTACACCGTCTCAAATTCAGCTGTATCAATAACCGGTAAATCATATTAAACGGGCAAAGACAACCCAATCGGCAGCAGCAGCAGCAGCAGCAGCGAAGGACTGCGGAGAGCAGCAACAATGAAAGCGTCTGAAGAGGATCGTTCCCCCGTAGTCAACACTTCTCACAAGATGTTCATCTGTTAAAAAAGAGGTGGAGCCACTGACCCATGTATTCTCGCTGCTTTGTAAACTCATTTCCCAGCATGCACGAGTGCACGACAGTTTGTTCTCAAGCCAAGGACAAATCGTCACTATCGTTGCTCATATTCATTTTTTCATTAAACACTTATTGTGGATCCCGTCTCTGCTGTGGACATGTGGTTTTATTATTTACAGCGTGCCAACGATCCGTCGCCGAGCGACAACGAGGGGGTTTGAATTGGTCGTGGGTCGCGGCGCTTATTACTGCACTGTTATTAGGCCCTTTGAGTAAGACGCGTTCACAGAACTACGACAGACTTCACAATAAAATAAAAAAAAAAAAGCATCAAGCAGACGCTGCAGAGCCTCACCTGGGTTACAGTCTGTGAGCAGGGAGCAGATGGACAGCAGCACCTTGGAGATGGTGAGCGCGGGGCTCCAGTTGTCCTTCAGGATGTCCAGACAGATCACCCCCTGACTGTTGATGTTGCAGTGATAGATCCTCGTACGGAAGGTGACCTGAGGACGGCGTGGAAGTTTAGAGACAGAAAATCGGACTTTGCAACAAAACAAAAAACGGGAACCGTTTGCTTTAAAGAGGAGAGAGAAGCCTGCGCTGCATTAATTATTTACAAATAATTATATTCCAATAAACAACAACTAAAATAGAAGGATGTTTCCATTTTAACACGATGAATTTTGCCGATAATGAAAACAGGAAAATAAAATGGGCTTTAATTAATTGCATAACAGTGGGGAAACCACGGCTCTACAGATGTTTGAGAACACTCCTGTTACGTAACATCGGGACGAACACGGAGAGTTCAGATCTGATAACATCTCAAACACGTTCGCCGTGGATCGAGTGAAGGAAGAGGATTTGGTGCGTGAGGATGAGGAGCTCGTTATAACGCAGTAATAACAGGCGAGAGACGGAGGACGGGCGAAGGCTGCTGTGGTGCCTCTCGCCTCTCTTATTTCACGTTCTATGGATCAGTACCGGAGTGATGGGATCGCTCCATCGAGGGACAGTTCACACCATTTGTCTCTGGTGCATGTAGCCACAAATATGCAGCACACATTAAAAAATAGATATATATTTTATGGCTCACAAACAGCATCTGGTATCCACCAATCCTCATGATAGTCTTAATAAATCACACCAACAGAGGGCAGCATGGTGTAAAACCACAACGACCGTTTTGAATATTGGACCCGAGTGTTGATTCATTCCTTTACAGCGGTAATGATGATCAACCAGTCTAGTGTTAAATGAATGAATTTAGGAATTTATGCTCAAACTGTGCCCCCCCCCTCTCAAAAAACGACCTTCCTCTGTTCCTGCAGTCCGTCCCGGCTCAGACGTTGAGCTTGACATCTGCTCGGTTCTGACACATGACACCACTGTTTTGCCCCCCCCCCCCCCGCTGCTCCAATCACCAACATCTGGCCCTCCTGACCCACCAGAGAAAACCTCTAATGAGCCTTGGCATTCCCAAAAAAAAAAAAAAAAAAAAAAATCACACATGGGCAGGACGTTATAAATAACCGACCGCTCCGCCTCCGCAGATCCAGAGCTCCTCTCCTGGCCCGAGTTCAGAAGCAGAGACGCATCCACCTGGTGAACTTGTCAGCGCTTGTTTCTGAGTTAAAATAAAATAAAATGAGAGTCGGATTGTGGATCTAAAGCTACCGAGCCTGAGGTCTGAGAGCATTCGGCAACTGAGCTTCACTGGAGCGTTTCTGTAGCGAGGGAGTGCGTGGCAGCTACAGGCCGAAGGGTTTGGTGTGTGTGTGTGTGTGTGTGTGGAGGGGTTTGGCTGCAGTTCACAGTGTGTCGGAGGGATAGGAGGTATTGGAGAGGGTGGGGGGGTGGGGGTGGGGGTGGGGGGCGGAAACACTCAAGTCCCTCTGGCAACAGAAAGCTGGGCCGGAGCCTGTGGATTTGTTTGAGTCTGCTGTCAAACACAGAGCTGGTGGTTACCCAGCACAAAGAGCGAGAGGAGAGGGCGAGCGAGCACGGGGAAGGGTTTCCATAACAGAGAGAGAGAGGGGGGGGGGTCCACTCAACGCCCTTAAAGCGCTCAGAGGACACAGAACCAGCAGACGGACGGGTCGGGATTAGAGCTCAAGATCACGACGATTCCTCACAAAAGAAAAAGTTCAAATCGAGCTGCAAAAGAGTGCACAAGAAAAAAAATACCACCACGACATCGGTTGTGACCGGTACGGGGCCGTGGACCGGTACGGGGTCGTGGACCGGTACGGGGCCGTGGACCGGTACGGGGTCGTGGACCGGTACGGGGTCGTGGACCGGTACGGGGCCGTACATGACATCTGAACTGCCTGAGTGACTGAGGGACTGAGAGACGTACGTCTGTGACGATAACGATGGAACAAATGAAAAGGTTTCGTTGTCGTTTAGTTTTGAATGCTCTCTCTCACCCATTTTTACAACTGGTATCGAGGCTTCTTTGTGTGATCGTTTGAAAGAGATGTCTGTTCATGCCTGGACCAGAACTTACACGATTTAGTGAACAGGTGTGTGAACCGGTAAATGAACAGAAAGCCCCGAGTCACGACTTCATCTTCAACCAGTAAACACACGCTGTCAGACCGGGCTCTATGAGAAGTAAGATGAGGAGAGTCTGTGCTGACAACACTCGTGTTCACATCAGAAGAGTGTGTGACATCTGGTAGTGTCAGCAAACCCGTCCACAATTATGAATATCTTTGAATATGAAAGGGCCGCAAATTATGTTTGTATTATGGAAGAAAATGTGCGCTCATACAGTGTGTGTGTGTGTGTGTGTGTGTGTGTGTGTGTGTGTGTGTGTGTGTGTGTGTGTGTGTGTGATCTCTTTAACTCATGTAATGACCCAGATATTTCCTCCACACTCTTCCTGTTGCTCTGTGCAGGAAGTCGACGCTTGTGTCCGCTCACTCAAAACATTAAAAATAACGTAGCAGTCGCGTCTGCTGGCTGCCGACCTTGGGGGGTTTGAAGGGGTAGTCGGGGGTGAAGGCGATGTCCAGGAAGAAGACGCCCCCCTCGTACACGGAGCCCGGGGGTCCCAGGATGGTCGACCTCCACTCGTAGATGTTGTCTCCTTTGGGGCCGGCGCTGCAGAAATTGAAACAAAAGACGTGTTAATATGTTAAATCGGCGCGTTGGACTCGACAGCCTGGTGTTACAAACCGCCAGCGGGCTGACGGAGATTTGGGGGGCAGGGGGTGGGGGTTGGGGGTGGAGGGGCAGGGGGGTGAACGCCGGCTTCTGACAAGTTAATGACGGAGATTTGGGGGAAATGCCGAAGCCGTGGGGGTTTGAGGGGTTTTCAGTTCAGGGTGATTTTAGTAGGATTTAGATTATCTTTCAAAATGTTGATTGGAAGATTAGATTACCTGCTATTGGGAGTAGTAAGTACAACATTAGTAGAATATTTAGAGGCCAAGCGACGCAGCATGATTTCATATTCCGGCCCGTCTTCATTCGCGAGATGAGTATTTAATGCCGAGGGTCACATCTGTTGTTTAGGCCCAGTAATTAATGCTATTTCCATATTAAGGGCTGCCTTCCCCCCTCCCCCACTGTTGTTTGTGGTAAGACC
Source organism: Cebidichthys violaceus (assembly GCF_023349555.1). Lineage (NCBI taxonomy): Eukaryota > Metazoa > Chordata > Actinopteri > Perciformes > Stichaeidae > Cebidichthys > Cebidichthys violaceus. Next base: position 326,108 of record NW_027176289.1, read on the forward strand.
CGGAGCTGGCACGGAGCCAGGAGGAGACCGGGGACAATGTCCAGATCACAAAGCCCGGGACGGCGAACAATCCCTCCGGTTTCATGTAATTACCTGGGATGGTGTTTAACGCCAAGCCTTTAGTTTACTGGCACATGTGTGCACGCAAACAGCCCAACGCACGCACGCACGCACACACACACACACACACACACACACACACACACACACACACACACACACACACACACACAGGCTTTTGCTTTCACTCAAGGCTGTTGCATCACCGTTCACTTTTATTCAGACTTAAACCAATAATCTCAGAGATTTCCTGTGCAACAACCTCAAACTGTTAAAAGTCTGGCATCAAGCGCATCCTTGGAGAAACGGATCGTTCTCCTTAAGCAGAAAACAGAGACGTTTCCTTGCCTCCTTCAGCATCAACACATGCCTATTCAAAGTAATCTACTTTGCCACTCTTTCACACACGCTGCCCCTCTATTAAGCCTTCTTTAATGAGCTGATTATCATCACCGCTTCTCTGGGGAATTATTTTTCAACGTCGACAGCGACGTCGCCAATCTGGACACCGTGTTGTTTCGGGCACAAAGAGAAATCTTTTTATATTTTGTGAAAGTATAATAAAAGCAAAGAATGTAAAGGGGAGCGTGCCGGGGCCAGTGTTGGTCCACGAGAAGGAGACGCATGCGGAGAACTCCTCTTCGTAAACCTACTACTTAAACTGCAGTCGTTGAGAACTGGCACCAGAAACATGGAGGGGTGCTCGCTGTCAAGAACCGGCGTTAAAGAACATCAAACAACGTTGGGTTCATTTGTCTCTCTCTCTCTCTCTCTCTCTCTCTCTCTCTTCAAACGAACATCTGTGGTCGGACAGAGAGAGCGCTATCTGAACCGACTGCAGGAAATGACCCCGATATACAAGGATTCATAGGCTCCCAGAGGCAGATGTTGACATCCGATAGCCAACAGTTACTTGTGCTGGGAAAGCCTGTCATAACAATATAAAGTGAGGGGAGAACCGCAGTTCATTGGTGGTCGTGTTCAGCTGTTCCTACATTCTCCCGTTGTACTTAAGTGAAGTTCAATTGGAGCGGAGGGATTCAATATTTCCATCATGCCTCGGATGGGATGAGTTTTGACAGGAGGCTGTCAGGTTGCCAAAACAAATGTGTTCAATAAATGACTCACTTGACTGAAGACATTCGAGTAGGTAACAGAAGTTCTTTGACTAATTGATTAATCTGCTCTTTATTTATTGCCCCTCTGCAGATGAATGCAAATGGTCCTCCTTAGATCTGGTGGCTAAGAAAGAGCCGTAGATGGGACTACTTTTCATGTGGTCACAAATACCCACATTTTTGCCACCAGAAGTGACACGAGAGGGCGGAGCTAAGTACACCTGAACGCTGAGTTATGACTTTTTTTTTAGGCGACCAAAATGTTTCATGAACTGAAAACACACAGTGAAAGGATTTAACTCCCAGACAGGACAACAATGTGGCAGCGACCTGTCAATCACAGTAAGCCCCGCCCTAAAGCACACCCTGCTTTATGGTCTGTTTGACTCTAAATGGAGCATAATGTACTAAATGAACATCATGCTGTATTGAAGAAGACTGTAAACTAGAGATTGAGACCATAAACTCATGTTTACAATGTTTACTGAGGGAATAAATCAAGAGAGAAGTAGAGTCATTTTAGACTAGACTTCTATACAACCAGAGGAGTCGCCCCCTGCTGGACACTAGAGAGAATGCAGGTGTAAGGCACTTCCTCATTGACTTCACCTGGTGTAATAAAGTTGATCCTTATTAAACTGGTCTTCCTGGATGATCTTTCACGTCTCACCTGTACCTGAAGCAACACGCCTACACCAACAGCAGCCGCTCGCGGGTTTTCGGTCCGAATGCTAAGACGACGCTTCGACCAGACCAGGTGTGTGGAGGCCAGAAAGTAGGCAGAGATTAAACTCTCTTCATTCCATTCTTCACAAAAATTGCCTTGGAGGAAAGATTGTCTCAGGCCGTTCAGAAGAGCTATAAACACCTCAGCTGTAGTCGGGCGACGTGTCGCACAAACTGGTTCATGTCAAGTCCTGCTTGTCGTGATCCTGATAGAAACATCAACTGAACCTCCAGCTCTTCTCCAGCTCTTCAAACATGACTTCATACGTTTCCTGTGCTGCTGACAGAAAACCCTCATAGAAAAGCCTAGTTTTCCTCGCCCAAGGTAATCTTCCCCCCACCTTCTGCGCTCAAGTTAACAACTTCCTTTACCGCCACAGCTATTCACAAGCCTCCTTGACGACCGCGCTGAAAGAGGCCGACGACTATTCCTATTTCTAAACTTCATCCAATAAAAAAAAAAAAGCAGATGCTCACTTCCCTCAAAAAGGCCGATGATGGCCGTGATAATAGCTCGGACGCGGTGGAAGAGATAAGAGACGAGCGGTCATGGCGGAGATCCCCCCGCTCAGGAGGCGAGAGCGCTGTCGGGGGATCTGACAACCGCACAAGGGGCCGTGGATAAAGGCTAAGTCAATAGCAGAATGCGCATGCCGCCGCCGGTGGTTGCTCGGAGACGCCCCCCCCCCCCCCCCCCCCCCCCCCACCTACTCGGGCGTTCCTGCGGCGCTTTGTTGCAGCTCTTTCAGTGTCTGACAGGCTTTGGGATTCGACTCAATCCGCAGCATCAGAGGGAGCGTTTGACGCTCGCCAGGCGTTAATTAACGCACGCTTAATGGCGCCGGTTAAGTAGCCGATGACTCCTTGACCCTGGTTAATAGCGACGCAGGATACGCCGCTCTGCAACCGACGTATCCAATTCGCAGCGATCATTGGGTAATCGAGGCGTTGTATGAATTTTAATTCGGCAAGGGCGACCTCACGCCGGCATTTCTCCAGCGGTGCGTCTCCTCACTGAATCAAAGTCAATGGAGGCGTTAAGAAGAACAAACACACAGTGATCTAAACAAAAACAAGTCTTTTCTCTCTCTCTCTCTCTCTCTCTCTCTCTCTCTCTCTCTCTCTCTCTCTCTCTCTCTCTCTCTCTCTCTCTCTCTCTCTCTCTCTGACAGATCCGCTCGGCGCAAACGCGTGACCTGAACCGGCGTAAAAGTGCTGCTTCTGGGCTTTCGTTTTTTGGAGGCTGCAATAACACTCGTCTCTCTCTCTCTGTGTAAGTAGCGCTACTTCTGCAGTGCGCACCGTCAGCCAAATGCCTTGATTCACTGGGTATTTGGGTCATTAGTTTCAGGGGTCCGGGACCCGTCGGCGCGCGGGTGTCCGTGAAGGAACCCACTTTAGACAGCTGGGCTGCTTCCCTCCGTAACGGAGCAGCGTTCTTTACGTTCAATCATCCCGTGAGTATTTATTTACAATAGAAACAACAGTCCTGATCCTTCACTAGGGCGGCACAGTTAATCACGAAAACACTGCGTATTGTGACTTGAGTATTGCCATGATATATCGTGGGGCCTCTGGAGATTCCCACCAGAGTAGAAGAGCAATATACCGCAGAGCAGACGGGCAACACAAAAAGGACTAAACTCATGTGTAGAGGAACCCGTGATTTAAGCCTGATTTTGAGGCAATAGCGTGTTAATGAGCAGGAATGTAGCACAACTTGAAAGCGGTGCTCCGTTGATTTAAAGTGAGGGTGAAAGGTTTTCTTACAATGTTATTTTGCTTCCAGGAGTCTCTGTGAAGGAGGTCTTCACAGTACATTAGCAGGGGCGCAGCGCATCACGGACGTTTATTTAATCTGCTGATTTAAAATGTGAAAGCTCAACAAAAATCAGTGACTAATGGAGATAAATCATCTCAAAGCTGATGAAAGTGAAACGTGATTATATGTTTGGCGCAGTCTTTCACTAAACGTAGCATCAAGCACCACGACTCAGTGGTAGAGCAGTGTTGTGTTTGTGGAAGCGGCGAGGGAGTAATTTGCGTCCCACGCTGACCCGGCTCGGCGGTTTTCGCCTCGACAGAGACTCTCCGGCGCACACAGAGGCTGAGAAAGATCGGAGCGAGGCGGCTTTCAGAGGAGGAGGAGGATTAAGAAAACGGCTTCTTCTTCAAACATAAAGGAACACTTTTACCACTTCTTTCATTCCCTGTTCCAGAAAACTATCCGAGCTGTGACCCCCCCCCCCCCCCAACCCCCCGTAATAAAGACGGCGGTAATCATTTCCATATATATTGAATGACCTTTCCTCCCCCGCGATACAGTGCGGTATGTGAGACCAGGGTGCCCATTTAATCATCCTCAGAGCCTCATTTCATAGACAGGGCGATCGGCAGATTGGTGCCAATGCAGGAAAAAAAAAAGAAAGAAAAAAAAGATAACCTTTATCTCGTGGGCTAATCTATCGCCAACTCTTATCTTGTCACCCAGAGCCAATTCCCACAGACATCAGAGCTCGGGTTAAGTTGATGAAAGCGATGTAGTCATGAGATAGGACCGTACCACTCACATGGGGAACGCATCAATCAATCTACTCTGATCACATTGACGGGGCAGGTAAAGAAAAAAGAGAGATATGAAAGTACATTTTGGACGCTGCGACGACAAACCAGAATAAACTCTTACAAAGTGAAAAACTGGAAGCAACCACTGTTAAAGAATGCCAAACCTAGCGGGAACAAACAAGTCATGTGAAGATAGTAAACGAGTCTAACAGACACTTCCATTTAGAAATGTGCCCCGAGGCTTTGTTGTGTTCTTCCGACTTTGTCCTTTTTCACGTCTATGTTAGTTGTGTGTTCTACTTGTGTGTGAGGTTCTTTTAATGAAACCGCTCCACGGTCCACTGGTGAGACCTCAGAGACCAGCCTTGTTAGTGCGAGACCGTACGCAGGAGCTACCGACGATTCACAGCAGGCGTCATCGTCCACAGGTCAAGAATATGCAGACGATGCTAATCTCTTTTTAGCCAATTGTCCGGTTGTGTCAAACTAAGCGTCTAACCTGTAGGCTCGCGAGGGGTTCTGGTGGCGTTGGTGAGATGTCTCTTATAAAGCGGTCACAAAGTGATTTTGCCGCCCACGCTTTGCAGCCGATGCCGATATTGGTTTTATTTAGCTCAAGTGGAAAATGTCAGCCGCTGTAACGGATGCACCTCGTGGAAAATGTCACCGTGTTTGAGCATAAGGAGCACGTGGATTGACGTTGCTGCATAAAACCCGATGCCTGTAGGGATTCATCGCTGCCGACGTGAATCCATTCTGCCCACAGCCGTTCTGTGAAACGCTGTTTTAACGGCCGCCTTTCAAGCCTAAAGAGGGGGGGGTTCGTTTGATACACCAAGACGGGGTTGCATTCAAAAAAGATCAGATCGATGGAATATCGCTTCAACGCGACAACGTAAAAAAAGAAAGAAAAGAAGGTCAGAACAGCAAATGTTCCCGGTGAAAACACCAGACAGCGAGTCACACGGCGAGCTGTTTACAGGAGCAGGTAAATAGAAGTGCAGAAACCAGTAATTGAATGTGAATCGGTGTGTGTGTGTGTTTTTTTGGAGCTTGTGAATACCGCTGCGCACAAATAAAAGCCATTATCTGCATTATTCGCCGCTCCGGCTCGTTTCCCCCCGCGGCCGTTTTTTCCCCCCTCCTAATGGCACCGTCGTTCAGTTAAGACCTTCTTTTCTATCAGCGTGGCTGCTGCTGTTATCAGAAGAGGAACTTTAATGAAGCAATCTCCACCCCCCCCTCCACCCCCCCGACCGTGAAAGAGCCCCAAGACCAATTACTGTGCAGCTCAACGGTCCGAGGTGACACCTCCTTCCTCTGTGCTCTTGTCTTCATTGTCTCAAATGACATGGTTTGTTTTTTAATCAAGCCTTTTATTGTTCATGTGTCCAATGAAATATGCAATTACTGACCGGACGGTCTATCCAGCAACAACACGGGGGGGGGGGGTTATTCTCACAGGAGGGAAACCTTGCATCAATCTAAACCGCAGCCGGTGTTGGATTGAGGAAGTGGACTTCTAAAGAGAGGGGTTGAAGAACCGGCCTTTCACTCAGGAAGTTTGTCCCCGCCGAGGCTTTAGAGTCACATTAACTGAGCTGTAAGTGAAGCAGGGGATCTGTTTATTTTCCCCAGCCTTCCGTTTGAATTCAGCCCGATGCGTCTTGAGGTACGGCAGAGAGTTGGGTTTTTTTTGCTGCGGTAAGCATTTTTTTTCTCTTCTTTTCCTTCTTTCTTTTTTTTCTTCCCCGCATCTGAGCCGCTGTGCGCAGCAGCAGCAGCAGCAGCAGCAGCCGGCGTCTGATGCAGCGCAAATGTTTGCCTCTGGCTAAAGATGAATAATGCAGGGAATATATCTGTACAATAACAAAAACACACACACACACACAGGCTTTGCATGAAAGGAAACGGCATCATGAGTCATAAGAAATATCACTTATCCAACAGAGCGTCGCTGTAGCGTGTGCTCGGGGTGGGGTGGGGGGATGACACGGCGACGTGGAGGAAAATAAAAAAGCTCTTGTTCCATTAATGAGGACCTCGTGACCCTCCGAGCGAAGTTGCGCAATTTGGCAGAAAATAAAAACGTTTTGAGGTGCACACGGTCTGAGATATTAATCACAATTGATGCGGATAGTAGCCTCTTCTAAACAATCTCTGAACATTAGAGCAAAAGAGAGTGTGTGTGTGTGTGTGTGTGTGTGTGTGTCTTCTTCGAGGGGTGATTATAAACATTTGCTTTTGCATGAATAAAACGAGGTGGAATTTGTGCTGACGTGCAAATCGCTGCAGCAGTCCAGGGATTCACAGGAACACCGCTTCAGGAAAGGAAACAACAAAAAATTTGCCTCAGAGACGAAACTGCAGCCTCTTGCAATTTAGAAACTAATTTGGTCGAGAGTACGATGCTGATATTTTTTTAATTTCACAGGCCTGCGCCGAAGCCTCTTCAGCCATAATTAGAGACCCTCTTCAGCCGCCCTCCACTAGAGCACTCTGGGCGGCTGAGGGAACGGACTTATTACCGAAAAGGTCAGCGATCGGAAACAAGCCGAGTCCGATTGGTCGGTTTCTATTCCCCTCGACGCCGCGCCGGCTCTCAGGTTAGCAGGTGGAGGACGGGTTAAACGAATCAGCGCGGAGAAAAGAACATTCCTAAGAGACGTTATCCGCTGGTTATTATTCACTTTCTCCATCTGCAACCAGATGAGCGTTAACAGTTCGTCCCCCTCGGCCTGCAAATATCATTAAGACACTTTAAAGCGTCTTGGCAGGAGCTCTGATCTGTAGCTTCAGGGGGGACATCCGTCAGGCTCCCTCGCTCGCCAAAAAAAGATTCCTCTGTTTGCTTTCGTGTCAGATTACCCATCAGCCAAACTGCTGTCTTTAAAAAAAACAAAAAAAAACGAAGTGTCCACCGTGGAACCCATTCGTAACATTCTGGACAAGTGTTTGCCAGAAAAAAAGAAAAAAAAACTCGCAAACGAGGACATTGAGAATTCAAATGACACGCGTGAATCATGGCGGGCCGCGTTTTTCGCTGTCAAACAAAGTGCCGCGGTGGAAAACATTAGAGGATGAATGAAACCGGCGTACGCTACCGTCGCTCTGCAGGAGCACGTTTATTTCTTATGTGTGAGGAGAAGAGAAACGAGGAAGGAGCTCGGGGGTTGTTTTTTTTTGCTCGGGATGGAAACGATGTCGTGTCAGACGTTTCATAGGTAAGAGAACAAACCAGCAGAACCCGGTCTGGTGCCGTCCATCTGTACTGTAATGTCCTTCTGCTCCTAAGATATAATACATGTCCTGTAAATGTGATAAGATCTTCAAACTGTTTATTTCCTGTTCATTACTGCAAACTAAGGGCCTTTAGTCCCCCCCCCCCCCATAAGCAGCACACTTGATTGTGTGGTAAGTTTAGTCGTTTATACACCGTAAATTCCGGACTATAGAGCGCACCTATATATATGTCCCCGTTGAAACTACATACATACCGCAAATGCTTTTTTCTTCTTCTTCAGAACAGTGCTTTTAACAGTACTAAAGTTGTCTTCTTCAGTATCGCAACTGAACAGCCTGAAGGTATGTAATCACTTCGTCACACACATTTTCTCGGCGTCGATTCACTGATGCCGAGCGTACGTGCAGCAGCTCTACTTCCTTCTTCGACCGCCAGACGGATGGCTTTTAACTTGAAAGCCGCATCATATGCATTTCTCCGTGTCTTTATCCATGACGAGGGGGCGCGCACGAAGCGCAAAATGGGTGATCTGAAGAACTAAGTGCGAGTGAGTTTTGCCGAAACAGTTTCATTGGTCCACTGTGACCTGTTCGGTAATTTCCCTGGTCTGATATGACGAGGTTCAATGTGTTCGGCGGCGGGAAGCTAGTTAGCCTGTGAAAATTCATCAATTAGCCGCATCGTCGTAAAAGCCGCAGTCTCAAAGCGTGTGAAAAAAAGTAGCGGCTTATATACCGGAATTTACGGTATATATACTAAATGTATATATTAACACGTCCACATAAACAGGCTCAGGCTTGCTCAGTCGCGTCAACACGACATCAATCACAGCAGACATTTGTCACTATTTTTCCTGACTTTGTATAAACAAAGTGAATATTTGATCAATCGATAAGGAAGAAGTAGCGATTCACTTTGGTTGTACTTGCTTTTTAAACTTCCATAGTCGCTCTTTGCTTCCGCATTCGCGACAACTCAACAAAACCACGTGTCCGTTTGGTATTTGCTCGTTCTTTATCTCAGAAGCATTTCATCGACGGTTGATTTTTGACCCAACGTCCTCAGTCTCCGTGCCGACGCAAATGTTCTGATCTGCTTCGGGCGCGGATGTCTCCCAAGAAGAGTCCGTTTTTTTTATTTATTCTGCTCGGTGAACAAAGCGCTTCTGAAGCGGTCGTCTTCGCGAAGCTCTTTAGCTTTCCTGCAGAGCGATGAACAAGACCTTCGCTGAAAGGTCAGGAACAAGCCAGCGTCGGACACAGATGGCTGCATAGAACTCATCAATATTTATAAAAAGGCGCCGATTATGGAACGAGACATCGATTAGGGTCGATTCCTCTGAGGTCAAACGAAGCCGTCGTCAAAAAAGACAAAAAAAAAAGAAGCGTTTGCTTGTTTCTCGTTTTGAATTGAGTCACATTGCAAAAAAAAAAAAAAATCCAACACGGAAACATGAACGCACAACAACCGGGAGGTATCCCTGCAGCTCCTCCCCCTCCTCCTCCCCTTGCCTCCGGTCCTCATCCCTCCGCCCCCCCTCATGAATATTGATTACCCCCCCACCCCCCCGCTGTGCTTAATGGTGAAGCTGTGAAAAATGATGCTGGCACAGAATCCCCCAGAGGCCTGGCACAAACTAACAGGCAGCCGTCACAGACACCAAGACCATCCCAGAATGAAGAGGTCAGAAGCTACGACGAAGAGAGCCTCGTGATAATGGAGATACATATTCATGTCATGGCTTTAGCGTGCGTCGTGGCAACCAGCTGTGTGTGTGTGTGTGTGTGTGTGTGTGTGTTTCGAGAAAAAGGCCGTTCCCTGCAGCTTCGCATGATGTCATCACGGGGGCATTACATCACACCAGGAACATTCGGGGACCAGAGAAGCCTGTTTGTTCCAAAGGGGACCGGCCATACATTGCAGCTGTGCTAAAAAAAAAAAAAAAAAAGGAGCGACATTTGAGGTCAGCTGAAGCTCTAATCAAAAGAGGCAGACATTACAAAGAGTTTGCTTAACCCCCCCTCCATATTTCCATTTATAGCTTAACAGCCACATACAGTGTGAGATATCTTAATATAAGAACTTAACTCGCTCTACATTGCAGGACCAGAACAATGCTGATGCATTACAGTGAAACCCCCCCCCCCCCCCCCCCCCCCCGAAGCAAGACTCAAGAAGAGTCCAGCGGAGACATTAAAGAGTCAGTCAGAGACGACAACCACCTCACGGAGCCAACGGCGGTTTAATGAGCCAGCGATCTACAGCTGCTAATATCTGCCTGTGACTCATCCCGACTGGCAGAAGTTGACGCTCACCAGCGAGAACCACGGTGCTATTTTTGTCGCTTACAACAGCAGAGGCCTTTGCACACCGAGTCCGTATTTTTCTTTTTTTTTTTTAAATCTGTCATCCAGTGAAAGTTGTTACGCTCAGAAATCCAGCTTATGGAGCGATGTCTTAAATAAAGATCCAGTGTATTAATGTATATTCTGTTAAAGCGGTCTCCGTCTGTAATGTCCAAAGCATTACAGGAGCTACTCTGTAATTAAGTTTTGTAAATTACTTTCGACTCTCCGGCAACCTTATCCACTTCCACTTCAGTTAGCGGCTTCCTCCATTTCCCAGAACGACTTGTGACAATCTTGACAGAGGAAGGGGAGGGGGGAGGGTGGGGGGTGAACTTGTTACCCAAAATGCATCATGGGTCGTGGCTGCGTTGCACTTAATCTAGTTGAGCCGCCTCGGGATGAGAAATCGGTGTCTCTGCGTCGTCTGCAGACGGATTATTCTGCTGTGATTGCCGAACAATGGCAGCTTAAAAAAGAAGAAGAAGAAGAAGAAGAAGAAGAGGGGAATCTTTGAATCCGGATGGTTTGACACCGAAACCTGACATGTACCATTATGTTTCAGATGGCTGAACATTGTTCTGCCGTCACTCCACTGTGGCTGTAACGAAAGTATCTGTTTTGGCCATCTGTGAGAAGAAGATAAACACATCAAACAGCACAGCGGTCCGGAACCAAGAGGTACAAAACACCAGTAGCTGCTGTTTCAACCACGTCAAAAAGGGCTCTTTGTTTGGATGTGTGCTTGAAGCGCTGGATCAACAGCACAAGGAAGAAATAGTAACAAGTCACAAGAGTCGCAGCGCCGCAATAACAAATGCAACTATTGCCGTCGTAGAACAGCGGCAGCCAGAAGCACAAGCTGGAGGAGATAAGTATGGGAATATGAACCGAGAGGCAGAGAGGAGTATGTATTTATCAGACGTGGAATGTGATTCAGGCGGAAATGCGAGATAAGGCCGTTTAAGAATCACCAGCAGTGTTCCCTGTGGTCCTGGACTGACCGAGTATTTTGAACACTTCAGCGAAAGATCAAACTCAACTATTCTCATAATCGTTTTAGTCATTTAATCCAGGAGAAAAATGCCCAAAAATTCATTGATTTCAACTTCTGAAAATGTGAGGATCATCTGCTTTTCTGTGTTTCGTATCATTGTGTTTAATATCTTTTGGGGTTGTTGTTTTTTTTTGACAGTTGCTCGGACGTAACCGGCGCTGACAGGACGTCGCTTTGTGCTTGAGGAAACAGCAGATCAAATCAATTGTGGAGATAATTGTCAGTTTGCATCCCTAATTTCAGGATGTCAGGCATTCAGTGCACAACTTTTCCGAAGAAGGATGTACTGGAAAAAAAAGAAGAAAAGAGTCTGTCTATTTTCATGACAGAGGACATTCAGCAACACCGCTGAACCTGTCATGTTTCTCTTTCAGCTCATCTAATCCAACATGTATTCTCAGTAATATTACTGCATTATATAAAAAACAAAAACACACACACACACACACACACACACACACACACACACACACAGTGATCCTTTCAGATAAAAGCACAAGCCGCCTGTACAATATACTTGGAAGTGTAAATACTTGACAGTGAGAATAATTGCCGTGTCAAATCCTCTCGGGCGTCAACACGCCGCCGTTTGGTTTTGACGCACGACTACCTGCCGAGGTGACGAGTGAGCCGCCGCGACGCTAAGAGTGAGATAAAGACACATTCTAAATACTTGTGTGTTTTTTTCCCCCAAGTTGTGACAAAGCACTAAAAAGTAGAAAAAGACTCATTACTGTAACGGCGGTTTGTGATATTAAAACGGCGTCTTATTAGACTTATCGGAAAGGGGAAACCTCCCGCCACAGATGTTTCACCAAAATAGATCCTCGACACTTCCAAGGTGTTCCAACGGTCAATTCTGGCTCCTAGCGCACATCTTCACCGAACGACACAAAGCAGAGCTCTCCGTTATGTGAAGACAAACACACACGCACACGCACACGCACACGCACACACACACACACACACACACACACACACACACACACACACACACACACACACACCTGAAGAGGCTGTACAAGCAGACTTCGGATTTTAACGTGACGAAGACGCCAGATTCTCTAAGTGTCGGCAGAGTCAGCGAGGCTCCTCAGCCCCCCCCCCCCCCCCCTCATCCCAGCGCAGCGTTTGCGGAGATGTGCCGAAGTGAATCTCTTTAACACGACTCTTCCTCTCCGTCTGCCTCGTGAAGGGGGGGGGGGGGGGGGGGGGGGTCTGTGACTCCATTTGTCGCAGGGAGGAAGACAGGAATAACCTTTCAGGCTCACCTGGCCGTGAGCAAGCGGCGTACAAATGACGACACCGCGAACCCCTTCATGCGAGAGCGTAAATGGGGCTGCGATCGTTTGCGTGGGAAATTGAATGTTTGACGCACCCCCCTCCTCCTCTTCCTCTTCCTCCTCCTCCCCTGTCATTGTTAACAGAGGGCTAATCTATTTGGGTGCATCACAGAAAACACATTATTAGATTTTGGTATCATTTTGGAGGGCATGAAAGGGAACACACACACACACACACACACACACACACACACACACACACACACACACACACACACAGAAAAGGATTATCTTGAAGAAGCTTAATTGTTTCCCAGGCAACTAGTTCCCCACTAAGACGGCGACTGTGAAATTTCCGCTAGCGATTATTTTACTTTCAAATGACTTACTCGTGTCCTCCAGCTAAATCCTCTATGTGAGCCAACCTAGTTTTTTGGGGGGTGGGAGGAAGAGGGGGGGGGGGTGATGTATTGAAATAGATTAGAGTCCTCGAGGAAAACAACATCTCTTTAGCCCGCAGTACAATAACAAAAAAAAAAACAGGGCCGTGAGCTGGAATGAAAAGGTTAGCTCAATGTTTATCGTTAATGACGGTGGGCTTCTGATGAGACCCAGCGGGGGGGATTAATTCAGGCAATAAACACGGCCGTCCAGGGTGAAGTCATTCCAAATTGCCAGATGACTCATACAAAACACGTTTCCCTTAATCACTTTAAGCAGGTGACCGCCGATCCAAAATCAGCATCTCCCCCGCAAAGCATCCACAATCTTGCCTCCATTTCTTCTTCTTATTAAAGCGAGTGTTGGTCATGTTCTTCAGAAGCATTTTAAGTGATATTTGTCTCATTGGAGCAACACGGTGATCGATAAATCAAATGCACGGCCTCCCCGTCTGTACGCCCGAGTCTGAGAACAGCTGTGAGAACCAACAACAGCCTTGTGCTTCGTTCACGTTCATGGTGGTAGCTTTGGGGGAGTGGCTTTAGAGGCCTGAAGTGATTGGCTGTCAGTGTTGCCGACTTTCTCGCTACGTTTAGAGCTAGAGCTGCTGGCTACTGTCATTGAAAAAGAGTCGGCAACACTGTGGGGGGGGGGGGGTGGGGGCTTTTTCTGTCTCTCTGCTGGTTTCTCAACATTACCAACACTAGTTTTATTTGGCAGCGGTGTGCTGGTTCAGGGGATAATTGTTAAAAACAGCTAATAATCAATGACAGAGTCACTTTGTGTGTTTGCCTTTTAGTCACGTCACAAGAGAGACTGATGCACATGTGCTGTGCCGCTCGCCCGAGACCGTATCTCTTCCTCAAAGCGCTGCGAGCCGCGGCAGCAGCACACAATAACCATTGTCTGTGGTAAATCCCCAGCAGAGCGGGGGACACACACACACACACACACACACACACACACACACACACACACACACACACACACACACACACACACACACACACACACACACACACACACACACACACACACACACACCACACGAGAATCGAAACGGCTTTTTAAAGTCACACTGCTGCTCATTTTCCACCATTTCAGAGCAACCATAATACTGTGATCTAACAGGCTGCGCTTTCAACAGCATGCATTATGTAGCAGCAGCAACAACAACAACAACAACAACAACAACAACAACAACGCCAGAATAGGCTACAGTCTCTCTAATTCACCTGAGATTACCATCTCAAACAAAACACAAACAACAGCATTACAGGAGTGGAGACAAAAGAGAGTGCACTGCAGCGTGGAATTTCCTTTTTCTAGACACAAGAAGCCCCGACAGAAGCCCGTCTCCGCCACATCCACCGCAGCTGGAACATCTGTACGCACGAGTCATTGGAGGAAATGCTGTGAAAAGATCTTCTTACCTGCAGTTTGGAGGTGGGTCTAGTGTTATTTCTGCGAGCTCTTTCTGAATCCTGGAAGAGAAGGATGGTTATCGTTAAAAATCGAATGCCGGGGAGGGAAGATCTCCAGAGGACGATAACGGCTGAAAGGAACGGACGATTCAGCGCATGCAACCAAGTCAGTGTTTGGATCCCGTGAGGAGGTAAATGTTGCTTTTAATCCCAGCGACACGGCATCTCATGTATTCTAAACATCACCACGCAAGTTGTGACTTCATTTGCTGTCCGTATGAAGCATAAATAGAATGTAAAACATGCACGTTTTAGTGTCTGTGGTGCACAAACAAAATGAATAAAAAAGGAGCACCGGGCACGAGGGTGAACACTGTGAGAATTCACAGATAAACCGATGATGATGATGATGATGATTCAGACGGTGAAGGGCAGCGGAGTGCAGACGCCGCTGCTGAGCCGCCGTTAACATAAAACACTTCAGGCGACAGCGACGCCTCTCCGTGCCAAAGGCCCTCCTGGAGAAGGGGGGGGGGGGGGATGTCGGAAACATCGGTCGCTATTATGAGAAAGACTCGAGCTGGCCTCAGACAACTCTTTTGCTCAGCCGGTTGCATAATAACCCTGTCTTCTCCTGTCTGTTTTGGGAGGGGGGGGGGGGGGTAAGTGCTAAGACGAGTGGAGGTAAGCGTCGGAGGTGTAGGAGAGAGCTATTCAAACGAAACAGGCTGGAATGGGAACATCTCTTTCCAACGACATCAACGAGCTGCTTTCTGCGGGTTCAGTGTCGCACTGAATAGCGTGGATGTTTGAGATGACAATGCCTGTGGGACTATAGTCTTTATTTTATAACTTTCACACCCTCGGGGGCCAGGGGAGAGGCCTTTTACTTAAACAAACAACCCGCTCTCTAGAGCCAGCTTCTTTTTGTTCTTTTCCTCCTTTCTTCTTACCTCTTGGCACTAGTCGAAAGTTTAGCGGCGGTTTTACTCGAGATCTTGGTCTCCTTCTTTTTGGGCTGCGCTTGCTCTCGCTCATGTTCGGTGGGTACCGATTCCCTTTGTTCGATATCCGAGCTGCCCCCACTGGTGCTGGGGCTGTCGTCCGGTCTCTGCACTTCGCTGCTGGACATCGTGGGCCCTGAAAAGAGTAACGGCACACCACACGACCTGTGAGCACGGAAGGGGGGGGGGGGGGTAAGCAGATTCCCACTCGCAGAGAGAGGCAATAAAGATGTTATAATGTGGAATTTCCTCAGCAGACTGGGTAGCTTTTGAGGGGGGAACCATGGCTAAGATCGGTTTAATTAACGCTGCCGTACAGCTGGACGTGGATGAGAGTTAAAGCGACATAAAGACATTTGTCAAAGCCTACAGTGAATTACAGACGCATGGGTCCTTTGTTGAAATGAATATAATAATAAGCCTGTCCCCTAATGATCTATTAAGGGTTATATATATATATATAAAACTCGCTAATTGTTTGGAGGACTTTATGTGAGTAGATTTACTGGCCTAGATTTATAAAAACAGAGCTTATTGCTTCTCCCCTTTCTTTAAACAAATACTGCAGACTATTGTGGTTTGAGGTCAACAGTGTGAGCAAATACATGGATATAAAAGCTCTTTATAGCCTTGGGGGGGGCTGATTTAATCGGAAAGTAACACACACACACACACACACACACACACACACACACACACACGTCTCATCGGTGACGGATCAGAGAGGACACTTGAAAATGAGGAGACCATCCGTGAAGACCGAGCATGAATTCATGCCCCCCCCCCCCTCCAACCTCCTTTAACACACGACAAAGACACGGCTAACATACATATGTTGTTACCGTGTAAACAACCAGACCGGTACAAGCTATACGTGAAAATGTGGGGAAGTTAATCCGAACGACGAGGTGGCACGAAAGCGGCGGACAGCTCGCCTTCCCTGGGGGGGCGTTTTCGCGGTACTGATAGGGACACCAACGGCTAAAATGTACACGCGCTCAGTAGCCGTTGGAGATGCCGGAGGCGGGGGGGGGGGGGGGGGGGGGTCGACACGGAGACGTTATAAAGACCCCAAAAAATATCACCGGGGACAAGTTAAGATGCCTGTGTTTTATCGGACATCACTTTAAAATGCCTCGGTCAAACCGGGTAGGTCAACATTTGTGGGGATGAAAAGCACAATATGGGGGTCAAACCGAGCCGTCCGACAAACAGCGACCGTAGCTAACGTTACAAGGCCGGTGGGGAGGAGGGGGGGGTGTTACATTAACGTTACCGACGAGGGGGGGTCATTTAAATAAAAAAAAAAGAAGCTGAACAGGCCTCTGTTGTTTTAAAGTCATTGAAAATACGCATAGAAGAAGGCGTTTCTTCTGTCGGACTCAGTCCGAAACAGCCGACGGCGGCGCGGGGCTGATGGGAGGACGGTTCAGGGCCGGTGGAGCGGAGCGGCAAAGGAGGGGGGGGGCGGTGTATATGCGGGGATATGCGGGGATCCTCGTCGTTTGTGGAGTGTCCACATTGTGCGTTGGAGTGCGGTGACCCTGCCTCGGCACAAAGGGAGGCTCGTCCCACACATCCACCACCACCACCACCACCTCCCCCCTCTCTTTCCTCCTCCTCCTCCTCCTCCACCGTCTTCACTGGAAAAAAACCGACACTTTTCACGGGACATTTACTTACTTTTCGCGTATCTACGAGGGGCGACTAAAGGCGTGTGTCGACATTACCTGGCGGCTGGCCGTCGATGCTGCAATTCCGCGTCGTAATAATCCCACGGTAACCGGAAAAAAAAAGTAATATCCTCACACGGCCGTCTGCTCGCTCCCGTGTCCTAGCTATTTAACTGGAGGTAGGCAGCGGCAGAGAAGCGATTACAGAAAAAACTGAGGCAGCAACCGGACCGCCTCCACAGGCGCGCTCCCGGACCGCGCGCACACACACAGACCGCTCGTGCACGTGCGCTGCATTCGAAAGCGAGGTAGTCTGCGCGAGACCACGGTGTATGTTAGTCTGATTTAATTAATTAATTGAAATAGCAAACATAGAAGATGTTTGTCCTATTACACGTAGATTTACCACGTTTGGTTCTTGTGTGGGTGCAGGATTGTAGACAGAAACTGCGGGTCCCACGTGCACTAAATGTTGCCCCTTTATATACACTCTATGGTTGCCCCCCCTCCCCCCCATGCATTTTCTTCACTTCCCCAATAGTGGTACTCTGGGTACTTCCAATGGCCACTCAGAGGACGCGTGGTCCCCCTTCATGCTCGACTTGCTCCAATATTTTGGCAGCTTATTGATGCGACCCAGGACACCTGGAGGTGCCAAAACCTGACAAGGAGGAAAGCCTTGTCCTGATACATTGTGGAGGAAATGGGTTGCTACACTATAATCATCACATCACAACAGTAAATCATGACTCACCTTTTCATTGTGTGTAAGGCAAAAAGAAGATAACACTTTTTTTACTACATAAAGCTCATTTTATCTCAAGTTCATCGCGATAAAACAGTTCAACCACCCTCTCAACGTTTTAACCAATCACACCATTAACCTGGTGTGAACACGTTTTAATTTGCCCTTTGAGCTGCTACTTAAAATGTAAGACAGCCAATCAGAATGAGGTATTGTCAAAGTGTCCTTGAGCAAGACACTTAACCCCAAAATTGCTCCCATAGCTGCATCTACGGTGTGTAGATAGATACTGAATTGTAAGTCGCTTTGGATAAAAGCGTCTGCTAAATGACCGTAATGTAATGTAATGTAATGTCATGTAATGTATTGCCATGAAAGCACCTCAAGCCTGCGCTCAAGGGCCCGGTTCAAATGCCCCTTGTTACTTTGACCCAATTGGCTGAAAGTAAGCAAGCGCTCTGGTTGACGTTTTGAGCTCTTTACGCACACTTTCCAGACTGCAGACTCAAGGGTGTAAAACACAATGCTGTAGGCTAGTGTTGGTGACATTAGAGCCGCCATGACGGGGTGTTTCCATACATGCAGGATGAAACGTTCAGCCTCGCTACAGTGTCGCAGAAATGTGTTAAGGAACATGAGATCCAAAAGTGTTCCTCATTCAGTGTTTGAAGGCCTCATCATTGGAACTGCACGGCTCAAAAAATAGGGATTTAAAAAGGATTAAATAAGAATGAAACATGACAATTAACTTCAGTCTTTGTTGTTGTTTGATACCCGCTAATAAATAAAACAATTTGTATTTGGACAAGTAAAAAATGATTATTGGTAACAAACATTAACAAGTATCAAGTATGAACTTCTCAGTCAAACAAACATAGGACTGTCAGGAGTCCGCTGTTCGCATCCTTAACGTTTGTCAAGTTAAAGTCACCCACACTCTCTTCATGACCCTTACTAAGTGGTTTTGTTGCCTGAACCTGACTTCCTGTAAAAAAGGGAAGTTTATTTTGAAAAGACGCCATGCGTGTAACAGGTGGAAACCGACACGCCGTCCCATACCACGTCCAAAACCGACACTAGACGAGAACCAAGAGCGTCACGGTTCGAAGCGTCGGTATTTGACGAGTTGGGAGTGAGAACGTGTTGAACACGTGTACGGTGTTACAGGAAATGTAAGCTCAAGGAAAAAAAAAGCGAGTAGAGTGGGCCTTGAGTTGAGTCGTTTGTGTCAAACTACGTTTCTTTCATGATTGGTAACACAGCAAATGTGGTGAAAATGACCATAGAAATGTGCACATTAGAGTCACACGCTGGTGTAAATGACAGCAGTGGTTCCTTAAAAAAAAAAGAGGAACAGAAACTCCGCATTCATTGAGGTGATTCTTTTTGAGTGGATGTGAGGGAGCTGAAGTGTTTCCTTCGGTGGCAGTAAAATGCTGCTGGAAGCACAAAAAGCAACATGAAGGTGCAGTAATGTAACTTTTACATCTCAACCAGTCAACTTCTACTGATACTGGGGTTTCTTTGACAGAGTAGTTTGTGATATTTAGACACAATAATCCAAATTTACCAGGAACACCTGCAGCATTGAGACACTAATAATTTAGTCTGTTTTGGTGTAACGAATGCGCCAGAGGCTCTTCACCAGACAGAGACTATAGAGAGGCTGGCGAGCTGAACGTCCCCAAACCAAGAAATAGCTCCAACTGTAGCGGGAAAAAAAAAGTCAACGCATGAATTAAATGCTTTGTTCGACGATTCTCTTGTAGTTCAAACAACGCTGTGCCGTCGCAGCGCTTTCACGGAATATTTTAAGTTAATGGGATCTCACTCGCTTGCGAAAACTGTGCAAACTCTCAGCCAAACACCCACAACGCACTAAAACATTTATTCTGTCCCTAACACCCTGACTTCACATCCACACTTTGTCACACAACCACAAGGCAGCTGTGTTTAAGAAAGAAAAAAAAACACTCGAATAGATCCAGTCTGCGGCCGTTACTCTTCCCATTAGATGACTCCTAATATGTGTGGTGATGTGGATATAATTACGCTCTTCTGTCATCTAATTTCAGCTCCAGCATACCTCCACGCACCACTTTACTGGTGAATTGCTAGACGTATATCTTACTATTAAACACAATGACAGCTTTGGTGTTAAAGCCATACGAGGCCTTCTAGTCCCCTGTTTAAAATCTGTTTATTTTACGCTCAAGACAAAAAAAAAAAAACCTCAGCCGGGTTTCATTCCATTTAACTCACAAATGCTATAATGAATAAACTTTGATATTTTTTTTTCCTAGCTTGTGTCAGGTAACGAAGACGTTTATGTATTTCTTATGAAGGCTGTTTGCAGTTTTCTACATTTCTATCGATCCACTTTCCAAACATGAGTGATTTAAAATCCAGTTACAGTCATGACTATTTAGAAATATAGACTTTTCAGCACATGGCCCTGAATATTCTGGACAAACCAAGATGTCTTACAGTGCGATATCCGCTCACAGCAACTGAAGCATGAACACACTTTTTAATGCAGTTAAGATAAAGGAGAATTATGATTTTGGTTGTGAAAAGTCACTTGAAGAACAACATTTAACCAAAACCACAATCACTGGTTTACTTACAGATACAGCACCATACTATGAACATGTAAATGACATGTAAAACGTCTTAAACCAGACAACAAACAGTTTGCTTATCTACCGTCTTCATGACACACCCTGAACTTGTCGTCTTGTATTTATCTTCGCCGCTCAGCTGTTGCTCCTGAAATGACCCACATTCCCCACAGGGATCTGATCTCATCCAGCGCATTTGTTTAAACAGTTCACATTCCTTCCGACCTGATTTACATATAATTTGGTTATTGTTTCACATGTGAGAAGTCGTCAGCTGAAGGTCCACAAGCTGGATCTCACCTTTTTTTTACCGCCATTTTGACGGCCCTCATTATGTTTAATGCAAAAACAGAGAGGAAAACTGAGACCATATGAACCGCCACTTCCACTTACATGTTCCTTAAAGAAACCTGTTCTGTTCAGGAACTATGTAGTTTGTATTCTGTGCCTTTTTGACACCTTTAATGAGAAAATGAAACTGAAAATATATAAAATATAAACACAGTCTAAAATAAAGACAATTTGAATGAGATTAGGAGATGAATACTTATGTAATACTATGTTCTTTCATTTCTGTGGATGCTCTAATTTCAGGCACTTTTCCTATTTTCCATTTCATGTTACTCTAGACTTCACTACAATCACAGATAATTACACTTTTTTTTTTACATTTTTTAGTTACACTCAAGATTTTTAGTTACACACAAAACATATCATGAGCAATATGATGTAAATCATTAAAATGAGACAAAATAGAACAATTACAATATCAAATTCTACTTACACATAATATATATGATATGATACGATACCATAATACTACTTTCAGTATATTTTCCTTGTTCTGCATCAATCATAGACCAATCCCTTCCGTTAATCTGTTTATATTTTATGACCTAAACTGTTAACCTGATTTTGGCATTGTATATATTGTAAATATTTTGGATTTGCACCTTATTGTTATTGTAATCTTGAACTTTTAGATTTGAAATCTGCACAGCAAGAGATAAATACAGTTGTATCTTATCTTGCTTACTTAAATAAAGGATCTGCATTCTTCCTCCACCACTTGTTCGCGGGTTTCCACTGTTACCACTCATTGTTCCTCAAATTGACCAAAAGCCTGCACAATCCCCGTATAACTCTCTCTAAATGCCCACACTGTAAATGTAAAACACGAGTAGCTGAGAGCTAGAGCCTTCATTGTCTGGATTAATAACCCTGTAGTCAGAGGTAATGGCTTCCTGGAACCACAGTTCTTTTCTTCTTCTGCCTCCTCAAGAGTCAGTCCTCTGAGATCCGTAGGAACGCCTGAGGGGAATCTCGGTTGTAAACTACGAGGTATAAATTGTTCAATAACTGGCTTCAAACCAGCACTCGATGTGAAACCTCCTGTGTGACGTGTCAGCTAATTACACTTATGCAAATTTTGGGCAGAATTTCTCTCCTCAAATAAAAGGAAATTAATAAATAATGATTATCCAACACGGTTCACAGTCTCCCCTCCTCCCTGTGGAGTGATTGTTTGAGGATCAATAAAACACATACAGGCTCAGTGTGTGATTGAAGCACGCTTTCTTGCTTTGTTTGCATAGAGATTTAGTGGGTTGAGGGTGTTTATTTTCACGGTGAAATGTATAGCCTTCTGCAGAGCGTGTGGCAACGACAGACTCTAACTTTGAGCCAGGAAAAGATGTATTTGCATTTGTAATGTCAAAGTATAATTTATGGCTTTTACAAAAGGTTACGTATTCCACGTTGGGGCAAATTCAACATAATAATAATAATAATAACGATTAATCATTTGATTCACATTTCACGTCTTTTTTACGCAGTAAATGACACAATTTCAAGGGAAAGACAATGAGCGTAACATTAAAATATAACAGCCGGCAGCAGCCAGGAATAATTACCCACCCCAGAATAATGGAGGCGCTCTACTAAATAAAAGCCAGGCCGATTTTTGGACGAGAAAAAGATCAGCTGCTGGATGAGAAAGCTATCCAGTGTGAGCGGTAGAAAAAAGGAACATTAGTGGTTTCTTAAAAAGTTTTCAAGCCTTGAATTTCCTTTGACAGCTTTGAAAGAGTTTGTAGTCGATGCTTCCCAAGTCAGAGTCTCGCTGTGTGTCCTCACAGATCTCCTGATCCAGCTCAATAAACGCATTGATTCACTGTGACTGAGGGACGGGACAGATGATCATGGAAACAGCTGACATGCTTTTCTAAAGTATGGAAAAACTACAATTACCGCCTCGCGGTTTTGTGCCTCCACCATCCAGGTTCATTTGTGTGAAACTGTCATATGAAAGGTATGAATTCTTGTGTTATGGCCAAAAAAAACATGTTTTTTGAGGTCAACTTGAGTTACTCGTTCCTGAGATGTCGGGGTCACGAGAATGAACCGGCGGACAGAAGGACGGACAAACCTAAAACGGAAAACATCTGAACCTGGGCTGTCGCTATACAAAGCCTGTGTTTTATTTAGCTAAACTGTGACTTCTCTCTTGATCGTGAACTTGACTCATTTTGCTTGACCCATAAACGTGGCTCACAAGGGGCCCCACGGCAGACAATTGCTGTGGGCCCCTACTGACCCTTTTTCTGGTTGAACACAATCGTGCTTGTGATAATGCATCATGTACATATCAACACAGATAAACGGGACGTGTATTAATGCAGGGTCCGCTTTGAGAACCTCCATCATTCGAGTTGATATTATGATGTAGTGGTGCACATTCCGAAACAAATTGGCAATTCATCAACACCAACTGACACAAAATGAATATGAGGCCTTTGGGGTCTGGAGCCTGGGGGCAGTTACTCACTTTGCTAATAATCCAGCTCTGCCCTTAACGCTTTATATATCTCTCATCCCCACTCTTCTCTGATTCAACATTACAAAGACATTTGTCAGGGGCTGAGAAATGCCAGAAAATGTTACCTAATATTCCAATAAATGTCTCATAAATGTCAATGAATGACAACTCAAATATAACATTTTCTCCTCACTGTTAGAAGAAAACGATCTAATATATGCAAATTCTGTATTTAGATTCTTATCCTTCAATGATGCTGAATTACACTTACTGTTAATTGTATGCCTGCAGCATTGCATTGCACGACATCTTTTAGATGTCTACTGCATCATTATAAGGACATTTCCCCTGTAATTCAGAATTACATATTTGGTATTCTGGGAAACCTTGGGCTCTGGACTAGAATCAACAATTATGCTCTGGGTTGCAGCAATCCTTGTCTGCACAGCATGAGCTTGTAATAATGGACCCACCAAAGGGTCTGCTGGGCTGATGAGGTTCAGCTGCAACACTGAGAGAACACTAAGTAAAGAAGTGCAATGCTCTCACTATTAATTAAGCAAGACGGAGAGTCTGCAGCCATGCTAGCGGCTCTGTGTAGGCGCAGTGGGGCTTTGAGCTAAACGCTAACATCAACATGCGTGCAAAAATAACGCTAGCATGTTTGATTTTTTTAATCTTTATCACGTTTACAACCTTAGTTTGGTATGTTAGCATACTAGCATTCACTCGTTAGCACTAAATACAAAGTACAGCTGAGGCTGTCATTATTTTTAGCATGTTTAATATTTATCACGTTCACAACCTTAGTTTGGCATGTTAGCATACTAGCATTCACTCGTTAGCGCTAAATACAAAGTACAGCTGAGGCTGTCATTATTTTTAGCATGTTTAATATTTATCACGTTCACAACCTTAGTTTGGCATGTTAGCATGCTAGCATTCACTCGTTAGCGCTAAATGCAAAGCACAGCTGAGGCTGGCATTATTTTTAGCATTGGGCAAATTGAAATTTTGACCTGATGAAGGCTTTTGATTAAAGGTCGGGATAAACGTTATTACAACTCATACATGTCTCTTCCAAATGTCACAGCAATCCATCCCGTAGTTGTTGAGGTGTTTCAATTACAAAGCCTAAATATCAACTTCCTGGTGGCACTAGAGGAAAAGCCAGGGGATCGCCAAAGTAATTAGGATACATCCTCTGGGGAACATGAATGCCTGTAGAAAATGTTGTGCCCATCCATTAAGTAGATGTTGAGTTGAATTGAAAACTATATCAACTTCCTGTCGGCAGCGCTAGAGGAAAAGTCAGAGGATCACCAAAAGACGTTAGAATTTATCCTCTGGGGAACATGAATGTCCGGACAAAATTTAATGGCAATCTATCAAATGGTTAGTTGTTTTTTGATATTTCAGTCTGGACCAAAGTGGTGGACTGACCAACCAAAAGATCATTTCTTGAAGGCAAAAGTGTTTGTCTTTTCAAAATGGCCACACTTAAAGGTGGCGCAATCTGCACCACGCTGCGTCCCCATTGTCTCCTCAAGAACTCTGTGTCTTTTGCGTGTCTTTGTAGTCCTGTTGCAATGGATTGCACAAACAGGGATAACAGTTTCACACAGTCTCCCCTCGGTGTTGCACTTGGTTGTACAAACGTTGCGTAAGGGGATCAGTGCGCTTCAAACAAATGAGCTCGTTGGATCATCGAAGAGCGTCTGGAAACTCCCTCCCCCCTCTACACCTTTCAGGCAAGTTTTGTAACTTCCCGAGATCAACAAATTGAATTATCGCGCCCACTCGGTCAGGTGTGTGGAGGTGTGAAAGTGTTCTGGATTTGAACTACGAGTTCATGAAAGTGCAACACGAGGAATGATCCAATCCAATTATCACATCACTCCCGTTTGTAATGACAGCACGCCTAAAAACACCATTACCTTCAGATGTGGCTGGATAAGAAATAGAGCAAACTCGTGGATCAAGCGAACTCCGGTCTTAAAGGGCCAGCGTGTCGGATTCGGTGGCATCTAACGGTGACGTTGCAGATTGCAGCCGACTGAAACTTCTGCCGTGTTCCAAGCGTGTTGGACGACTACGTAGAAACATGGCGGACTCTGTGAAGAACACGATATAAATGTCTCATTCTAAGGGAAGGAAAACACAAAGATTCTTATTGTTAGGTGACTAAAGAAAACATACTTATCAACATTATCTTCCATCTGTTAGCTCCCCCCCTTGGAAGCATACTGAGCATCCAAGACCATAAATACAATGTTTTTGACTGACGTTGTGGCATTCAAGTGCTATCCAATTTATAATCAAATATTTGTGCAACCACAACACTGTTGTCACACCTGTTCCCACTGAGATCTGCGTTATTACCCAGCCTATCTATACATACTTATCAGAAAAGACATCTTCTGCAAAGTGGCCTTCCGGCATCATGTTATCTCTGCTGCTGCTGCTGCTTTCTGTCTGTGTGGGCATTGTATTGATCGCTCTTTGCATCTCTGGAGGTGTTTCAGCGATAAAGGAATTTGCCAACTGTGAGATCGAAATAAATGAATCGATGCATCATATAAAAAAAAAAAAAAGAAGAAGAAAAGCTCCTGCTACTTCTGCTGCCTTTGAAGCTCACCCAAGTTGGCAGGTATGGCGCCCAGTGTCAGCTCAGATCGGGCTGAGTGTGTAACGCGCCACCCTCATTCTAATGAAGGTCTTTTGGATTACCCTCCACAGTCATTAGATCAGCATAATAAAGGGGACTCTGGCCGGTGTAAGAGGAGGAGGAGGTGGGGGGCGAGGGGTCGGGCACTCGGTGTGATAGACAGCGACCTATAAGGCCTGCACGTGAATAGGGGGGGGGGGGGGGGGACGCTTCAGTGAATCCACTTCCTCTGTTTGTCCCTGGCAGGCCCCAAGGTCACGTCTGCTCGCTGCTGAGGAGGCTTTTGTGATGGAAATCCTGTGGATAAAGTTTAACCCCTATAACAATCCAAAACCTGGTCCTCCGTGTTCGCTGGGCCCCCCTTCTCCCCCCTCCACGGTCACCCCCCCTGCTCCAATCCAGATGCAATAGGCCGTGAGTCCCGTGGCAGATCCTTGTTGTGGGAACCTGCCTGCAGATTGGATGGATAAGCGTTAAGTATGGTTGAGTGGGGTGACATTGTGTTATTTAGATTCGACACAGATGTTGTGGTTAAAGAGGCGGTGGGAGGGGGGAAACAGGGCGAATGAAATCCATCGGTAATAATGTGCATGAATGATCGATTCATATGCTGTTGAATTTTGTGCTGATTTTAAGCCAACAATAATAAGAAACAAGCATGTAATTCTAGATAAGATGGTGCCAGGATGAGTCACTTAGGAGTACAAATTGGAAACAGGTTAAAGTAAGGCTCACGTTCCCACAGTGGCACATACAAAGAACATTTAAAACAAAATCTTGGGACCACCCAGCCTTAAGTTCCCCTGGGAGGGAAAAGTTAAATATGCCCTGCAGCTCGGCTTGTTTTATGCTCGCAGGAAGAGTAAAATCTGCGTAGACATCAAATGTACCTCTGCACACACTCCAAAACATTATTCATATAAAAATGAATCTGTTCCACGTCAGCAGGCTGACTGCAATGTTTTTCATGCCAAAGAGCCCGATTCATCTGCTCTGCTGTACTGCTGATTCACCATGATCTCATCCTCTGTTCTGCACAGCAGCATGCAATCAAATTCCCAGGCCGCGATGTGAAAAGCTGACTGTTTGCTGTTTAATGGCACATTTAAAAAAACAATGATATGATCGGCTTTAGCAGCAGGCAGCAGAAAACAAGACAAAGGGTCTACCGCCGTGTTAGCGGCTCTGTGAGGCTGCACTGTGAGCAAGATGCTAACGTCAGCATGCTAACGCGTTCACAATGACGTTTGCAGGCACCAAATAATATGTTTTTTGCTCTTATTCTGAAAAATGACTGATGAAAATATATTTTCCACGAATATTGTCGTTAACATGCGGTCGTGCATATTCCGATTAATGTAAAAGGATCCCACGACGTCTACGTCTAACGGCTACGCTACCGTCTTACCATCTGGTACAAGTGAAGAGTTCATCGCGGCCTCAAAACCGGGGCAAGTGAATCCCGCGTCTGCGCTATTCTCAGCAGGTGTCGATGCATTAACAATGTTGTTTATCACATCTAAATATGGAACTGTGGAACGGCTTGTGCCTTTATGTCAAAATATTATTTTCTTGCAAAGTTTTCCACCGGTGGCTGAAAACAGCCTTCTTCTTTCATTACTTCAACAACCAACAACCTTGTTCAAAAGGTCGGCGTTGTGATACCTATATATATATATAAATATATATATATATCCCAAAACCTGTTGATATCCAAGTCCTGCATAATGCTTTGAAGTAGGTGTGTTTCTTTCCTGTTTACGACCCGCTCTGTTTCTGTACAGAGCGGGTCGTAAACAGGAAAGAGGCCGTGTGCCGTAAAAGCTCCGAAAACCTGAATACTGTCTACATATCCCACATGCTTTAATCAGAAAATGCTCCATTCGGAATAAGACCTAATTCAGAATATCCAAACGGAAAATGCTTGAGTCAGCGTCAGTCAAAACAATCTGGGGGTTTGGAGTTAGAAAGAAAGTGAGTTTAGCAGACCTCTGAAGGCCGCTCCTCTTCTCTGCTTGAGGCTAACAGCTCGAGGCTACATTAGCAGCTACTGGCACTAAACGCCTGCATTTTCAACCGAGCTGTTGGCGGTCCAGTTGCATTCTGGGTGACGTAGTTGCCATATGTTGACAGGAAGAAGAATGTGTGTAATAAAAAGGTTCATGTCTCTGGTTCTGTTTAATTTAAACATTTAAGTCCGACAATGTTATAAGAGTGAAATGCTAAATTGCTGGAGAACTCTTTTATAACACGGTGATGTTCAGCAGGTCGTATTTACCATGTTCACCATTTTGATTTA
Organism: Cebidichthys violaceus; assembly: GCF_023349555.1. Classification (NCBI taxonomy): domain Eukaryota; kingdom Metazoa; phylum Chordata; class Actinopteri; order Perciformes; family Stichaeidae; genus Cebidichthys; species Cebidichthys violaceus. Next base: position 354,199 of record NW_027176289.1, read on the forward strand.
GTGTGTTAACATGCTAACATTTGGTAACTGGAGGTATTTGGTTCTAAAGATTAAGGCCCACTTCTGATTGTTAAAACAATTCCAGGATCACCTTCCCAAATAAATGGGAACAAAATAAAACATGACAAAAAAATGACAAAAAAATAGCTGGGCTGTCAAAATGAGTATTCTACTTACCCTCTGTGTTGCTGTGTATTCGGCAAACTGACCAATCAGTTTTCCTGACACTACTGGGATCACATTACTCTGCCTCTCTCTTCATCCAGATCTGTGTGTGTGTGTGTGTGTGTGTGTGTGTATGTATGTGTCACTTCCTGCCTTCGAACACAAGGTGGGGCTGTGAGACCTGTGCTAATCACCAGACCTTCTATTCTCAAACCTCTCATCTCTCTGTCGACCTTTTTTCCGTCCCGTGTGGCGATGTTGGTGCTGCTGTCATCCTAATGTCACAGCGGTGGAGTGGAGAAGGTGGGACGGGATGTGGAAGATGGTGTGTGTGTGTGTGTGTGTGTGTGTGTGTGTGTGTGTGTGTGTGTGGATTCCTGGGGGTCTTGTTTTCTCTGGGATGTCAGCACTTGAGTCTGGGAGACATTGATTTGGACAACCGCTCTGTGACGAGACAAACCACAGCACGCCAAGGTCAGTCAGACCCCATCACCTCTCTATTCAAAGTAGGGCGGGCTGGACAGTGCTGCGTAAAAGCTTCCCTCAAAGTGCCTTAAGCATGGAAAAATGAAGTCCTGGTCCAGAATCATTTGATGCTCAATGATCCCTCAAGGCTTTAAATTCTTTTTCTCAGGTGTAATCGCCCTCCTGAAATGTCACAGAAAGGCATTTGGTCTTAAGGGACTTTTATAGCTTTTCTTTGATAGCATCTAGTCCTAAAAATCAGCCATTCGTTGGGATGAAAGTGGATTTTTTTTGTCTGGGAGAAAAAAGAGGTTACACTTTTCAGCTGATGGCCAAGGCAAACAAACCTAATCAGACTTCTGCCTGGTCCATTTTTTCAAATCCCCATTTCTGACATTCCTGTTCCCAGAACGGACAGATGTGTTGATCGGTCCCTTTAAAATAAAACATTCATCAAAACTGGAGACATGAGTTGTTTTTTTTCCCACAACAGCCCTCATCCAACGGTGCAGCAGAGCTCTTTATGGCTGTCTTGTTCTATTTCAGGGTCAATCATGTGAAACTCACTTTTCAAGCGGCGCTGGACGCATTCCAACTCGCTGAGTCAGGGCCGAAGACTTTGTTGCTGGGCAAAAGTGAGAAAATACCTCCTTTATTGGTATTAAGGGGTTTGTGTTGCCTTTATCGCAGCTGAGACACATGGTTTTTAACTTTTCTCCCTTTTTCCCTGAGGTTGTGTTAGCTGGATAAATGATGCCTTTTCTGTGTTTCTTCACATTTATGCATTCAGGCAGCAGGTTTATGGAGCACGCATGCTGTTCTTTATTCATGTGCTCAACACACAACCACAACTGGGAGTTCCCCAGCACTGGTGGCCTGCAGTATCTCCACTGCAACAGCTGGGTGTTGGATTCAAACCGATGACCCTGCCCTGCAATGTCCCAGTCCAGCAAAAACATCTGTTGTGCTACGTCACTGAAATTTAGTCTCGTAGTCAACCGTCAAAATGGATTTTACTTCAAAGAAGTAGAAGTTTAAAAGCTCAATTAAAGTTCATCCAGAGAAATACTTTTCATCTGCATGCTCTTAACATAGTTATGCTTATTTCCTGCGCTGTCATCTGAGGATCCTCTATGGTTCACACTACTCTAACCCTTCTGATTTACCCATTATACTGTCGCTGTCAGACGTCTAAACGGCTTTTTACTGCTTTCAGCTGTCATTTCACTGTTTCCTTGACACACTTCTCTGTCGACTCTTTTCTGTCCCAAAATGTGACTCAAAGTCCTGTCAATAGTCAGCTCCTCAGGAATCCTTATCTTCATTCTTCTCCTCATTCTCCACCAAAATACATCTTCACCAGGGTCTCTAATAGGGGGAAAGCCCTCTAATAATGTTTTTAAGTGTCATTAGTTTGCCGCGTTTAAAGCTGCTGTGGAGTTTTCTTTAAAACAAAGGTTTGAATTTATTGTTGGGAATGAATTTCAGTTGCGAGTTTGTTATTTTAAATCCTGCTTCGTTCGATGTCGTACCTCCTTTGTTTGTGCATTGCTACACTTCTTCGCGCCGCCAACTGTCCGCATGCTTGTTAGATTGTGAATAGAAAAAAGAAAAGTAAAAGAAAGAGGAAAAAAAGTGCGTTCAGTTTTCTTTTATTAAGGACAAATAAGGAAAGAATGACTCAATACACTTCCTGAGTTATTTTCCACAACACTGAAGGTTAGCTTCATGATAGCGTGCTAAAAGACAATGAAATGAATGAACAACACCGTTCCTGTGACGCCGGGTAGCTTTATTCACTGCTACAATCATTAAAAAGCAAAAGCAGCATGTGTTTACATCCAGTAGCTAGTAGCTAGCATAGCATAGTACTAATGCTAGTGCTACTGATGCGCTAATGTTAGCTGCACAAGTTTTAACGTAGAAATTAAACATTTAAGAAACGTATATCTCCTTCCAACCTCTCCGGGTAACGAGTATCACTGAGTAGCATTGATCTGAAAGCGTCGCATGAACCCCGGTCGGAGCCGGCCGAAGCTACGCTGTGATTGGACAGTCTGCGCAGGAGGGCCCGGGACTTAGCGAAGGGTCAATTGCCAACCGCTATAACTGCAAAGCACCACTACACCAAAACCTTCTGCTGCTGGCCTGGAGTGAAGAGAACTCATGTCAGTGACAGCTCATGTGAATCGTCCCTTCAGTCTTACTGGCGCCCCAAATTAAAAGGCTCCTATCCAGAGTCAAATGGCGGAAGGATGATTTTTAACCATAAATGATTGCGTTTTTCTTTTGTCGCTGTGTGTTTACTTTATGAAACCTTGCCAGGTATATGTAGCAACCGTTTTGTAACAGCAGTAAGCCGCTTGAGGCAGTGATTCACAGTGATTTTACAACAGCCAAGAGAGGTTTAACAACGCCCCTCAGCTGTTGTAAAATCACTGTGAATCACTGCCTCAAGTGGCTTTCTGCTCTACTGAGCATATACATCCATACACGTTAAATACTCTGTTGCTGTCTCGGGAAAATAATCCAAACCAAACACTTTAGCAACTTCCACCCTTTAAATTAGTCTGTCAGTAAGGAGTGAGATTATTACATACCATCGAACTGCAGCAAATGATTCGGGAAGTTTCTCAGAGTTTGTTGATTAAAGAAGCTCAATCAAGAAAACGACTCTTATTGTTGAAACACGTTGATTCGCATCAGAGAGAAAATAAATATCTCACTTTATTTCTTTGACTAAGTGCAATAACTATTGCGAGGTGAATACTGCGAGTGTTATTTCTGACACAGCGTGGCGCTTCATTTTACCCATTGCTCATTTTCCATCGCAATATACACTCTGGAAATGTATTTCCAACGACGAGTCTTCATTGGAGTCATTTCAGGTCTGCGGTCGGGACCTGATGAAGCTCAGTGTGTCAGGTCTTAGAAGTGGGAAAAATAATATTTTAGTTGGTTTATTTTTTTTTCTCTCCTCATACGAGACACACGGCGTGCACAGCTTGGCTGCAGCGAGGCTGCAATCAATCAGCGGCTATTCAAACACAATCAACCATGTTGTGCCTCACAAAACTCCTCTCCAATTACCAACACAATCACATCTGATTGCTCCTCGTGTGTGTGTGTGTGTGTGTGTGTGTGTGTGCGTGTGTGTGTGTGTGTGTGTTGGTCAGTTTCCAGAAGACTGCTGTGCTCGTGAGCTTGATTTCTACTTTATGACTTAGAGAGATCTCATGTGTTTAATTAGAACACGTACACATCGTGACATGTTCTACTTGTATATTTTCTTTTTGCATAATCTTCGGTCATTTTTTTCAAAACTGTTACCAACACATGTTTCTCTTTATCCTTCATGTATTTATTTTTTTTTTTCCCCCTCTTTACGCTCTGGCAGCACAGGTGCTTTTAAAGGCCAATAATAAAAGCTGCAACTGTGACTGTAATTGAGAGCGAGAGAAACGGAGCGCTGCTGCTGCTATTTCTAGTTATTTATTCATACTACACACCTACACACACACACACACACACACACACACACACACACACACCTACACACACACACACACACACACACTGGGTCGTTGTTAATATCCACACACTGACTCCAAACGTCCTCCCCGTCTCTCTGTGTTCCCCCGCAGTAATAAACTGTTCTGTTTGCAGTTTTAATGCAAATACGCCTTATCGTTTGCATCATCCTCGCAGCCTTAACAACATCGTCTAAATAAGCAGCAGAGAGTATTTAGGAAACGCTCGCAGTGTGGGCTGTTTTTTTTGCGCGGCAGGCGGAGATTAATGGCGTGTTTGGATTCCCCGCGTGCTGCTCATCGTCGTGCTGTCCCAAGAAACCCACCGCTGTATACACACAGGGGGTACAGGGTAATGGATGATGAACGTGGTACGAGGAAGGGGGGGGGGGGGTGACAGCGTAAGAGGAATTTACTGTTAACAGATGAGATAATGTTTCTGTTCGTGTTCCAGTTTGTTTTCTTTCTGTGTGTTTAGCTCCTGACCTCTGGACAGCGTAGCGGAGACTTCATCACTAACTCCAGCAGAGCTAAACGGGGATGTTGTAGTCAGTGTTGTAGCATGTAAGTGACAGAGACGTCCAGAAGGCGGAAGATGATGAAGTGGCTGCTTGAAGGAATCGTTCACCCCCGCCACCCCAAAAAAAAAAACCACGATATAAATAGTGCCACTCGCCTCCCTAGACTCTCTACCATCGCATAAAAAAAAAGTTTAGGAGAATGGAGCGCCTGAAAAAATGAAAACAACATCACTGCAAACAGACTTCGATGGAGGCCGAGACGCACGCGCAACACACATTCCACCAGGAGGATAACCTGCAAGAGGCACCATGAGGCCACGAGTGGATGCAAGACGCTCGGATAATAACGCCTTTTTAGACGTTTTATAACCTTTTATTCCGTCTTTCGTTCAGCCTCCGTCGACGTCCGTGTGCACCGATATGCTTTTTATTTATCGAGTGCTTCGCTTTTCTCGACACCCATCTGATAGAAAAGACCTTTCATGCGACCGTATAGAGAACCGAGGGAGGTGAGCGCTAAATACAATTTATATTGTTTTTGGGTGACCTATTCCTTTAAAGGGGGCAAGCGTACTCCGTCCGACCTGCTTATCTGATGGGTTGCAGAGCTTCAGAAAGCCTCCTCCCTCTACACCTCTAAGACATCCGACTGGAAGGAATTGAATTTACCTCGCTAGCTCTCTTTTTCTTTGAATTCTTGACACAACTCACTTTTCATCTGAGTGAAGGTTCACCTCACATTATCTGAAAACTCATTTTTTTTCCCCCCGAATTCCTCTCTCTTGTCTCTTTTTTTGTCACAGTTCAGTGCTCAATTCAAATCCCCAAAATGCTGGGAGCTTTGAAGACATGATTAAGATGCTTATGAGATTACAACAACTGACACATTCGGTTGACACTAAAAAATAAAAATGTTGAGTTTTTTTTTTGGCTGATGTACAAATTGGAAAGTTCCACATTTTGGGTTCCCATTAAGGTGCTGTCAGACAGGAAAACTATGTGTACCATAACACATTTTTGATTATAACCAATATACGTGGGGTGCTATTTAGGGTCACTGTTATGAGATGAATTATAACACAGTTTTGGGATACCTGTGAGGATGATTTACTAAATTATGAGCTTTGGGGTTTTAACAAATACACGTGGGGGACATTACACCAACACTTTGCGGCGATACAAACAAAAATCCAAACCATATAACAAACGTTTTGGGGACGCTGTGGCACATTTTGAGATTTGGGAAGCTGTGACAGGCAGTTCAACTTTTTCTTTTAATGTTATACCAAAATATTTGGCATGCCATTCTATATTTTGGGATTTGTGTTCATCCCGTGCTCGGGGCCGACATCGGCTCGTTCCAGGCCCGGCAGGTTCGCAGAAGCTGCTTCAGCATCTTTGTAAGTTATATGTGTGTGGATCAGCAAAGAAGTTTTGGCAGGAGGAAACGTGGAATGTGTTTGTTTATTCATCCCCGAGAGCCGGCGGGTTCTCACACGAATCTCTCGAGGACAGGTTGACGTCTGCCTTTGAAGTCCAACAACACGACGGTGATCCCCTTTTGAACTCAACCATAATTGGTATCAACCGTTGAAAGGAGGCGATGAATGAGAAAAAGTGACTGAAAAACAGGTCTCGGTGTTGCTCTACGTGTTAATTATTGGACTTATCCGTGTAATGAAACGGCGGGGGCCGCCGAATAAATGTGTTTGAAAAAAAGGGGAAAAAGGTTTCACTCCTGCAATCTGAAACGTATCAACATTTCAAAAGGACTTAATTATTTCATCGTCAAAAACAGGATTTAATTGGAGGCAAAGATCTGAAGACGATGATTAATTGTAATTTGTGTCTTTTTGATACAAAAGTTTGGAATGAAACTTTGTGACACAATCAGGTGCCATGAAAGCGTCTCAATCTTTATTCTGATCAAGTTAGAGCCGTTTTATCCGCACATACTCCGCGCTCACCGTCAAGAAAATGTGTTTCTGTCGAAACGGTTGGATTCAGATGTGTTTCATCATCATCACCATCATCATCATCAGCAGCAGCAGCAGCAGCAGCAGCAGCTGTCTACTTCCTATCCAGTCAGTTACAGATATTTAAATGAGCTGCAGAGTTAAACAAACATCTTGCTGGAAATTCAAATATAACACTTTCCATATTACATCTGGCCTCTATTTTCTTCTTTTCCCGTCACGTTGATAGATTCTGATCAGAATCTCCGCAGTGAAAATGTTTCCTTTTTGCATTTTGCATCTTAACAGACTATACTCTCTGCTATCAATTTGTTTCCTGGAAGCCCAAAGCCGGCTTTGCTTAGCCTTTTTTGTTTTTTTTTGTTTTGCTGAGTTGTCATTAACAAACCCATTGGATGTTATTTGTGGGAGGAAATCCATGCAAACATAATTCATGACAGAGGAGAAGCCGCTCGCTCTATTTCAGCCGCATCTATTTTTAATGATGTTGACTTTACCGGCGAGGGAAGAAAACAGATCAGGACGCAGCGAGGCCGGCGTGCAATGCTGAGTTTGCCCTGCAGGTGACAGCAGTAGCATATTTAAAATGCAAACATGTGCTGTACATGCACACACACACACACACACACACATATATAAGCACAAGCCCTAGGAATAAGAAGGAAAATAATTTTTTATGTTCTTTTTGTCAGATATTGCATGTTTTCCATCCATACAAAGTGATTGGAGATTAATTCTTTCCCAGAAACCAACACTCAGCTTTTGTCACTCCTTCAGCCAGCTCATGTCTCTCTCTGTGTGTGTGTGACATTTCGCTCAGACCTGCAACTCAAGACGTTTTTGTTTTTTTGTCCCGAATCAGCGTCACCGCAAGAAAAATAAAAACCTAACTATCAGCAGATCTGTAATTGTGTGAAAAATAACGTAGCGAGGCAAAAAAACCCAACTAAAAACATAAAGCCATTTCAATCGAAGAAGGGGACATTTATTTCACAGTCGTGCACAATTCCAATAAAGTCTTTTGAGATTTGAAGTGCCGCGGGGAGCAATTCAGACCCCGACTGCTGCTGTTCTCACCACACTCCAGCTGTGTTTTCACCACTTTGCCCACTAAAGAAAAGCAGTGGCATTGCTGACTTCCCCCGTGGGTTTGAATCAGCGACAAATAAAATGAGGTTTTCTTTGTACTCTGTGTTCGCATTCTGACCCCCCTCCCGACCCCAACCCCAACCCCAACCCCCCCCCACCCTTTATTTTTGACAGGTTCATTCGCTCAAAAACAAACAGAAAAAAAAATAAACACTATAAAAAGAAAATCACATCTAAGGTTTGCATTGCGTTAACTAGAATGCCATGGAAACCGCTCCGGGGTGGTTATCTTCCGACATTTGGGATGGTAGTCTTCAGAGAGCGCGGGATTCAAGGGCAGATAATCTGATATAATTGGTAGAAACCTTCAGCACAGAACAAGGTTTCCTCCATGAAGCAGTGAGGTTTTAATACCACCCCCCCCCCCCCCCCCCCCCCTCCGATCAACGCGAGTCAAGCCTTTTGCTGAGCACGCGTGTTGTTTTTCCCCGAGACGGCCTGCTCCGCGTTCACACGACTGCACACATCCTCAGCTGGAGGCGGGCCCAGCTCCACCTCTGGAGCAGCTGGCTGTTATTTGCCTCCCTCCACGGCAACAGCAGCGGCCACATAAGGTAACCAAGCAGACACACAGGAGAAAAAAAAAGGGGGGATTTCTAAAAAAGCAGTTAAATTTCCTGCTAAGAGAGCCGTCGAAGATCCTGTGAAAAAAAGGCAAAAGGCCTCATACATCACCAGATCCGGTTTGCTTTTTATTGGGCCGTCTTGGAAGTAGAAGTCGTCTCATAAAGTCATTTTATATGATGTGAAAGTACTCAGGACAAAGAGAGGAGGTTTAAGATTTGATAAAAGAAAAACCCTCAGCTGTCCTTAAAAGAAAGCCTCCCACGGAGAGAATGAAGTGCCCTCCGCTGTGCAGAAATGCTAACCATCACCTCATCAACACGCCCGCGTGTTGGAGGGAACCTCGTGTCAAAGTCTTTTGTGAAGACGTTCCCTGCTGCTGAGGATCAGAGTGTAGGTTTGTCTTCTGCTGGGTGACAGAGGCGACGTTGCCGTAATAACCTTTACTAAGGACATCCTTCATCCTCCTGGCTGGAGGCGGTCCCTGGGCAGCGAGGGGGCCGATGGGGGTGGGTGGGTGGGTGGGGGGTGGGGGTTCCTCCGTGTTTGGTGATGAAGTGGTGGTTGGTGAAATGAAGAGGGAGAGATGTGAGTGAATTGTATCATGTGAGGGGGAGGAGCCAGAGAAACCGGTTTGTTCTGTTCCTCAGGCAGAAAGGTGAGGAGGTCCAGCGACACCCTGTGAAAAAAAAATAAAAAGAGGACCTCGGCGAGTTTGTTTCCGAGAGGAGCGGTGACAGTCGGATCACAGAGATTTCATACACAGCAACGATTCTCATTCCTCTCCGTGTGTGTTCCACTTTTCAGATATCAGCCCCAAAGGGCACACAGCGTACCCTGCGGCGCCTTATCGCCGCTCGCGCCACGGTAATGCGACTTGTTGCCGGTTACGCCGCTCGGCATGCATTTGCGACGCCCTTTTTTTTTTTCTGTAATCCCCCGAGGAAGATAAGCAGCAGAGGCGTTTAGGTGGAGCATTTTGTGACAGAGCGTGCAAGTGATGCTGAGATCTTCCAGAGGCCCACGCAGGAACAGATGCAGCACCGATGGCAAACAAACACACACAAATAAACACAAACCCTCAGACACACAGGGACATCCGCATGCTTGCACACTTATTCAGACACACACTTTGTATCTCCATAACTTCCTTGTTTTTCGTTTCTTCACCATGGCCAGGTCATGAATCTTTTTGGGGGATGTACGCATGAACGTTGGAGTCCAGCGGTCATATTTCTTACAGCTGCCTCTAGCTGCTGCACCGATCAGTGTGTCCTCAGAGACCGAAGTGAAGTCAAGCTCCAGGTAGAACCGCGAATAAGCCGATGGAGCGTTACCGGTTAACAATTGTAACCCCTTACTCTACTCGTCACTGGATAGAGTAATCACATTACCGTAATGCACTGCTGCCCAACACTGTAGTTTCACAAACGTCCACGTTGAGAGCCGCAGAGGCGCGAGCACCTTTAAATAAAACTGTGGAACGGATTTATCTGGCAACCCCAAATAAAATCTCCGGCGACCCACCTGTGGGTCCCCGACCCAGTCTTTGGGAACGACTGGTGTAAACATCCCATGTTTGACGCTAAACCTCAAATAATGACTTCCAACTGCACAGACAAAACGTCAGCGTTGGTCATTTGATCAAAGGATTGATTTCATGGTGGAAGATTATTATATAAAGAAAATACAACAAAAAAGGATTTCACTGAAATAAAAAGCTAAATTCAGACATGAAATGAACCGGTGAACCTGAGACGACTTTGTCATGTAACAACAATGATATTTTTGCTACATTTTTGGGAAAAACAGAAAAATAATTTCAACTTCGGTGCAATTCTGAACTTATTTCCGAACGCTGAAATTCTCCAAAAGAAGGGATAAAAGGGTTTCCTCCCGTCGATGCGATGTTCCCACATGCATGCCAAACGCAGTCTTCAAAGCCTCTTTCTCTCGCTCTCATTCCGCTTTGCATTCGTTTCCATTCAATTTACCGAATCACATTTGTTTTGGGGGATTTGTTCATTTGAAGGGATAAAGTGCACGATAATGGACAGCTGCGTTCTTTTTTTTTTTTTTTTTTTTTTTTTTAAATTGCAGTGAAAAGCAAGAGGAGAATTGTAAAACACATTTATCTGTCTCAGACATCCGTCTCCAGGCTGAATAATTGATGCCGCAGCCTCTCTCTGTGTGCTGGTTTCGTCCTTGGGGCTTGTTGACTCGGGGCGCCGCGAGTCCAGGATGCCGGCGTGATTCACGTCGCCGTACGTCAGACCTCCAGAGCAGCTCGGCATGCAGAGGATGTCGCCTGAGTGGAGCAACAGAAATAATTAACCGTATTAAAAGCCGCCGCCGCACTGACTGTAAGTAACCGGTGAAGTGATGCAGAAAGGAAAGCAATGAGTGTGTGAAGGTGACGGTAAATAAGGACTCATATCTCTGTGATAACAAAACAGAAGCTGCACGCATTAAAGGAATAAAATGACCATTTGTGCATCAATCTGTCATAGAGGCAGAAGTGTTTTTATAGTAAGATATTGGCAAAAAAAAAATGCAATGTGTTTGGGAAGTAATGATCATACGACGGTATGAATGAGACTTTTATTATACTGTATAAGAATTCAAAGACACACACACTGCGAGTAATTGATATGCAAATGAGCATTTTGTGAAGGTGAAGTATTTCTTTAAACTGGTTCGAGTATAATTTGAAGCATACATCAATGGTTTAACTTTCGCCGAAAAAAACCCAACGTTGAATACAATTATACCATAATAGCGTGCAAGGAATTCTGTCGAAGAAGAGGTGTTTTAGATATTATGGGATGCATTTAAAGTGATACTGCATGCCGTCGAATAACTGATTGATATCCTGATATTGGCTCGATCTGACAGTTAGCGTTCGGGCACAACGACGCGCTCTGTGTCGTCGTTCGCAGATGATTTTGTATCCGGGCCGCGACAGTAAAGGTTACGTGAGAATAACCATACGACTCCATGTTTGCTGTCCGTCTCTTGCTCTTTGCTCTTTGCTCCTTGCAGGAGAACGTTGTGCATGTTGGGTAAATCTGACATGCATGTCGATCTCTGATCTACAATCCCCTGTAGTTTATCTCAAGACACTGTTTTTAACAACGTGTGCAACATGTCAAGACAAGGTCGACAAATGCCACCTTTAGACATATAAACTATATCTAAACCATGTGGGTCCCAACATAGGGGTTGGAGACCCTCCAAGGAGTCCCAGATTAAATCTCAGGGGGTCACAATGTTAAACAAGCCATCTGAACTACTTATCTGGAGGCGATTAAACACACTCAGTGGAGGTTATAATTACTTAATGCACTGAACATTTTTTATACGACTAAGACACGCAATGCCACCCACAGTGTGTTTTTTATCCAGTTTTATCCAGGTTCAAGGGAACCTCAAAGACATTCGTCAACTTTAAGGATCGATGTTTTGGCGGAATAATAAAAGAAAAGAAGTCTCTCCCTTTGCTTTTGTAGACTTTGTTATAATCAACTTGTAATGTTTGAAAACCCCAGAAGGTCGTTTAGAAACACTCACCATCGATTTGAAGGTACTTTTTTTCAGAATCACCAAAGACTCCTCAAAGCATCTGAAGAAAATATTCCATCCGCCGCACGAGAAAAAAAAAGATTTTGAACTCCCTTTGTTTTGTTTCGTGACCAGAGGCAGAGGGGGTGAGGAAACATTTCTAGAAGACAGGGTTTGCTGTAGAAGTACAGAACAACGCCAGAGTAACGCCTCCGACCTGCTGCCAGAAGAAAGGACAACGGAAAGACACTCAGAGAGCTTCTATTTGTAAACCCGGGGCAAATCCGTCTACCACGGCTTCACGAAGAAGCAGTTGTGGCAGATGGCTTTGCGGCGGATGGATTCCGTTCTGCGCACACTTGCCAAAGACACATCAGTTTGTCGCGGTCAGCCAATGTTTTTAGTTTACATTTGGCAATCCAGCACCGGGGACTCTTGGAGGTTGGAAGTTGGAAATTTGAACACATTTTTCACCCTAGTAATACCATTTCCTTCTTTACAATGCATCTTTATTTAAGTGACATTGCACATCCATTTGAGTGAAGCATTAAGCCCAATAAATCCTTATTGTATTTCTGTCTATCAAGCACTAATTACAGGGATCCTCTGGTGAACTGAGCTCAGCGGAGCCAACGATACGTCAGACCGCATACAGTGACACGCTGTATATGTAGAACTAGCTGAACTCCTTTCACATTCAAAGATGGGTTTTTTTGTAGGCGTTGAGTGTGTCTTTCTCCCCTGAGGTCAAGTGTCTGCAGGAACATGAGGAACACCGAGCCTGAGTGCCTTTTATCCATCACGGCCGGCCGAGATAATCCCGCAGACGGGCAAACGGCACCCTTCTGCCTCTCACTTCTCACATTTCCCTCGGTACAGTCGAGGCGGAATACAATGAACGTTAATCCTCTGCTCGGTCGCCGGCAGCTACAGCTCTCGATTTTCCCCTCCTTCGCATTATCACATGTGGAGGAAAAGAAGGCATTGATTACTGGTAACAGTGGATGTAGAGGATTTTCAGCAAATTAAAACACGCTGTTGCACATCACAGATTCTCCACCCTTTTTTTTCCTCGCCACTCGGCACCACCACCGCCAGCAAATCCAATAACTTCACTTTGTTTATTCAGCTAATCGTCTTCAGACAAAGACTTCAGCTCATCTGGGTTGTGCCAAAGACAAGAGCAGCTTAGCGAGTAGTCAGTAGAAAGTTCTCATGATTGATTTATGGTTTATTTAATGTATTCGGCGAGAACATTTGCTGCCTCTTAAGTCCTCCAAACAAAATGATCAAATGCGTAGTTTTGTCACCGTCTTCCAAAGTGTTGCATGTGAACGTTTTTTGAAACGGTCCCGGCTGGGAGCCAACACCGACGCCATGCCGCTGGAGGGAAGGGGGACACGGGAGGACCCGGACCCAGGACTGCACGTAGCAGACGGGCAGGAATCTGGTGCTCGGGAACATTACCGCTTCCATCCACAGGGGCCGCCAAAGATCGAAATGAAAGTTCCTTGTAGTAGCTTTAATCCAGCGCTATTCTGTGTGGCAGCTTCATAAATACATACACGGAACACCAAAATACCACAGAAACAGACAAAGCAGACAAATTCCTGTTTCAGGAAAAAAAAAAAAAAACTGTCGGAGCAGCAGCCTGTTGCACCAGGAAAATAGAGCCCCGTGTATTTAGTGGCCAACCAAACATTAACCACAGATTATTTTGTCACACCACAAGCTTTCCCCAACATTAACTACACCGCAGCAAGGAATTAAAGAAATGTTGGCTTTCACGTCACCGCTTTGCCTCCTTTAAAGCCTGGGAGAACACTAATACAGAAAGATGTCTGAAATAACCGTGAAATTAACATCGGCGGAGGTCTGTGTCGGTGTGTTTACGCAGAGACCTCTGTAATCCTCTCGTCTCTGTAACTGCATACCTGCAGAGATCTATACAGTGAAGCTGTCCATAGAAGAAGATTTAATGGCGGTTCGCTTTGTAAAAACAGTCCGCATGAATTTCCCTCCTCATAACGACGTCCTCACAATGTTTCAGCGCCTTTTCATTTTATGTAAATGTTTAAACTGCAGTCTGTCACTTTGCCGTCATTGGGAGGTTTCTTTCAAACGGAGGGGAGAACTTTTATACGCACCACAAAGGCTTATAAATATTTATATCCGCAATTGCCTTTTCATTCATTTTCTTTAGCTCTCCGTTCTTTGCCGCCACAGTGACCCAGTTTCAACCCCCCCCCCCGAGGGAGTCAATTAAGTGAATCTTATTACAGTGTACTTTACCTTAACATTGTTTGCGCAGGTCCGTGGCAAATGTGTCCTTGCAAGAACGCCGCGTGAACTTGTCTGTAGAAAGGAAATAAAAGCAGACATTTCCCGCTCACAAGAATATTGACACAGTATTCCTCCCCATAAACCTCCCTGGAAGATTCGGTGTACGCAGCAGGGAGAGTAATTTGATGGAACAAGAAGCGTTTGAACGATGCAAGAAATGACAGCGAAGGAAAGAAAGAAAAAGGAGTCAAGTTATTCTGGTCTTTTTAATAATTTTTCGAGGTGGCTCCTGCTGACAGCCGGGAGCATTGATTATCATTCCGAGAAGTCGTCTGTGAACTAATCTGCGCTCAGGAGCTTAGTGATGATAATTGACCTGCAGATGCCTCAGGTTTTTTAATGCTCTTTTAAGCGAATCTGGAAGGTAAGACAGCAGGGAGGCGACGGATCTGACTTGCAGGTGCTGGTCTTTCAACAAACTCAAATATCATCAGAGGCTCTTTGGCAGAAATGTTGCAGAACATGCTTTGTCCTTTTTACATTTTTTTGTTGTCTAATCCACCTGCACATTAGCTGGTGGATTTACAAGAAAGAGACCTTTATTACCCTCATTTTGGAGACTGTCCGCCCCTAAAAATCAGCCCCATAGGTCATTAGAAGCGGCTTATTACCGGGCAAATTTACGCTTATTGTTTGGTGGGACCTCTGGTGACCGTAGTAATAATAACAGGAGCGAAAGAGGAAGTCAGGGGACGAAGTATAACCAGACACTGTGCGCAAGAAGTGGACATCACCCATTGGTTTCGAATTTGACGATTTTGCCGTCGCCATCTTGGTTTACGGCCATCGCCATGTTTTTTTTTTTTTGCAACCGATAAATATAAAGATAAAGAGGTTTTTATTGTCATTGTAATGATACAACAAAATTCTGTTTGGTAGTCCTCAGCCAGCCAGCAGCAGCTGATAACAAACAATATACAAGATAAAAGTACACAAAAGGATAAACGGAAGTTACGATATTTGGAATGACGCAGAGACGCCGTATACGGCTCTGATAGTTGCAGCTATGACTGGTCGTCAATCAGAGTAAGTCCGCCCTAAAGAATACTGCAAAGAAGAAGACTTGAAACTAGAGATCGAGACCATAAACTCATGTTCACAACGTTTACTGAGGGAATAAATCAAGTGAGAAGTAGAGTCATTTTCTCATCAACCTCCATACCTTCTTTTTGCAACCCAGAGGAGGCGCCCCCTGCTGGTCAGTAGAGGGAATGGAAGTTAATAGACACTTCCGCATTGGCCTTACTCGGCAGAACCGGAGGTCCCCTTACTAAAGTTCACATTGGGAGGATGTCGGGGTGGATGGACGGGTCAAACAATCCAACGTATCCTGATATCGCGGTTCGTATGATATCCTACGAAAAGTTACTCCTCAATTTAAGTGCGTTTTCCGACTAAAGCCAGCCACACAAGTCCATTTCCACCCCTTACATGCAAACGGTCTTTCAAAATGATATCCTGTCTTGACAGGAAACCACTTAGTTAGGTTTAGAAACAGATCGTTTGGGTTAAAATAACTGTGGAGGTGGCGTTACTGAAGTCTGGAAGTTGCGTGAGAAATAAATCAACGTTGTCTTCTCGTTTCACACGGGGAACGAACATCCGTGTTTGTTGGACCCATCCACCTCCTCGCCCGCCAGCTTTCTCGTTCACGATTACGTGGATAACGAACATAATGCAAATTTTGTGGGATAGCTACGAATTACAGCGCTTCATGTTCCTTAAAGCTACGAATGCTGGATGAGACCGGCCTGAACAAATACGGGACTTTGACCCAGGAGACTGCAGTTCTTGTCCCACGGGAAACCAAAAGTCAGATCCAATCAGCTGCAATCAGTAAAAGTGTGTATCGGTAAATTACAACGTCACGATGCGTTCAAATGTAATCTTGTAAAATGTATTTATTTGGCTGGAAAGCTAAATAAATACAGTTGTCGTATAGTCAGTAGTCTCTTTGACCTCCTTATTGGACACTGTGTCCATCTCCAAAGACAAACATATAATGTAGTCTGATCTCACAATATCACAAATGTGTTATTGGTGAGGTCCATGACCTGTGAACACTACGATCTGATTATTACCTGTTATATTTGCTAAAGCATTGTCTCTATTTTTATATTGCAAACTGAAAGCTGAGATCAAATGTCTTCTGATATAAGCTTTATACAGTTTTCACAGCCATGATAAATAACATGATTTCAAAATCCGTGCCACAACACCATATTGTGAAAATTCTGTTTGTTTGTACCGACGATAAAATCAGCCGCCTCCTGCTTGTTGTTGTTGTTTATTAAAGCTTACTATCTTCTTTTCCTTTTTCCTTGAGAAAGTCAGAAGCTACATTTAGTTTTAACTGCTAATCTGTTTTATTAAAACGCCGCTCCGCCCGACTTTCACCTCTGCTGCACGACAGCAGGCCAGGCCGTCCGCAGTCCTCCCCTCCCTTGTTTTCGACCGCTCGCCGGTGTTTACTGAGGCAATAGCATTTAAGTGCTTTACTCAAGGACAGCTGCATCGTCCTCTTGAGGAAAACACATTAATGCAACAATGATCTGACTGCCAAAATAACCAGCTTGCTCGCCGCTACGTACCTCAGCTAATGCACTGTGTCTCTTCCTACTGCACGCTGATTAAAACCGTAATGGTATTTTTGTTGCCGGTCCAACCTTTTTATCTGCGCGGGCCTTTCTTCTCAGCTGTTTTATTGACGTATATATATCCAAAGAGTTTTTGAAAATGTCTGTCTTGACCACTATATACCCTATAATGTTCCTTTTGATCTAAATAAGTACCTGACGTTCATCAACCCTTTTTTTTAAGACTTCGTGGCACCGTTTGAGAGAGCGGGTTTTCTGTTCCGAGTGATGAAGATTAAGAAACACAAACACTCGCAGGTGGCTGCTTTTTTTCTTTTCTTTTTTTTTCTTTAAGAGAGTACATTTTTAGAACAACTGATCAATGGCCCCGATAATGCCACAGAAAGTTTTCAACATTTTCTGCAAAATAATAACAATGCACACGTCTGCAGCATGCATGTATGTAAGGCTCACTTTATATTGCTTTTTATGTTCATAAACATATGTTTTAATAAACTTCAAAAACCATACTTTCCATACTATTAATACCATAGACATAGAATAGGAGTAGAACAGACAGTGTTTTCGTGGTCATGAGACGAGCACAAAAGAAAATGGGTAGATGTTACGGTGAACAGGCGTCGGTGCGGTCGTAAAGTGTCGTAAAGTGTCGTAAAGTGTCGTAAAGTGCAGCTCGCTGGGAAGAAACAAGCCGCACAAAGCCGTCACCTGATCCGGTGCTGATGCTCACTTCAGTCGTTTCTGCAAAACTTCACCTCGGGAGTTTGCAGCTCGCTTTAGTTTATACGGAAGTTAGCTTCGCTACCACGGTGCACTTATTAAAAATGCTGCTACGATGATTTCAATGGGAATGTCCGTTCTACTTCTGTTCCATTTCTATGATCCATGCTGTTTGTTTGAGTTCTTCATGGTCACAGCTTCCACTAAGGACCCTGAGGTCATGCCCCCTTCGTAATATTTGGAATATTATGTAAATTTGGAATGTTTATAATTCTGAAGACTCAAATAATATTTTTGACTTTACGTTTGACTTTTTACAAAAAGCAGAAACCTAAATGAGTATTAAATCAGTATTTTCCTCCAGAATCGTACACATAGAACCAGACCGTGATGTAATAATGATTACAGAAAATGCAGTTGAACAGTTCCATAAATGTAAGTTTGTGATTTTTTTTTAAATATTCAGGAGATTGTGCAGAGTGCGGTTTGGGAGGCTAAACGTTCTGGGGTCAGCATCTCCTTGTAGCGGGAAATAAACTTACATGGAGAAATAAAATCCAGATGAAAAGCATTTTAAATTGATTCGCTAATGTGTTTGTTTTCAGTTCAAATCTGTAAAAAAAATATCAAATGACAATAAATTCGACATTATGAGTTGCGGTGAGAGAGAGGGGCTTTATTTTAAGGCAGTGGTTCTCAGACTCACACTACTGCTGTTTTATCTTTCCTGCCAGGTGGTTAATGGAAATTAATAGCATTCGCTTTGCATCCGGAGAATAAAATAGCTTCTGATTAAACAGCTAAAATTGAATTCGGCAAGAGCTCCGAGCAGCGATGACCCGGCTGGAAAACGTCTGCTTCAGGAGGGACGGCATCGCAGCTCGGTGGCTATATTGCCAATATAAAGACTTCCAGTATGAGGTCCATCTTCCTTCTCGCACAGCCAGACAGCTGGTATAATTAGATATTGATAGAAGGGCAGTAATTAATGATGAGTCTGCCAGCAACATTATCTGCCCGGCAATTTCAACCACGCGCCCCGTGCTGATTGGGCCGGTGGGTCAGTGAGACACAGCAAATCATTTGTCAAGTTCTCTGACCTGAATCTGCTGTAATGGGATGGAGTCGAGCAGTGATGGAAACAAGCAAAAATCCCCCGGCAAACAGATTCTAGGGGCCTTTACAGGATGGATTATCCTTAATGATCATTGGAGTCGATTTTTACCAATTATCACAGAAATAATCCCAATTATTCATACCAGATTTCTTTTTTTTTTTTAGGTTTCCGTGAATGTTTCCTGCTGCGACAGGACTCTGCAATCACTGTATCCTGCAACCGGTGTGCAGACTGCAAAATGGTTAGATTAAATGAAAAAATAACTCTCGATAATATACAAAGCTACCTGTTTGTATATCTTACTGTGCTTCAATGATCCGTTACGTTTGAATATCACCGCGTCGATCACGACACAGCAGCAGCAGCTCGAGACAGAGAGGCGTTTGGAATCATAATGGCGGTGATGGTGAGGGTAAGCAGAGGCATTGCTGTGTTATAAGTGGGCTTTAAGTTGCAACAGGTTGAGAACTCCTGTTCTTTAAAACTGATTGAGTCATACAACTAATGAATGAAATGTTCGAGCATAAACAGATAACTTAAAATAGTAAAAAACATTCACCCAACTTGTGACCCGTGCCTTTATCACATGTTAGCACATTTGTGATTTTCAGATGATTCACATGTGAAGGGTAAGACATCAAAACAGCAAATTCCCATGAGCGATAAACTCCCATAAAAGCACGTAAACCCATTTGCTACTCTAGTAAAGTTTTTTTTTTTTTGGAGACTCTTATTTAAAGGTATTTTACAAGGTGCTAAAAGCAACTGATGGAGATAATTGTAACCAATCTAGAAGGTGGAAAACACGAGAAATCGTTTGTGTGTTTGGACTGTGTTGAACTTTTAGCTCCAGACGGATGACGGTGTTTCTGGAGGAACGAGTGAAGAGAAGAGGGAAGGAAATAGATGCAAGTGTGCAAAAAAAAAAAAGAAAAAAAAGTGTTTGACAGTCACAAAGGTGAATCACAGGCGGGGTGTCTTCTCTGCCTGTAGGGAAGTGTGTGTTTGTGCGCGCGTGTGTGTGTGTGTGTGGGTGTGTGTGAGTGATGGCTGTGTGTCTGAGCCGGGGTTACGTGTGTGCACTGATGCGTGTAATGAACGCCACCGTCAGCCCGACTCCTCGCTTCTCCTCCACCCGATCCCCCACACTGCATCCTGCACATGACTACTGCCATAAGCAACACACACACACACACACACACACACACACACACACACACACACACACACACACACACACACAGATGGCAGCTGTATAGTATTTGCTCCTGATCATGATCTCGTTCGTAGACACACATCACATTCAGGGAGATCAGTTCCGGTTTCTCCGGTTTTAACCCACAGCCATTTGAATAATGGCTGGAGGCTGTTCGCGTAAAACACATTAGAATGATGAATTGGATTTTAAGGACCTATCAGACTGTTCAAGGACGGTGTGTGCCGTAAAAAAAAAAAGAGGACGGGAACAGATGTGGGACAGAGGGGAGATGTGGCGGCAAAAGCAACAACTGCTGCTGCAAGAGAGAGAAATGTGTGACTCACATCAGGCTTTGAAATCAGAGATGAGACGTGGGTCCACGACCCGGTGGGTTTTATATGAGAGGAAGTCAGCTTTCAGATTCGTGCAGTGAAATCAGTGGATGACAGTGTTTTTTTTCTTTTCCCTTTCCTTTTCTTTGTGGCTTCTTTCATGTCATACTATACTGATCATACGGTGAATATGAGCGGCCTCATGTCAGCATCCTTTGAGATATCAGACAACCTTTTGCAGACCGGTCCAATCATAGCGTAGCATCGGCCGCCGCCGCCCCCCCCCCCCCCCCCCCCCCCGGCGACGGGTCCGACAACGACCCGGCTCCTCTAGACTCTCATGCAGTCGCTTCACATTTTGATCATCTTCAGGGTGGTTTGGTGGATTTGGAGCTGGTCATGTTTCTAAAACATTACTTTTCTACGTAAAAAAACCCCTGTGGAGCTAGCATTAGCTGAGTATGTTAGCACATCATCAACTAGCGTTAGCACTTCTATGCTACACTAGCTACAGTGAAGGTATACTGAATGTTTACACATGGTGCTTTTGCTTTTTAAGGATTGTAACAGTGAATAAAGATCTACAACAATGAAAATTAAGAAACAACAATGTTGTTTGTTAATTTCACTGTCGCCAGGTGACGCTCACTTCCACACTGATCTGTAGCTTTAGCTTCTAGCTTTACCTTTCAACCTGTTTCACTGCTGACATGTTCAGTTTTGACATCATCAGGAAACACTTTTGAGTAACTGGACAACAGTCACTGACATTTTCTGCCACACTGTGAATGAAATCTTCCAGTTGTGCAAAGAGTTAAAGGACTGGTTCACATATTTAAAAAAACCTTACTGATCCTTGTGATTGTTCCTCCTGTCCGTGTTGGTTGCGAATATACTATTTTCTAAGGCAAAATCCACAGTCCTCACTCTGTGCAAAAATCAATTTAAAAGCTTCAGTCTGACTTTGTTTTATCAAGTGAGGATCTTCCAAAGTTAGTCTTTTTAGTGAAACTTGTTCTCTTTCGGCGGTGGAGGGATAGCATCACAAAGAGGAGAGAGAGTAACCTCCAAAGATACACGTTTGATTTGTCCAACTCCGGCTGCAGAGGGTTCACATTATCTTTGGTCTGTGCTTTGTAATTATTATTTTTTTGCAGAGAAATTGAAGTGTGGATTTTTTCCTTCATCGTTTATTTAAAAATCCTTTCATGAAGGGATGAGAGCGACTGTTCTTCTGCTCAGTGAAGTGGACACAGCTGCACAGATGTTTGAATATAACTGAAATATTCCAGTATTCCAGAAACTGAAACCAAACTCCATGTGAGAAATGTGAACGAGAGGAGTTTCATACAGCAAACCAGACGGATGGTCCACAAACGAACCATTAGCATTTGAAGAGGCCAGTGTGTGTGTGTGTGTGTGTGTCCAGCGCTCATCTTATTCATGCTTGGTTCCTCTGAATAATTGATTGGATACATCTCATGCTACTTCTAGAGAGACGTGTTGGTGAAACATTTCCACCCAATTAGCCCATTCTGCCGCGCATGAGCTCTTTTGAAGAGTTATAGCGCCGCAAGGGCGCGAGGTGGAAAGCAAACAGTGTTCTCTGAGCCAAACAAACGGTCGCAGAGGAGCGTGACGTCAGCATAAATTGGAATAGCTAAGAGAACCGTTGGCTGTCATCTAGTTTAGTTATTAGCGCACATGAAAGAGGTTATGTCGACGCTAAGAACACAGTTTAAACACAACGCCTTCAATGAATCACTCGACAGGCTGCAGACGTTCCAGGAAACAAAACAAAAAAGGCGTTCGCCGGACGGAATCCCCGGCGGCTCCGGCGTTAAAACCAAGAGGTGGTCCATCAAAGCCGGCGTGCCCCTGAAGCGTGACAACCTGGCTGTGACCGACATTAACCCCTTCAGGGTAACGCTGGCCGCGCATACGGAGTCCACATGGGTCACTTCTCTCGGCGTATAGTAACGAGCCGAGGTGATGGAAATCCCTCACTGTATTGTCTCTCTGACCCGCTGCGACACAGCCAGGCTGAGAACGTAGGGCCAAACCACCAGCGGCTCTAATTGTTCGGGTTGAGCTAATCTGGCGTAGTGTTTCTCACTTGGAACAATACGGAGAGAAAAATAGTCCAGGAGTGATTTTTATAGCGTCGAGGCTAAAACCTGGGAAAGCGAGCAGAGTGACTGCAGGGATATATATATATATATATATATATATATATATATATATATATAATCTTTTATTTTGAGGTTGTGAATTTTTTCTGCTGATGTTGTAAAAATGCTAATAATTATCCCATTTTTTTTTATTTAAGTCAATTTTCTTTTCTTTTCTGGAGCGTATGGGATGTCAGTGGTGAATTATTAGGCGCCAGCTTCAGCCTGCAGCTTGACTCGACTTGTTTTTTTCAAACCGTGCTACCAGGGGCCAAAGGTCTCCCCCATTCATCAGGAGATGCATGCCATCCAACAAACTGCTGCATATGGAGGAAAAATCTGCAAGCAAGGCAAATGGCAAATGGCGAGGGGAGGATGAGGAGGGAGGTAGTGGAGCTGCAAACATGCTACGTGATGAACAATCAGCGCTGCTGTCAGAAATTCTGATGATCAAAACAGATGCGGAGCGCTTCCCAGCAGCAGCCTCGGAAACGTTCGTCTGTTGACGGCGAGGCAGGGGAGGCGTTCTCCTCGGGGGGATAGGGACATCTGCCCCGATTAGTTTTTACCTCCATCATTCAAATTTCTTCACTGTCATGCTTCCTGTTCAGAGCTCAGATCGGAGATATGCTCCGCAAACAATGTTGATGTGTATTTTCCTGCAAGTCGGGGAAGAAAAAAAAAAATCTTATTTTGACTTTAAAATGCTGATCAGGAAATCCCCGCAGTAAACTTTCCAAGCAAAAAAAAAAATCAAAGCTTATAGTTTAGCTTTCTTCATCATTTCTAATTAAACTGACGATCTCTGCAGCTTAAATCTATTTACTTGCGGCACCACGAACTTTAGGCGATGCGCTGTAGATTGCGTTTAAATAAGGCCCTCTGTCTTTGAACAGAGCTGCTACTTTAGATTCAGTTAAAGTTGAATAATGTCAAACTTTGGGGCACAGCCTCTCTGCATTAGTCCCTGAAAACCAAACCACGGTATCTAATCTATTTACAAATTCTATTATTTCGTCTTCTGCACCGGTTCCCATGCTCCATGTGGACCATTTTACAGTTTTAAACAAGAACATTACAAACGAGCCCGAGCTTACTTCCTACTGCAGGAAGTAAACTATGTCCTATAGCAACAAAGCTCCAAATAAACAGCAGTATATACCTGCAGTGTTTTGACTTAATGACCCTTTAATGCAGATGATTGAAATCATATCATCTTAAAAGATATATATATATATGTATATATATATATATATATGTATTTATTGCATGAAATTACAAGACCAATCTCTATTCTGAGACACTGCTATCATAATTACAGCGATATTCACGCATTTTATTCATTGTTGAATGCAATCTGCTTCCATAATTAGTCTATAAGTCTAATGAAACTATGATCCTCTTTGAATGTTTGCTTTTTAAATGCAACATTGGGGTTTACTTTTGTCTAGTGAGCGAAAAACAACAGTGTTCAATCATCATTTAAATAATCACTGAGACGATCGGGGGGGAAAAGCCGTTCACCCGATTGTCTGTGTTAGAAAATGTAATCATGCAAACGATGGAGCACAAAGAAGGGCTGGAAATCATTTTTTTTTTTTTTTACGAGTGTATCAGCTCAGCTCGACAGCGTGGAACTCAAGTTTCACAAAAAAACAGACCTACTTGACTCCACCGAAAGGTGAAAAACTCTGTGATTTATGAAGATTTTGAAGGCGCATTAACAACCAAAAAACGAGAGCCATTCTTCAATATGACAAGACAAGAGGGCGCTCGCTCTCCTTTTTTTTTTTTTTTTTTTCCCGCCTCCCTTCCTGAAAGTATGTTGACAAGAAAGAGCAATGCCCGTGTCTCCTAACAGGCAGAACATTCCCGAGCTGTCAGCGCACCGCGAGCACTGACACACACATTAACACATCATCATGATGCAGGCCCATGGGACGGATGCACTGGATCGCACAATAGAGTGCAAAAATCAAATGTATTATCCCCGCAAAACTTCTATTGTCTGTGTTCATATTTTCCTACGAGGCTGTCGGGGAAACTTTGTTTTTTGTTTCTCGGTCTGAGAGGATTAAATCGCAGATAATATCACAATTTAAAGACATTTAATTTGACTACAGCTATAATAAATAAACTCTCTTTTCCGCAGAGGGAGGGATAGCAATCAGGCGACGCTAACTCGCCCCCGAATGGGTGACATGAGTCATAGCAAAATAATTTGATTTTGAGCGGGCATTTACGAGGACAAAAAAAAACAATGCAAGATTATGAGACTTCCCAGAAGCTGAAGCAAGTACCCATTAGATCCAGTAGAGAGATCACCAAGAGATTCTGCTCTTTGATACTGGCAGTGCCCCGAGACAGAGAGAGAGAGAAACAGAGACAGAGAGAGAGAAACAGAGACAGAGAGAGAGAGAGAGAGAAACAGAGAGAGAGAGAGAGAGAGAGAAGGACGGAGGCGATTCCATCACAAGCCCTGTGACTAATCTCCAACAATGATCTGTTCTTTATGAGGATTACATAACGTGCCATCATTAGTCATGTTCCATGAGACATATGTTGAGCTAATTGACAACAAGGGCAACAATCAGGGTGGAGTGGAAAAGCTGTGGAAAGTAGCACAGCGACCAGAGCAGATGGTTTTTGTTCTTGATATATTCCCCCCCCCCCCCCCCCTCCCTTTTAAAAAAAGAAAATTCACGTTCTTTGTCTTTTTCACTTCAGATATTTCTGATAAAAACCTTTGAGCGCAGCAGAGACTCATCCAGGTTTTTTTTGTTTTTTTTAATCCAGCTCAGGAAAATGTGTGCAACCTAAAGAATCAAAACTGTTTACAGGTTCAGTCAACAAAGAGAAATATCCTCCACCACACGAACGGCCCCAGATGTAAGTGAGGTCTATGGATTGTCCTGATTAAGTGACACCAGCAGCCGTTGCTGTCTGACCTTAGACTTTACACGGTGACTGACCATTCGCCGTATCTAAATTTGCATAATCATGACCCAACTTCAACTTTATGCAAATTCAGGCCCGCCCATCGCAAGGCAGCAGGTTTTTCTCGCCTTAAATGTGTTCAGAAACACATTTAAGTGAACTGTTCAGCTGTAGAATTAGAAAAGGTTGTGACCCGGCCGCCATGTTGAAATCAGTATGAGCCAAAAAACAAGCTCCGCCCACCAGCCGGAGCGAACACACGCCGTTGCTCGCGAAACTCAGATCAATTGCTGTTGCCTATTGCTCGCCTTAAATGTTCTCAGAAAACAAAACTTGATGCCCCGCCCACACCTCCTCAGGTGCTTTCGCCGTTTTCTCCTCTTTCCCGTCAACACGTTATTCAGACACCAGTGTGTTTTGTTGAGATTCTTTTTGGGAAACTTCCAGTAAAACGCTGCACATATAACCAGTGGTGGGTTCGCTTTCGAGCCTTGTATGAACTTCTGGAAAATTGGGCTATTTATGAGGATAGTTGAGGCGCAGCTGCTGGTGGATCTGATCAACGCTAGTACTCGAGACAACGCCTTTGATTCTACCGCAGCCTGTTTCACTCTGCTCCGCTAAAAATATGCAGCTAGCCGGTTTATTTTGTTGAAGCCGTCTCCTTTGCTGAATGAGGGGATGCACCCGAAACTGATTCCTAAAGTCTTTCAAGTCGGAGACGAAATGCCAGCTTTCTCCTCGTGCTAACAGCCGCTGTGTGTGAAATATAGATACGAAATAATGTTACGTGGATGAATGTATTTTTAACAGCTAAAACACAGTCACAACTTTTTAAATCCATGCTGTTCATAACGAGACTTTTAACAGTATTAACTTTGTCTGCAAGCTACGTCACAGCAAAGTAAGAGACAACAACAACAATAAACAACCTACAAATATTGGTAATTTGTAAAAAAAAACCAATACATTATATTGTGTCCTTTATTTCAGTGATCGTCCTTAATCCAATAGAATTGCAACTACTTATAATATGGATACGCTTACTTGGAATTACAACATCAAAATTGAGTTATAAATGTCTGTGGTTGAGTTTGGATAAAGGTCAATGGTAAAAGTTTACTATTTGTAATTAAGCTACAGATATCTACAATGAACATTTCCACTAGTAATATATGTAATCCAAATGTGACTGGTGATAAATGAATTGTCAATATCCTTAACTAGAATTGCTACTTGCCAAAAAGTACATTAAGGATTTGTTGGCTTGGAATTCCACGTCTACGTCTACAATTTCTATTACCGTTACTGATGTTTAAGATGTCAAAGAGTCTCGCCATCGACCGTGTAGCTCATTACATGAAATATGAACTTCTCATTGCCGTTCTCGCCCTGAATTGTGCCGTAATTCAGCTTAAACATCCGAAGACGACGGCCGTCTATTGAAACCCTGCCACCTCCCATCGACTCTGCCATTACTCAACCGTCAGATAAGGATCAACGGTCAGGATAAGCGCAGATAAAGGAGGAGAACGACATTATTCAACGGTGTGAATAATTGAAGAGCCTGCAGTCGATTTCCAGAGAAGAAGAAGCAGTAGAAGACTGTAGCGGGGGGGACTATCCTTATCGGCGGCGCCGTGGGTCTCCACCCCCGACACGGCCATCTGCCTCGTTTCAGTGATCCTGCTGGGTAGGAAAGAGGACACGTGGGGCGTCCATCATCCATGCAGAAAGGACACAGGAACCTTTAAGTCAGCAGGATCCATTGTTCAATGAAGGTCAGTGGTAAGGTGGGAATGAAATAGGGTGACACCGGGGGAAGAGTGATAATAGCTCATCACGGCGGAGGCTTCTGATTGGCTGCCATATACTTCATGGCGTCCTCTGAACGAGCACTCCACTTCTGCTTAAGACAAGGTCACACTGTTCACATCTGGCAGCGCACACTCTCCGAAAAACCAATCTAAAAGGTCGCGGCGGTTGAATGAGAGCTTCACTCGCATGAGTCGTACGGAAGTCATCGGAGTTGACGGTAATTGCCCACACCCTTCCATCCAGCCTTCCACAAGCTGATTTTTCCCACAGCGCCGCTTCCACGTCGAACCGCCGTGTTTCCAGTTCTTCTCTCAACAATATTTTTCCTGTTGGTTCCCTGCATGCCAAATAGGTGCATCGTCATGTTTGGGGTTTTCCAACTACAACATTTACCGAACCGCCAATACAGATTTTAAAAAGGCAACGTTTGAGGGACAAGAAGCGGAAAACATATTTATGGGTAATTTCACCACGTTTGAACGCATACTTGTGGCTTGATCCGACCGCGATGCCATTTAAAACCATCTTCCCTGTGTATGACTAATGCTGCGACTAAAGATTATTTTCATTTTAGATTAATCTCACCATTATTTTTCAACTGACTCTTTGTATAATGTAAGAAAAAAGTGAAAATGAACATCATAATATCCCAGAACGAATGTCGTGACCAACCAGTCCAAAACCCCCAAATATTCAGTTTACAAGTGTATTTACTGAAGTGTATAAAATGAACAGAGGCATATTTATGAAGCTGGAACCAGCAAATGTTTCTGTGTTTACCAGTGATGTGTGTCGGGGGTGTGATGGCTCCTGAAATAATGGTTTCTTAAGAGGAGGAGTGAGCTTGCAACTAGTCCCACAATAGGAGAGTAAAATTGCATAAATGAGAATGTCTTGCAGGATGAAAATGGGTTGATCCATGACCTCTGTTGATATGGACCCTGTTTGATTTTGCAGTATACCTATAGGAGACCTGAAGACATCCGGCCTAGTTGAGGGGTTCTCTACCATAAACAGTAACACCAGATCATTTTTTTTTAGTTTGTCTCAAAATCATACTCTGCTTTATGGTCTGTTTGACTCTAAATGGACCATAATCTACTAAATGAACATCATGCTGTATTGAAGAAGACTGTAAACTAGAGATTGAGACCATAAACTCATGTTTACAATGTTTACTGAGGGAATAAATCAAGAGAGAAGTGGAGTCATTTTAGACTAGACTTCTATACAACCAGAGGAGTCGCCCCCTGATGGTGATTAGAGAGAATGCAAGTTTTAAGACACCTCCCCATTGGCTTTACTGGGCAGAACTGGAGGTTGCCGCCTGTTAAATATAGAACAATATAGGAAGTCTACTGATCAGATTTTTGGACCATGAAAAGATGGACCCATGTGCTCAAAATGTTGCTAGGCTCAGTGTTGACACACTTAAGATTTGTGCAGATAAAATTACCGCAATTTTACAAGCCATTATTGCAGTTTGAGAAACACTTGGATACGCCAGAGTGAATGTTTGCCACATCACATTTGTCTTATTGTTGTATCTAATTCCCCTCCCTCAGTACTGCTAATCACCCAGGCTGAAGAATGCACCGTTTCCCCTCCTTCATTTATGCATCTTTTATAATGATGTTCAAGAACCCTGAGAGGGCTTTTCCCCATGCTTTCACTCGTTATTTGATTTGAAAAGTCTGCTGCAGGCGGCTCTGTGAGTGCGTAGCTGCTGACATTTGTTTTTGTGCTGTGGTGCGTTCAGAGCTGTGGGAACCTCCAACCTCGTGACACTGACGATCAGCAGCCCTTTTATTGGAACCGAATTCATGCATGTCATGTTGTTTGGTTATTATTTGACTTCTGGGCTTGATTTGATATCAAAGCTTGTAAACTGATACTCGACCCAAAATCCGTCTTTTGACTATAAACCATGAATTCCCTGTAGGCTTGAGAGAAAGAAAGGGTTTTATTTGTTGTGGTGAACAGTCTGTGTGAGGCTTGATAGTGGATTAAAAAAACAGAATGAGGGTGCTGTAGTGTATTGATATAATGTTCACGTCATTTCTCTAGAATAAATAATGAAGAGCTTGTCATAACATTTTCCTTTATTATTAATAAAACATTATTAACAACATCTGTTCTTTTGATTTCCAGAATATGATTTTGTTTTTCCAGAACAATCGAATGTTGGGCCAAACGTTTTGACTTTCATTTTTTGGGGTTTTATCTAGCTTATAGTAATAATAATAGTAATATCAATGGTCCAAAATGAAGTGAAATTGCATAGTTTTAAAGACAAAAAGCTTCAAATGTTCTTGGGGCGGATAATCTGCAAAGGGCACAACTGGGTCAGAAACAGTCAACAGGTCAACGTACCGGAAGAGACAGAGAACAAGGACGACATAACAACGTTGACAATCTTGTGCCAGGAGCCGGTGAAGAGGGGCTGGTATGAATACCGTGGAGGTAATTGGAGAACGGGGAACAGGTGAGCAGGTGGATGAAGGAGTCAGGTGACTGGGACTGGTGGGAGAGTCTGAGGGCATCTGGTGGATGGATAGGAAAGGGCAACAAATGGGCCCATGGGGGAGGTGACTGGAGACAGGGGACACTAAGTAAAAAGGAAACCAAGGAATCTATTACACATTACACAACAGTCCGTTTTAAGCATCCTATGTGTCGTCTAAGCACCGATGTGGATAACGAATAAATACGGTGTTGTAGTTCGTAGTCTGGTAAGTGTCATATTGGACAATTAGACTATTTCTGCAAATTTGCAGGGAAGAAGAACAAAGTTCATGACTTACAGGCTTACAGTGGAGATGACTTGTCGTGAAAGCGCAAAGAAGAAGAAGAAGAAGGTCTTGTAATGACTGACGCTGTTCTGTCAGTTTGGTATGAGCAAATATGAATAAAGACTGTGCAGCTGCAACAGATAATTGGAAACAAAAAGGCTTTTGCTTTATGCCTTCGGGAATTCTCAAAGGGCCATGGAGGTGAGAGTGACCTAACTCGGGCGTGCTTCCACAGAGCTCCGCGCTAGCTAAAGGTGCTGTCAAATATCGATGCGTCCGTCGTGACATCTACTGCGGCAAATGATATAATCGTGCACCATACGGTGAAACACAGGCTCAGCCACCGGCTGTCAGGTTTAGAGCAATGGTGCTTCTCTTCATGACTCAGATGTTGTGAAGAAGACGCACTTGGGAAGAACGAGAGCAGAGACGATTACAACAAATGTTTTAGGGGGACGCGGGATATTTTGAAAAATGTCACATCTGTGTTCCTTGATTCTCACGAAGACAGTGACGAAACTGCAAATGGCATACATCCAGATCTGCCGAACCGTCTGCCAAAGCATGACCTGGACATCGGACACGTCGCAGCGGATAATGCGGCCAATTTTGGAAAACGCCACTCTGTTTATCGAGCGGTGCCAACAATCGTATTACTGGAAGCTAATTGCTCGGCTCAAACGGCTCATAACACCTGCAAGCTCGCGACCAGCTGCCAGTGGATATTGAGTCACTTAAAGATCACGTCATGTGAGGACTTCTCTCTGGCTCTGCCAAAGGACAAAGGACTGCTTGAATCTGTCAAGAGCAGCAAAACATATCCATGGAAAAGTAGACTTGGTGAGTCACGATACCTCTTTTTTTTTTATCTATTTGAAAGCTCAGAAAAGCTCCCAGTTGTGATTTATCAATTATTTTGAGGGTTAGTAACATGAGCTTTCATAATCATATTAAATAATCTGAAAGCTATATACTAAAAGGAGTATACACATGTTTTGGCTTTATAATTAAATAAGAACGCACAACATCATACCTCACCTGCGTGGCGTCACAAAGGTTTCCTAGTCTGAACCAGGCGGCAACCTCTAGTTCTGAAAAGTGAAGCCATTAAGAAGTGCTTTAAACCTGCATTCTCTCTGATGACCATCAGGGGGCGACTCCTCTGGTTGTATAGAAGTCTAGTCTAAAATGACTCTACTTCTCTCTTGATTTATTCCCTCAGTAAACATTGTAAACATGAGTTTATGGTCTCAATCTCTAGTTTCAAGTCTTCTTCAACACAGCATGATGTTGATTTAGTAAATTATGGTCCAGTTAGAGTCAAACAGACCATAAAGCAGGGGATGCTTTAGTGAATTGACGCTATCAGAGACGTATACGGCGAGTTTACGTCACTCCTCCGCGGCCCAAATATGGTAACTTCCGTTCACTGGTTGCAAAAATCCAAGATGCCGAAATGCCGAACTCAAGGCTTCAAAACGACTCTTTTCAACCTTGACAAAGCCGCCGCAGACCGGATCCTTCTGTTCTTACCTTTCACAATAACAGAGCCCTAACTGCACAACTGTTTCCCAGAGGGAACTCAAATTCACCCAGAGCTTTTTGCTAAAGGGGGAGTCAATAAAACATCTTACAGTAACTTAGGCTATTCAACAGTGTACCTCAGAACGACTGCCAGATGCTGCTCTGGGTCAGCAGGATCCTGGTAGTCGACCCTCTGCCTGTGTGAATATATTTGGACCGTTTATTGAGAAAGTGTTGCAGCTGTTTCTTGCTGTGAAATATTCGCAGGTGAGTATTTATAGTGTGTGGCGGTTATTAAAACCTGACAAAATATGTTCCAATTATCTTAATTAAATGTGTGAGCTCAAACACTCAGGAGTACTGGGACATACAGTCACCTCCAGATTCAAATCCAAATTATGATCATCTTCACACATTACAGGTCGCCTGATAATTGGTACATAAATCATTTACTGTGACCTTGTCTTCATCAACTGATAGCCTTAAGTGATTAACTTAAGTATGCTACAATTTAATATTTAGTCTGCTTTTCCTTTTTTGAAGCAGAAGCTGAAAAGGGGCTTTGGACACAACTAGACACAACTGGACAAAGTTGTGTCTCCTAGTTTACACGCTCCGGCACGCTTCCCAGGCAAAAACACAGCATTTGTTTTGTGCTCCCGGTGGTTTTTGAGCTCTATTTCTTTCCTGATTACGAAACCTTGTTTGTGATTAATAAGCAGAGGAGATGAGCGAACAACAACAGAGAGTTTATCCCTGAAGAAAAGCAATATTCTCTTGCCTTTTCCAACAAGAAACCACTTGATCCCAAATAATAATTAGTCTCATATTTTTGGATGAAGGGAATATCAAAGCCCTCCTGTTTCCTATCAAGACCAATTATTTTAATAGGAAATGACGTCAGCTGAGGTCCAAGATGGGCCAGTAAAGCAACATAAAATTCCTCCCCTGCCCACTGGCACGCACATGCAACAGCCAACCCCCCCCCCCCCCCCCCCTCCCCTGTCTCTCACACTGAAATTAAGTGTATTTCCTTGCTAGTCTGCACCAACAACGGCCAAAAAACGATTATTGTGGGACTCGCACATACGCAGCTGGACGGCTCTGAGGGAAGAAAAAAAAGGAAAAAGAAAAAGGGAAACAATGAGAAGAATTTGCCTGAAAGAAGCCTGCTATTAATTACGAATGGGGTGATGGCGGCGGCTCGAATCGCCTGAGCCTCGGAAAGCATGCGGGATCAAAGGAGAAATGAGGGATGACAAATAACCTGCAGCCCCGAGTCGGCAGGAACACAAGTAGTGAGACGATGCGGCCGGTACGCTAGAAAGATAAATGGACAGGAAGATTCACAGAGAGGGATTTTAAGACGCATTCATATTGGTTTTATTCATCGTCTGCACCTGACATTAAGAAACAGAAACTTTTCATTGAAAAACATGACGACAAATTAATGGAACCGTTGAATTGCGCCGATTTAGATCAGGTTAGCATTCATCTTGCAGTTACAGCAGCCGCCGAAGTAATTGCTCACAAGTCTCTCAGCCAGCTATTTTCCTCTGAATTTTAATGGCGTCGCTGACAAAGGACAACTGGGGCGGCCTATTTTTCAGTTTGAGTCTCTGTTATTATTCGCCCCGGTTCAATGTGTCACCAGCGTGCTGTCAATGGAGCTGTCACTTTGACATGTTCGGAGGGGGGGGCTTTTTTTATAGTGAACACAGCACTGGTTAGAAACACAGGAAATGGTGTGTGTGAGTGTGTGTGTGTGTGTGTGTGTGTGTGTGTGTCCCCTCCCTCTCCACTGGCTTTGAGAAGCTTCCCAGCTCCACACACAGCATGACGTCCAGACCACCATTTACACGCTTTTAACCACAAACACAGTTGGTCATGTCTTTTATTACTTGTCTTTTATGAGTTTTATTTAAATTAAAAAAAGATATGAACTCTAGAAGTATCATCATATCCTTTGAAGAGGCCTGTAATGGGTTTTTATGTTACCCTCAGATGTGTCAAATCTGGAACAAAGCTCTTCATCTGCAGACTGTTCAGGGGAGAAAAAAACAAAACCGGGACAAGCGATGGAAATCTTTCATCCCGTTTCACCGACTATAGTCACCGTGTCTTTTAAAGCGGAGACACACCAAGTTTTGATTCCAGCTTCATTTCTACCTGGTCGTGCCATTCCTACATTCTTTGGAAGGAGAGCGCGAGATGATTGAATTATTGGGATCAAGCGGTGTATTTGTCTTGCTGAGTGGCTTCATGCGTCTGACTTGGGTTTAAGTGATTGGAATCTCAAAATTTTTAGGTGGACTGGAGTCACGCTGCTTTCACGAGGTTGACAGGAAATTGCATTCATCTGTCACTTTTTTCCCCCCTCTAAGATGTCATACGGTTTGTGTAGCGGAAATACAGAAGTGACTGAAGACACTATTATTAGTATTAAAACAATTAGCATGTGCAGGCTTTGTTGTATACAAATCTGCAATACATTCTGATCAAATGAATGTGGAATTAATAGAACGTCTCAACACAGATGGGATAATACAAACATTGCATTCCTCTGTGAACTTGACAGGATGTGATAATTATATGACTTGGACCTGCAGTTTTCTTAAGTTTATTAGAGAACAGCTAAACAACGGAAGGAGTATAGCTTGTTTTTTTGTAAAACTTTTGATGATAATAGTGAGTTAAATGTCTCCCTGTGCTAAGAATCAACAGTCTGCAGCTTTTTACATCTTCAAGCTTGCAGCTCGCTGATTTTCGTGTAAAAGCACAGATGTTTTTTTTCAAGTACGATATGAGAGCGGTGGCAACCGAAACCACAGCTGTACGTCAACACCAGTGAACATTGTGCTAACGCTAAAGAAGAGCGCTGCAGCAATGAGACCCGATACCAGGACATCCGTTAGCATCTTTGCAATTACACGTCATCCCTTGCAGCCCTCTATTGGAGCCTCACATTGCTCCGTGTGTGCTTGTTGTCCAAGTATGACATTTTGTTGCCACAAAAACTCAATACATTTGTTTCAAAAAGCGACCTTCTGTCCTCTTGGGGTCGAAAATCCACTTTGTACCAAAAGTGCCAACATTTTTATAGGAACGGGAAACCTCCGCTCGACTTCTTGTCTGACACGTAATCGTCCTCTGGTGGGAAAACCTTTTTGTTGTGCTTGTAGTATATATTTTTAGACATCGTGTTCATTTGTTTTGCTCCGAATCTGTGAATACCTGCTGCTGCTGCTGCTGCTGCTGCCGCTTCTTGTTGTTTGAGCATTAAACGTTCCAGGACAATTTGGGGGGCACCTGCGGTTATGTTACCAAAAACCATTAAGAGAAACCAGACAAAGCAGTGACCAATTAAAAGCTGTAAAAAAAAAAAAAGGATGACTGAGGTTTGCTGAGTGAATTAATGTGTGGATGTGTGCTTGGTCTTAAAAGTCCTGTAATGAGCTCAGTGAGCCATTAAATGTATTTAATTTGGACAAAAATGTAGCTGTTAGTATGTAAATTGTCTTTGTATAAAGGTTCTAAGATTGTCAGTTTGCCAGTCGTCCACTTAAGTCCAGACTGTAATATCTCAACAACCACTGGATAGATTGCCACGGAATTTGCTGCAGATGTTCATGATCTCCAGAGGATGAATCCTACCGAGTTTGGTGAGCCAGCGAACAGCAGGTCGCTTATATAGTGAAATCTACACCTAGGTGATGAATTGGCACTAAACGCTGATATTCATGGTTCCCAGATGATGTATCTTCCTGGATATGGTGATCACATGACTTTTCATGACTTGTGGTTTTTTTAGTCAAATGTCTCAACAGCTATCGGATGAATTGCCCTGACATTTGGTCTCCCGAAGGATGAACAGTAACAACTTTGTTGATTCTTTAATTTTTCATGAAGCTCCATCATCGCGAACAGCAACATTTCAACATCTACTTGTCTGGATTGCACAGGCGTTCATGGTCCCCAGACAATGTATCCTAATAACTTTGGCGATCCCCTGACCTTTTCTCTACGTGCCAACATGAAGTTGGTATTTTGGCTTTTTAATGAAATACCTCAACAACTACTGGATGCATTGCTGTGACATTTGGTGCAGGATTTATTGTCTCCAGAGGAGGAACTGCAATAACTTTGAAACTTTTGTCAAGCGTTAGCATCAGGTAAACATGTCTTACTGTCCAACATTTTGTTTTTTAACCAAATACCTGCACAACTAATGAAGGGCGGCACTGTGCTGCAGTGGTTAGCACTAGTGCCTCACAGCAAGAAGATCACAAGTTAGATCCCGGCCTTTCTATGTGGAGTTTGCATGTCCTCCCCCAACAAAAACATGTATAATCAATCAATGATTCCATCCAGCCTCAATTCTACTTGAAAATATGCAAACATGCAAATGAAGATGGTTCAACTTAAAGCCTGTATCAAACCTTCCAAAATGAGTTTATGCAGCACAAAAAAAGTCGTTTTTTTTCAGTTTGACAAAATGTCACAGTTGAGATTTAAGATAGTCTTAAAAGAAGTCCTGGGACTTTGAAATGTATGCATAAATCAAAATTTTGCACAGCTTTTCTGTTCATGTTTATAACATATGTAATGCATTTAGATTATCTTGCCTGCAGAGGTGCAGATTGGTCGATATCCTGAGCGAATCATACTGTGGCTGGTGCTTTGTTGTCTTCGTTGGTCAGCTTTTAGCGTAGTTTATACTCGCCGAAGTCAAGTTTGCGTGAGGCCCACGCACCGGAAAATGACATAATCGCCTTACACCTACAGTCTATGGCAGGGGTCACTAATAGGCGGACCGCGGTCCGGATTCGGACCCAGACGCCGTTGTATCCGGACCCTGGACCTAAAACCGATAGATAATTGAAAATGATTACATTTTGACGGAGCGCCTATATTTTAACCGGCGCAGCTTTTCTAGCCTTTACGGCACTCGGTCAGTAAACAAACCGTCCAGGAAACAAACCGACCAATTACATGCGTTGTAAATCACATGACGTGATGCAGCTCAGTCAATCAAATATGGGTATTCTGACACGTTTCCTGACTCGAGTGAGATGTAGACACACAGGGCTGAGACGAGGAAAGAGAACGAAGGGCAGGAGCATTGTGACGTGAGTCAGAGAAGTTGTTTCACATGAAGTTCTCCAAAAAGAGAGACGTGGTCAGAGAGACCAGAGAGACCAGAGTCTTTAACCAACAATGAACAGACTCTTATAGGTTAATTCTTCCCACGGACAGTTTAAAACCAGTGTGTCTCATATGTTCAGAGACCGTGACGATTATTAAGAGGAAATGGCGCATATTTACGAAATCATTTCCCCTCAGGTTGATGGCAGACCACCTCAAAGTGTCACTCAGAGAGAACCAGTACATTCTGATGTAGCATTTAAAAATTAAAGCCCTTCAAAATTGCATGCATGAGCTAATGTCAAATCACAAATTGTCTCATTCATGCGATTTTGAAGAGCTTTAATTTTGAAATGCTACATCAGAATGTCCTGGTTCTCTCTGAGTGACACCTTGAGGTGGTCTGCTATTAACCTGAGGGGAAATCATTTTGTAACTATGCACCATTTCCTCTAAAATCTAATCTGAAATTAGACAAATTGTCTCATGAATGTGATTTGAAGTTAGCTCATGCATGCGATTTTGAAGAGCTTTAATTTTGAAATGCCTAAGAATGTCCTGGTTCTCTCTGAGTGAAACCTTGAGGTGGTCTGCCATCAACCTGAGGGGAAATGATTTTGTAACTATGCACCATTTCCTCTAAAGATGCAAATTCTTTGAAAGTTTTCAGTTATGTCAGTTATTCTTTAATTTAGCCCTTATTTTACTTGAAATGAGAAGAACATTTATTCAAGTATTTCTATGTATTATTTATAATCCATCCAGTTCAATTTGAAAACTGAGAATAATAATTGTTAAAATATAATTGATGTGTACTTTCTTTATTTGATTTAACAGTTGTTGACTACACAGAGACGTTACTACTACTAGACTTCTTGTATATGAATATGTATATATATATATATATATATATGTGTATATATGTACATACATATGGCACTAAATAGCGCAAGTTAGATATTATTGTAATGTTCCGGATCTTTGCACGAGGAGATTTTCTCAATCTGGACCTTTTGGAATGTTAATTGAACACCCCTGGTCTGTGGGTTACACTCGTTGTCTTTTTGATTCTACACATTACATTTTGCTCGTGCGTCCTCTGCCGTTTCAGAGAATATTGCAACGAACGGCGCATTCATGCACGAGCGCCTCCATGCGTGCTCGGAAGCCAGTAGAGTATAAACAAAGCTTTAAGAAATGAGGGTTGAGGTTTGGGTTACAACATCAGGGCGAGATGAGGCAGAGGCAGAATATTGCGGATCAGAGAAGTAGAGCCTTCGCCATAGTAGGAAAACATTTGTTTTCTCAAGACTTCTTCATGCCGATGTCATCAAAACAAGACAGCTGCTGTGATGACCCCGCTATGCTCTCTGTAACGTCTTCCCCTCTGAAGCGCTGAGCACAAAACCCCAAATCCCACAGCGCCATAAAAACATATCCACATGTCTATGGAAGACACAGCTTTTCATTTCACTACCCATATTTTTGATTTCACTTCTGTCCCTTGGTAATAGTCGCTAGGGCACAGTTCAATAATGGAAAAAAAC
Organism: Cebidichthys violaceus; assembly: GCF_023349555.1. Taxonomy (NCBI): domain Eukaryota; kingdom Metazoa; phylum Chordata; class Actinopteri; order Perciformes; family Stichaeidae; genus Cebidichthys; species Cebidichthys violaceus. The sequence continues at coordinate 392,371 of NW_027176289.1, forward strand.
AAAACAAACAACTCATATAATTAATTTTCTTATAATTTGAATCCCACCCTTCAGGCATTCTTGACGGGAGCCATCTGTTTCCAAATTCGTTTTATTCCCTCTCTCCTCAGTTTTGGACTGAACAAAAGCCGCGTAGCTCTCGCTTTAGCTGCTTTCGCCCGCTGACACAACAATTGCAGCACTATGTCAGATTAAGGAGAAAAAAAAGCATGAAGTTACAGCGCACTCATCATCTGTGGTGGAGGTTACGTGGCCAGATGTTTTCAAGTCCATTTTTGGGAGTGGGAGCGCATCGCTCTTGAGTAATGTCCAATAAATTTCAGGCCCGCAAATTCCCTCTGTGAGACCCGTCTTGCACCATCTCTGCTGTCGGCGAGTACATGGTCTCAGAGAATTAGCCAACCTGGGCCAAATTGTTTCCATCTCCGGGAGCGCAGTGAATCTCACGGGGGGGGCTCCACTGTATCCCAGGAAAATGTAATTCTAGAGGCCTTGTAATGGATTGGGCTGTCCACTTCTTTGTATTGTCTTTTCAATATCCACCTCAGCGGGCGACACAGCGCGTGTCCGCGCAGCGAGCCGGGCTCTGAAGCAATGAGCCTGTTGTTGATCCTCTTTGGTCCTCCCTAAAAAATCTGGGCCAGGGAAGGGAGCGCACTCTGAAGCCGCACAAAGACAACTCCCAGTAAATAATCCAAACTTTACCTCCTCAGTGCCAACGATGTCGAACAACATCCTCCGTTACCACAGCAGCTCTCATTCATAATTGAAGCATCATCATCGCATATTGATAGCCACAAATTAATCAATTAAATGTTTAATTTCAAAGCGCTAAATATATTAACTCAGCAAATGGAGTTTAGTGCATCAAACTGTTGTCACACTGTTATATAAACCTGCGCCAAAGGAATAGTGAAGACGGAGAGCGACTTTTCACAAACGCCAGATATTTATGAGCTATTTTTTTTTTTTGCGATTCAATTCAATTCCATTCATTTTGTGTGTTGCCCAAAATCACAAATTTGCCTCACATCGGCCTCCCCAAAAAACTCTTTAACAGGAAGAAACCTTAGGGAGAGCGACAGAGGAGATACAACACATTAAATGCATATGACAGAAATTATTCATATAACGAGAGCAGTAAGCACATCTCATTCAGTGTGCATATGAGAGCGAGCGAGGGTTAGAGATCAGGTTTGTGATCGGAGAGTCACCAGTTCCCGGACTGACTGGGACAATTTGGTTAGGGGGGGGGATGAATGAATAATGCTTCCCGCTCGCTCCACAAGCAGCGTCCTCATAAGAAGCTCCATCAGATTGCGGCCGTGCTGGGAAAACAAGTGGAAGTGGGTTTTTGAATGAGGGGAAGAAAGGGGGGGGGGGCACGCTGTGCACAGCTGACATTCCCCCGGATAAATTAACGCTGGAAAAACAAACTCAGAGAGATGTTTTTTTCGCAGATTACGTTGCACCTATCGGGAAAATGTAACACAGCTTTCCCAGAGTGTGGAACGTGTCTCCAGAGTGGCATACCGAAAATAAGTGCTGATGTGAAACAGACCAGCTCTCCTCTCAGCTCACGTTTTTTTGTCAGATTGTCTTTTAAAGATATGAAGAATTTTTTAAAACCTGTTAAGAGCTCAAAGTGCTACATCTGCTTGCTGCGATGTTAAACAAAAAATAAATCAAACTTGTTGACAGCGCCGCTAAGTTTTGATTTAGATTATCGCAGATGTGCCTCTCTGGTGAGTGACTTTCCCATAAGGCTTTGCAATCTGTATGCAAAAGGATTTTTTTTTTTTCTTCTCATTTCCCCCCCCCTCAGTTGATAAATGAACGAGCCTCTGTGTTGTCAGCTCCTATTTGTCAGGTGAGGGGTTACCAGGCCTCGCGCATGTAAAAATGGAGCACATTTGTGCCGTTGCGTGATTCATACGAGAGTTTAACTCATCTATTGGGTGTTTCTAATGACACATTCATCCGATGGAGCAGGAGGGATCCAGCGGGGGGGGGGGGGGGGAGGAAAAAAGCAGCAGCAGTGTTTGAACGCATTAGCTCCCGTTTGTGTGATAACGGGCCGAGACGGCGTCAACGTTTCTCTGCTTACACGTACGGCGCGGATATCGCCGCGCCGCGTGTCGCAGCAGATAAGGCCTCAGGGAAACGCTGTGTTCATCACTTTTGAGCGAAATGAGATGGCGTCTCGCTGTCGCCCTGCCGGCAAGTGCGGATCTCAGGGCGCAGTCTGGAAATAGGATCTTAGAAAGAAAAAAAAGAGGAGAGTGTTGGCGCTGTGCCGGTGTCACCGCTTCTTTTTTTTTCGTCTCACTTCGTTCACACGTAAACTCCACTTGTTGTTTTGTCCCTGTTAGTTTTTATTACCTCTCATGTTCTTTCTTTGTCTTCCCGTCTTGACGATGAGCGTGAAGCAGCAGGGCTCCTTGTTTTTTTTTGTTGTTGTGTTTTTTAGCCCAGTGTTTCGCACTAATGAACCTCCGCCGACTGTAAGGCCTCGTTGATAAGTCAGACACGGCCGCCGTCGCCGCCGCTTCCTCCAGATTCACGACATGAAGCCTTTGTCTTCACTACTTCCTTTAGCCTCCTTGTTTTACAGCCTTTATACACTCTGTTTATAATATTATGTCCTACTTAATTTGATTGCATTCTCTATCTTGTTGAAACGTTTGTGCTAAAAAAAACAACAAAAAAAGAGCTTTCACAAATTTAACCAGACATCTTTTCACCTGCAAATCAGCATAAATGGAGGCATGCATGATGGAAAGATTCACTGAAGAGTCTTCTTTTAAGTATTCTGAAGCCTCTGCGGGAAACAGCTGCTGGACGAGATGGGCCTTTTATTTCTGGCTCTATTCAGATGTCTCAGAGAGTGGTTTTTTTTTTGTACTCCTGTGGATTCATTTTGCAGAAGGAAAGACGAGGACGGTATTTCCACCGCAGCTGCAATATTCTTCCCCATTGCTGGTGTGATTCTGTGGAAAGATTACCAAAATCCCCCCCCCCCCCCCCAAAAAAAAAAAAAGTACTTTCAATTTGCTCTGTCCTAAAAAAAAATGAAACATGACAAATAATTACAAATGTCACAGATTTTTTTAAATCTGACGTTTTGCCATAAAACGCTAATAGTTTTGTACGTTTAGCAGTTTTTAAGCGATCGTGAAGCTTCGAACTTCCCCCCAAAAACACTCTCACCCCGAACTCATACGACATTAATCTTCTTTGTATGATCTGATCCATACCTGCGCTTCAACTTGAGAGAATATTTTGCATTTATTTTTGCACCATTTGCACTAGAGCGGTCACAATATCAGATTTGAAATACACCATCAGAGTAAAATCATTTAAAAAGTGTTTGTAGTTTTTGTTGTTGTTTTTAGTAATTGGGGATTTTTGGGGTAAAGCATGTATAAAACAACAAAACACAAAAAACAGATGCGTTTGAATACTGATTTTGACTTTGATTACCACGGGAACGGTCGAAGCTTCTGAGCATTCGGGTCAGCCTTGGAAACAAATGCTGAGAAAAACATATTTTGTGTGTCGAGTTTAGAGCAATTTGACAACAAAACACGAACAGAAGTAGTTCAGCTGAGTTCAGTTTGGAGGTAAAAGTACTTTACATCAGCGTTTACATCTTACAAAGCTTGTGTCAGAGATACATTTTCTCCTGTTCTGTGCTGAAGTACACCGGTGAGGAACTTGTACAACACAACTGTAGAGCTGTTTATTGTCTATAGGACAAAATTAACATAATTACTTATTTCCTCAACATTTTAATGGTGTTGTTTTTTTATTTATCATGCCACTAACAGCTTGAGATGATAAGGATGAAGTAGAGAAACAACATTTAGATTTTGGGAGGTTTAACGTTCGCTTCGGGGAGATTAAAACTCAACTCTGTTTTGTTGGCCGGACCAGCGCTAAACCACAAACTTCAGGGTTTATGGAACAACTGAACACTTTAATGAACTGGCTTGTTCTCGCCTTCGTTAGGCTGTTGTTTCATTGGTAAGCGGCCTCTTAAGTCTGGTGTGGGTTTTTTTTCTTCTGCTGAGTCGACTTTGGCATGTTGTGGTGTTGACGGAGCCAGAGACGAAAATACTTTCCCTCGCTGGAGCCGACTGTGGCGAGAGCTTTGTAATGTTCCTCTTTAGTTACCGATAATGAAATATCTAATCATCATTACGTTATTATTGTAATCGCTCTTCAGCCTCCCATCATACTCATCTTCCGGAGCATAAAATCTCTGTTGAATGCACAAGGTCGATTTTGTTCGCTTAACACGATCCATATGGCACCAATTCTTCCTAATATCTTACTTAAGCTTCTCCTCTTGCTATAATGTCCAGCTCTACGTGACGCATCAGACGCAACAATGACGCCTTTGTGTGAACTCACATGGCGGCGCCGTCCTTTCTCGTGTCTCTCTGACTTTGTTCTAATGTTTCTAAATAAATTAGCCGGAAAACATATTCCACCATTTATGAGTCAGTCACCCTCACAAACATGTAGCAACAAATATGTAAACATGTTTTGCCGTGTTGGAGGGATGAAAGCATGCAAAGCAACAAGAGCAGCTGCATTCGTGTGGTTGTAGCGCTACGGGCTACGAGGAAAAGAAGATGAAAAACATACCTGCCAGTCCAGTTTCAGGATCAAATGGCAAGAAGTGCACAGCAATTTGTAGAAGTCTGGGAACTCTGGTAACTGGCAGCAATGATTTTTCTCTTAGAAGTTACACAGGTGAGCGGCAAAACGAGACAAGCACACCTACACTACAAATTATTAGCTTGTAATATAGAAGTGGACGTCGTCAGCCCGACGTCAGAGGAGTCGCCCCCTGCTGGCCATTAGAAAGAATGCAAGTTTAAGGCACATATATGTGCTCTTCTGATGCACCACTTTGTGTTTTTATTCGGTCAGGATCAGATGGCAACTTCTGATTTTGCTGAGTGAAGCCATTGTGAAAGTGTCTTTAAACTTGCATTCTCTCTAATCACCATCAGGGGGCGACTCCTCTGGTTGTATAGAAGTCTAGTCTAAAATGACTCTACTTCTCTCTTGATTTATTCCCTCAGTAAACATTGTAAACATGAGTTTATGGTCTCAATCTCTAGTTTCAAGTCTTCTTCAATACAGCATGATGTTCATTTAGTAAATTACGGTCCATTTAGAGTCAAACAGACCATAAAGCAGAGTAGGATTTAGGGCGGGCTTATCGTGATTGACAGGTCGCTACCAGAGCTGTATCCAGCATCTCTATATCATCTCTCTGCATTCCAAATATGGTCATTTCTGTTTGTTGGTTGTCAAAAAAACAACATGCCGACGGCCGTAATCCAAGAGGGCTAAGTAAGGAGACACTATTATGTAACACTTGTCTGACTTAGCTCGCTAGCTACAGCAGGTTAGCTCGCTAGCTACAGCAGGTTAGCTCTTAGCTGTCACGGCAAACTAGCAGCAACAGCTAGCTATCTTTCTTATAAATCCCTCAGGAATATGTCAGTTGTGCCGGCTTTCTTACTACGGTAATCTTTACTAGTCTTCCGTCATGGTGTTTTACATCAAAGTCGCCATAAAAACATGTTGGCATTGTGTGTTTCTGCAAACCAGGGATACGTTGAATGTGGACGTTTTGGCATTCGGTCAAAGCAAAGGGACGCTAAGGGAGTTACGTGACAAACGAAGTAAGATAAGTTTGGGTTACAATAACTACAGTTATGTAACTGAAGTATGGCAGTTGAGTGACAAACGTGACTTCTGGTATCAGACCACCACAAACAGCGGGCTCCTGGTTGATAGTCCGATGTTTCTAGACCCACCTATCCCCTGTCCTGGCTCACAATTAGGCGGATTACATACAAATTGAGCACATTGCTCTTTGTGTAGGTATAGCTTCACGAACAGTGTATGAGAACAGTCATGTGTGAAGACATATGAGGGATAGCTCTCAAAATAGTTGACAAATGTCTATCATCTCATGTCTCCCAGACTTAGTGTTTACTATTCATATTTAGATTTGAATTCTAATCAATGTTCCCTTTTTCCATCAGTTGACGATTTAGCTTTTTTTTTTGGGCTCTGAACAAAAAGCGGTTTGTTGACTCTGCCTGTTGAGGTTTAACCACCCAATATGATTATTTCTGCTCCCAAATGCAGCTGTGTTTGTATAACGAAAAACTGCAATCTGTGTCTGAGATATTGTGCGTGACGAGGGAATGAAAAGCAAATGAACGAAAGAAAGACGCCCAGGGAAGTTTGGTCGCGTCGCGGCGCGAGCATGGGTTTGACTGCAGAGCGAGGTGGGAGACGTGAAGAATATCGCCGTTGTTTTCAACCCCTTGGCACGATATTAATTAAAACTGGAACATGAATAAATAAATGCTTTTCCTTTTGTCTGTGGTTCCCGCAGGGCAGCAGAGTCGTTTTCCGCTCAGCCGTCACTCAGCCGTCACTCAGACATCACGCGGTGACCCCCCCGCCACCACCACCACCACCACCACCACCACTTCTTCAAACGGAACATCTTCCACTTCAGCTGCATGGGCTCCAGGACTACAATGACGTAAAATAAAGAGTGCTGATCCCACACAAAGTGCATCGCTCTGGGTAACCTTGACAGTGACTGCTGGTGGAAGGTGGGGGTGCAAGCAGTTCGAGGGTGGAGGAGGTTTCCATTTGTCTTGCGGTGCAGTGGCAGCGGCGGGATTTATTGGGCTTTGGGTGTCATCCTGTGACAAGGCGCACATTCTTTCCGTGCATTATGGGCCCAGATGATAGCGGTGTGAAGCTCCCTGTAAATAACCTCGAGGTTATGTCTTTTATTGAGTTATACATTGTGTTAAATTTATGATTGAAGCCCTATGGAAGAAAATATAAAAAACAAAATATATATATATGAGCAGAATTTCCGCGGAGCGTGAACAGAGGTGGAGGAAATGCATTCGAGCAGCTTAACGGGGGGGTGGGGGGCGGTGGGGGGGGGCGGACAATGATGCCGCAGCAAATGTTAGGCACCAACAACCGCAAAATAAACAGAAGAACAGCGATGGAACGGTATGAGGGGGACAAAAAGAAAAGGGAAACTTAAGGAGACATATTACGCTCATTTTCAGGCTCATGCTTGTATTTGGGGTTTCTATTACGACATGTTCACACCGTCAGCCTGAATGTACCTGTAATTGTGAAAAAGACGTGGCATTCATTTTCTACAATACGTGACCTTTTACTGTTCTTTATTTGTGAATGAACCAGAACGGAAACACATCTGTTGTTCTGTAAAAACGATTAAAGTATGTAAAATATTCCCAAAACGCGAGAGTATATCCACTTAACGCTGGATAAAGATAAAGGGATTAATCATTTGCCCACATTCGTTGCTAATTATTGTGCTTATTAAATAATAAAAAAAAATTCCTCTGTACAAGTCCTGGAAAAAACAGAAATTACACAATAAGCAAGAGGTAATAAAATGAACACACTCGATAATGATTTCTGGCTGGTCCTTTGGCTGTGAAACGATCGATTCATTCAGCAGAGGTCTCGTTCATACGTCGGGCCTCGGTGCCATTCATTTCCTGCAGCTCCTCTTCTCTCCTCGCGGCTCGCTAATCCGCCGATGCTGGAAAATACAGCAAACATTTTCTCAGATGGTTTACAAAGGCAGCCCTTGTTGACCAGCCAAGAAAACTTGGATCGGATCACAAATGCATTTTAAGCACGGCGAGTGGATGTATGACATGCTTGTATAGGCAGTGGACTCACGCTGGTGCATTCCTGATGTCAGGGAAATTCTCGCTTCTTGAAGCACAAAAAAAAAAAAAAAAAAAAACACGAATGAAGACTTGATTTGATGGAAAATATAGCTTTTAAAGCCCCGGTAAGCTGCACTGCATGCGAGGAAAATATCCACTGGGTTTTGTTCTGCAGTGACGATTTCTACAGTTTGAGAAATGGGACACTTAAAGCCTTACACACTAAAGGGGGTTTCCTTGTGTGATTCATTGTTTTTGTCTTCATTACGTGCGAACAAGCGCCTCAGCTCTCGCACCGCAGGGAAAGGCCTCAACCAATCACGTGGTGCAGAACGTGGTGCGAGACATATTCAAATGTACTCTATGTTGCACAACAACCCGGAGTGTAGTCCGGAACCAAGGCAGCAAACTTTATTACTCCTTTCAAGGAGTAATAAAGGAGCACTTGGAGGAGTGACGTAGAGACGTTGCATACGGCTCCGGTAGCGACCTGTCAATCGCAAGGTAGCCCCGCCCTAAAAGCATACCCTGCTTTATTTCACAGGCGAGTAATTTGCATTTTCGTGCTGTTTATTTGTCGGCCCACCCGCCCCCCCCCATCCCGGTGTGTAAAGGCCCTATGCTCTATGAAAATAATTCAACTATTAATAGGGTATTAATAGGGTATGGGTTGTGTTTCTAATGCTTCTTATAATTAGTTTCTAATACCTTGGCTGCTAATAATGAGCAGCTATGTCTCTCCGGTAAGAGAAAGCGATTATTTTCATATTGAAAACAACTGGAACATTGTAATAGATGAATGAAAAAGATAAAGGTAATGGAAAAAAAAAACAACCCCAATGTCAAAATTAGAATGAAATCTATTTACATACTAATGAAATTCATAGGAGTGTGTACGATTATGTTGGGTTTATTGGGTTGGCTCGTTATGAATTAAAAATGGATAAACCGGCTGACAACACAACCAACCAAACAACAAGACTTCTCGCCGCTGTTTCTGTTGATCCAGATGGAAACGCATTGAAACAGTAAGTGCAGGAAAGATAAGTCTGGCTTTGTCTCAGCTGTCATTTCCTCTTGCCTCCATAATGACCTCAATACACACTCAGCAGTCGCAGCGAGCGTTCTTCTGGATATTTCAGCGGGTGTGTGGGGGGAGGGGTGTGTGTGTGTGTGTGGGGGGGGGGGGGGGGGGGGAGGCTTTCAACTCAGTTTTCTGAGACGGTGATGCAAATCAGATCCGCATTGACCAGAACATCCTGAAGGCTCGGGGGTTGAGCCGCGCGGTCAGCGATCGATACGTCCGCACCAGATCGGCTTTAGGGCTCGCGGGTCCTGTTGCTCTGATTCATTCCAGAGAGAAACGCCTCATTCCTGGCATGTTCAATTAAGCTGTGAGACGGCTAACAACAACAGCAACAGGGGAACGAGTCCCAGCCAGAGATCAAGCAGGATGAAGTGCAGCCTCTTGGACGACACTTTGAAGTTTTTAAGTCATCGGACTCGACTTGACAATGTCACAGCGACACAGAGCAGTGGGTCCGGAGCCGCTCGTAAAGCCGTCTCCGGTGTGTGTCTTTAACGACATTCCGCAGCACATACTTTCGAGATAACAAGAGTCAGATGATTGGCCGGCGGCCGGCCAGTAATAGTTCATCATGTTCAGCCACAGCAGAGGCCTCGTCCGATCCGACAAGTCTTCACGTCTGCACTTCTGTCTTAATTAAAGTAACGGTACGCGTCCGCGTGTTTGTAATCGTTTCTCTGTTTGCATCTCCAGGGGTTTACGGAGAGCAGCGGGCCGCAACGACAACAGTTTACTCTTTCTGTTCCTTGTAAAAAAAAAAGTGTTTAGATAGTCGCCATCTCGTTTATTTTTTTTAAATCTGATTTAGTGTCGGCGATGGCTTTCTAAAAGGGAAGACCGCATGGAGTGGAGATGAAGGAGGAGGTCATCGGAACACATCGGTATCCAATTAGACGCTGCTAAAAGTGGGAAGCCCTGCGTGTAGAGTTGGCGAGAGTAGAGGTTCAAACGTTGCTCCGGTGTCAAAAGGTGGAGGGGAGAGCGAATAACCCTCGCTGTATATTTTGGGGAGTGACAGCCGCTGGCGGTCGAAAGTGCAGACGGACGAAATTCATTTGGGACGCCCGTTGTCCTCGAATCACATCATTCCAGCGTTCACCAGACATCCCCGTGTTTTTACAGAATTTCAGAACTCTTGTTTTGACTTTTCCTCTTTTTTTTTTCTTTCTTTTTTTCGTGACAACGGAGTGACTTCATAGCCGAAGGGCCTCCACTCAAGCCGGCTCTTTACTACAGCCTTGCGTGTCCGTATTATGTCTCAACACTTTGAGAAGGAGCGAAATGTCCAAGCTTAGATGAAAATAAACCAGCAGAGCTGACATTTAGATCTGAGCTCCGACGAGCTCAGAAAGCTTTCCCTTTTAATAATCTTTAAACTTTGATGCCTCTTTTGTCAAAGCACTTTGGTTAATCTCGTCGTCGTCTCCCCCCCCCCCCCCCCTCAGATCTCTTTGAGCGCCGGTAAACATTTATCTGAAGCAGACTTGTCTTTTAGGCGAGTGATGAGCTTTTGACACCAATTTGTGTTCGTAAGACTGCAGCAATCCCCCCCCCCCCCCCCCCCCCCGAGATCAATACCTCGGCTCGTCTCTTTCTGCTGTTCGGCTTCTACAAGCTGTAAAGACAGATAAAGTGGAAAGAAAGAAGGGGAGAGAGATTGAAAAGGGAGAGGGAAGTCGCAGGTGGAGGGAAGTCACAACAGCCAAGCCTCGGAGTAAAATCTGGAATTGGTTTTATTGCTAGAGCATGACTTCCCTGATGTTTTTCTGCTTGGCCAGTGGGACGTTTTCAGATCAAGGTTACCAGCCTTTTTTGCACTATTTTAATCCAATGAAATAAATGTCCCAGACTAGTTTCTGGAGCCGACTTGGCTTTATCTTTGAAATTGAACCACTTTCATGCTAAAACACTAGAACTTTCAGCGTATTGGGTCAAAAAGACAGAGAACTCGACAATTCTTCTTGAAAGTCTGACTAATCGAATTCTTGAAAGATTAGCAGGCTGTCAAAGGCAGGGCGACCCATATATTGTACGGTAAAGAGTCACTGGAACAGATTAGGCCTTTAAATTAAGGATTCACTTACAACACATCAGTATAATTGAAGTCTCCCACAGTCTGATAAAGGCATTACAGTTGAAACGGAGGGAAGAGCGCCGCGGTTCCTCTTAAGCATTCAGAGCATCTTCTCACTGTTTCACTACGTTGAAGCTTTTCGTTCACTGCTGCGGACACCGCGACATCCTTCCCGCTATAAAGGAACAATTAAACAAAAGAAAACCAGATTTCATTACGGAGTTACAAGTGGAAACGCCATCATGTCAAAGGTTGAGACGGTGACATTTTTTTTATTTATAGGCATCTAAAAGTATCCGCTTTAGAAAATCTGAAAACTTTTTCACCCGCAATAGAACTTTTTGTATATTTGCTGATATTGTGCTGAAATATAAATACTTCAATTCACTTAGAACCTTAGACTGTGTATAAGGAGTGGAGGTAGTTCTCTGTTAGGGACCTGTCAATCACAGTAAGCCCCGCCTAAAGCATCCCCTGCTTTATGGTCTTTGTGACTCTAAATGGACCATAATGTACTAAATGAACATCATGCTGTATTGAAGAAGACTTGAAACTAGAGATTGAGACCATAAACTCATGTTTACAATGGTTACTGAGGAATAAATCAAGAGAGAAGTAGAGTCATTTTAGACTAGACTTCTATACAACCAGAGGAGT